>NC_048219.1:146588528-146662804 GCF_002007445.2 Ailuropoda melanoleuca | reverse complement strand
CATCTCCCCCCTCCTCCTCCTCCCCTCTTCCTCAGCCTCTTTGTCATTTATCAGCCCTTAAATAAAATTTCCACAAAACATGGATTTGTATAGTTACTATTATTACAACTTGAGGTAATACTGCTATCATAATCATAATAGCGAAAGTAGTCTATTTGAAGTGGACACCAGAGAAGGCATTTTCTTAGAGCTTAACATTCTCACACTTGAAATCCCTACAACTCTTCTGTGCTACTTCAGCGTTCTCTTGGAGACTTTCGGTACTGTGGCCATAGATCTCCTTGATGTTCATCACTCTAAAGGCCTTCACTTCAGCTTCCCAGTTCTGTGGCCGCACTGGTTCCAAAGCACCACCGACCCTTCTCTCCTCACATGTCCCTTCCTTTCACGTTTCCTGGCTTCCCTTCTCATACTTCAGTGACGGCCACCAGGGCTACTTGTGAGTAACTCAACCACCCATGTTCTCTGTTTCTACTTCAGAAAAAGATGAAGCACTCGCATAATTTTTCTGATTAGATCTATTTTAAAAGGAAATCTATTATCAGCTGGCCTTATGAATTCCTTTACTTATCATCTGTTAATTCCAGGCTCATTCCCCATAATAACCAGTCCAAAACTTTTATCCTCTTTTAAAACACCCAGCCAGGACTTACTTAACCTCAGTCACATGGCCATGAAAGGTGAAATTGCTTGACTCTTTTCTTCCCTGCCCTTGTCTCTTTTCCACATTTTCTCCAATTCCTCTCATTTCCAAATCTAACCCACCATTCCAGCACCCCCCCACCTTTCCCAGCTCTTCAGTTTGAATCTCTCTTCAATTTTTAGTCACTCCTTCTCACCTTCCCTCAATTACATTTTAGTCTCACAATATCAAAAACCAAAACATTGCTGCTCAATCCTTAAGACATTATTCCACCTTTTCCTTGGCTACTGTCATGGCTTGTATTGTCCTTCCCAACATTTCTATATTGAAGTCATAACACCCAGAATCTCAGAATGAGACCTCTTTTGGAAACAGGGTGATGGCTGATGTAAATAGTGAAGATGAGGTCTTTAGGGTGGACGCTAGTTCTATGTGGCTTTTTTAAAGGGGACATTTAAACCCAGAGGCAGATACACACAGAGGAAAGATGATGTGAAGAGACACAGGGGGCAAATGGCCATTGACAAAGCCAGGAGAGGGGCTGGGAGCAGGTCCTCAAGTCACCGCCCTCAGGAGGAACCAATGCTTCCTACACCTTGACTTCAGATCCTAGCTTCCACAACTGTGAAAGAGTACATTTCTGTTGTCCAGGCCACCCAGTTTGTGGTACCTTGTTATACCAGCCCCTAGGAAACTAATGCAACTACCTAATTTTCTGCCTCCTGCCTCCCCTACTCCCCCACTAATCTTTTACTTGCATTATGAGAAACTGCTCTTCCTCAAGTAACTAATGAATGGACCCTTTCTATGCACCTGGCCTCTGAGACACTGTTTTCTCTAGTTCTCCCATCTCTGGAATGGCTTCTTCTAAATCTTGCTCAATGCCATCTCTTCCTCCAGTCTGCCTTTGCTTATTGTGCTTAATCTGTGGCTCTTCTCTTGTTTCCTGCATTCTTCACGTGGCCTTATCTAATCCTATGATGACAACATCACTTTTATCTTGATGATTTCTAGACTTCAAAAAAAATTTCCAATTCATATGTCTTTTCTCAATTCCAGTGTTCTTTTTAGAAATAGCTGTTGAAGATTTACACATAGACTTCTTACTAGCACTTCTAACTCAGCTAGTATTATTACTTTCCCCTTCAAACCTTCCCATTTACTTTCTTGGCTAAAGATGTTGCAGTCCTTCAGCCATGAGGTTAGAGACTTCAGGGTCACATTAGAGCCTCATTCTCTCCCTCTCTCTCTTCAGGTCAAATGACCTCTCAGTGTGAGTCCGTTCTTACCTCCCATCTCCTTCTCCTCTCATCCCAGCCCACCACTTCAATTTGGGTGCCTGGAATCTTTGACAAAGACTATTATAATTATGTTGAGTAGTAGTATGAATCTGAGCCTACAAACTACAGTATTTTTGCATGAATCATTGCTTGTTTGTTTTTACATCTTTTTTTTTTCTTTTTAATCAACATAAGCCTGATTTTGAGTTCCCATCCTCTGACTGGTGGGACACTCAATCTCTGTGGTTATTGGAGTTCCCTTTCCCCAGGGTTTTGCAAGTGTTCCTGGGCTCCTGTAGCATCTTAGCATCAGGAAGTCCCTCTACTCCTCAGTCTATTCTGACTCCCTTGAAACAATCATTGTCTCAGCCTTTATGGAGACTGCAGATTCAGTGACTGTGCTGCTTCTGTGGTGGTTTGGTGCCCTAGGATGGCCCAGCTTCCAGTGTCCTGGAAAGGAACTCACAGCCATGCCTGAGGAAGCCTTGTACTTCCACATGGCACTGCCCTAAGAGACCATCCATCTCTTCATGCCTCCTCTCCCATCCAGCCTTTTCTCTGGTTCTGGCCAGATCTCCCCGTCTTTTGATAAACCTCACCTCAATCTCCTTCTCTTTCGGTACATCTATGATAATATCTTCCATAGACTTAGTTTTTTTTTTTTTTATAAAAAGCAGGAGGGGAAATATCTTGCAGGTGACTTCTGTTTTGGGTCTTAGTATGAACTTCACTGAGGCAAAAGGGACTTGGAAAATATTGACTGTCTTCTTAAAGAGTTTGGTATGTACTTCAAGATTGGGCCCCACAGAAGTTAGCCAAGAAACAAGACAAAGAGAGTAGCTTTCATGTTTAAGATGTCTAGGCAAAATTTTGAGGTCAGTACATTGAGCAGGGAGGATCGATTGAAAGCTCTGTCTCCACTCCAGCCTCAAGGGTGAAACTATGCAAATCTTAGTCAGGTGATCTTGGGATGCAGTGTCAGTCCAGATTCCTTCTCTGGGAAGCTTTTCCATCCCCCGGCACTTGCTTTTCCCTTCTTTTCTCACAAAGCATTGCTTATTGTTTAATTAAAGCATCTTTTCCATTTCAGTTGTTCACAAAACTGATTTCTCCACAAGTTTGATTTCTCCACACTGAATTTCCTAAAAACAGGGCCATGGCATATTCATTTCTGGATTTCCTAAAGTACCCAGAAGAGGGGTCTGGAACACCTAGTGTTTGTTGGGTCAGTGGATGACTCTATTACAAAGGAAGCTGGCAGCAACTGTTATCCCATGTTGGCCCTTGCTGAACTTCTAAATTGCTGTGGCTTTTAAGTGACTTTCAGTTTGGCTGGGAGGTCATGAGTCATTCTCTCTACTGCCTAATTATCATCAAAACTATGGATTAAACAAGATTTGATAGGAAGACCTGATTCTAAAGCAACAGAGAAATAATGGTCAAAACTTTGTGAAAGATGGTTTCAGTCCTGCAATTCTCCAGTTTTAAGTGGAAAGCAATCTGATTCACACCAATGTGTGAATGTCTGCCAACTTCTTAACTATCCTTTACTTTTGGTTTTTATTTATTTATTTATTTATTTATTTATTTATTTATTTAAATTAATTAATTTATTTATATTTTAGAGAGCGAGAGAGAGCACTTGAGTAAGGGGCAGGGCAGAGGGGGAGGGAGAAGAGGGAAAGAATCTCAAGCAGACTCCACACTGAGCACAGAGCCCAATGAGGGGCTCATTTTCACAACACTGAGGTCATGACCTGGGCCGAAACCAAGAATCTGACAACTGACTAAGCCACCCAGGGGCCCCTTTTTTTATTTCTTTTTAAAAGTTTCCACCACACGATCCCACCTCTAATTTTTTAAAATAAATGTTTATTAACCCAAACACAAGAGTGGAATTTCGGGCAGTGTTGAAAAGCGAAGCGATTTGCAGAGTGCCCAAACCTAATGCTGCCTCTAAGTTTTACCTACTATAAAGATAAAGCGCTGCTTTGTGGTTGTTGTTTTTTTTTTCCTTTTTTTCTTGGAAGTTTGTACCTCTTAATTCCCTTCACTATTTCGCTCGTTCCCCACCCCTGTCTCCTCTGGCAACCACCAGTTTGTTTTCTATATTTTCTGAGTCTGTTTCTGTTTCCTGTTTTTGTAGTTTGTTTATTCATTTGTTTTGTTTTTTTTAGATGCCACATGTAAGTGGAATCATGGGGTATTTGTCTCTCTCTGTCTGGCTTACTTCACTTAACGTAATACCGTTTGGTCCCAAACACCACTTTATCTTCTAAAGCTGAAATCTAGCACATCTTATGATGGTAATAGGGCATTGATGGGGATACAGGCACAAATAGTGTGGATAGGGTGAGTTCTCTGTAAACCCGGTGTTTGTAACATGGAAATTCACTGCATTGTGAATCGAGAGATTTCAATTTTTTCTTCTTTTTCAGTTTTGTTGAGGTATAATGGACACATACAATTGTAAGGTATTTAAAGTGTACATCTTGATGATTTGATATATGTATACACTGTGAAAAGATTACTCCCATACAATTAACATATCCATCACCTCCCATATTAATCTTTTTGTATGTAAGAACAATCAAGTTACACCTTCTTAGCAAATTTCAATTACATGATCGTGTTATCCACTATAATCATCATGTTATACATTAGATCTTCAGAACTTATTCATCTTATAGCTGAAAGTTTGCTACCTGTTTTACCAGTCTTTCCCTTTTTCCTCCATTCTCCAGCCCCTGGCATTCATTTTTCCACTCTGTTTCTGAATTTGACTTTTTTTTTTTTTTTAAAGATTCCATATGTAAGTGATAAAAACACTTAAAGAGGGTTGCCTGGGTGGCTCAGTTGGTTAAGCATCCAACTCTTGATTTCGGCTCAGGTCTTGGCCTCAGGGTCGTGAGATTGAGCCCCACATCAAGATAAAGATTCTCTCTCTCTCTCTTTCTCTCTGCCCCTCCCCAGTACCCCTCCTCCCTTCCCCCCTCTCTAAAACAACGACAACAATACACTTAAAGATTTTCATTCACGTGTACAGTAAGTCCCTGGGAACCCAGACGAGGAAGATTTAAAGAAACTACTCACAAGGGGGCTCTTAGGGAGTACTGAGATAAGGTTAGGCACCTCTCCCTTTGTATGAATTATCACAAGAAACAGTAAAGGTAAATGATGTTAACATGACCACAGTGTCTGATGTCACTGCTATGTACATATGTTCTACCCAGACCCTCACATCTTGAAAAATAATGTCACATCTTACCTATCTCTGTGCAGTACTTTTGAACACTGAGTGTTCAAGGGCATATGTTAAGGGTTTAAACCACTGAAGACATTCCTGTAATCCGGGATTGCTGTGAAGCATTACCTTATGTAGTAGTTGGTTTGGGCAGTCATTTTGCTTCTCTGCATTTTAGGAACAAGAAGAACCACTGGCTGATGGATTACACACATGCCTGCACAGTTTTAAATGTATATGAAAAAGTCCTGGGTGTTTGATTTCTTCTGGCTGCTCTAGTTTGTGATCTTATTTTTCTTATAGGCAACTTTAAGCCTCTTTCCTTCATAGTCCTTTTGAGTAGGTTGTTCTTGTTGAAGAGGCTTAGAGCACATTTGGGAGAAATCCGTGAGAACATTTGCTAATAGAGTATGAGTGTATAAGTGTCTATGTAGATGTGTGAGAGTGCTTGAGTGTGTACATGAATGTGTGGGCAAGAGAGTGTGTATGTGTGTATGTGTGTATGTGCGTGCAGGTGAAGGTGGATGGTGAGTACTGACCAGGAGTTTAAGCACAGCCTTTCCAGAGAGACGATCAACAGGGTCTCACAAACAGAATTCCTCATCTTCCCACTCAAAATCTCTTCCACCTAGTTTCCCCATCTCAGTTAAAGGCAACTCAATCCTTGCAGCTATGCAGATCAAAAGAGCCTTCACTTCCTCTTACAGGAAATCACCTGAGCTGCATCTTCCAAATAGGTCCAGAATCCTATCTTATCTCACCATCTCCACTGCTGTCCTAGGGACTGAGCCACTTGCATGTTTGCCTGGCTGATTATGGTAGCCTCCTCATGAATCCCTGCACTCGCATCTCCGTCTCTGTACTCCTCCCCTTCCATGTATTCTCAATGACAGCCCAGTCATTTTCTGTTTCGTTTTTTGTTTTTTTAACTTTTCATGACTACTTGCTATTTATCAACAATTTTAAATACATTTATATATTTTTTTCATAATGATAAATGTACTCTTTAATCTCCATACCCTACTTCCCCCATCCCTCTATCCACCTCCCCTCTGGTAACCATCAGTTTGTTCTCGGTAGTTAAAAGTCTGTTTCTTGGTTTGTCTCTCTGTCTCTCTTTTTTCCCTTTGCTCATTTGTTTCTTAAATTCCACATATGAGTGAGATCATATGGTATTTGTTTTTCTCTGATTGACTTATTTCACTTAGTGTTATACTCTAGCTCCAACCATGTTGCAAATGGCAAGATTTCATTCTGTTTTGTGACTAAATAATATACCATTGTGCATATATATATATACCACATCTTCTTCATTCATTGATCTATTGATGGACACTTGGCCTGCTCCCATAGTTTGGCTAGTATAAATAAGGCTGCAATAAACATAGGGGTGCATGTATTCCTTTGAATTGGTGTTTTTGTATTTTTGGGGTAGTGTGAATCCTGGGTCGTAAGATAGTTCTACTTTCAATTTTTTGAGGAACCTCCATACTGCTTTCCACAATGGCTGCACCAAGTTGCATTCTCACCAACAGTGCAGGAGGGTTCCTTTTTCTCCACATCCTCACCAAAACTTTTTGTTTCTTGTGATTTTGATTTTAGCAATTCTGACAGGTGTGAGGTTATATTTCATTGTAGTTTTGATTTGCATTTCCCTGATGATGAGTGATGTTAAGTACCTTTTCATAGGTCTATTGGCCATCTGGATGTCTTTGGAGAAATGTCTGTTCAGGTCTTCTGCCTATTTTTAAATTGGATTATTTGATTTTTGGATCTTGAGTTGTATCAGTTCTTTATATATTTTGGATACTAACTCTTTATACATGTCATTTGCAAATATCTTCTCCCATTCCATAGGTTGCCTTTAAGTTTTGTTGATTGCTTCCTTTGTTATGCAGAAGTTTTATTTTGATGTAGTCTTAATAGTTTATTTTTGCTTATATTTCTCTTGCCTCGGGAGACATACCTAGAGAAATGTTGCTACAATCTATGTTAGAGAGATTACTTCTTGTGCTCTCTTTGAGGATTTTTATGGTTTTTGGTCTCATATTTAGGTCTTTAATGCATTTTGAATTAATTTTTGTGCATGGTGAAAAAAAGTGGGCTTGTTTCATTCTTTTGCCTGTTGCTGTCCAGTTTTCCCAGCACTGTTTGTTGAAGGGACTGTCTTTTTCCCATAGTATATTCATTCCTCCTTTGTCAAAGATTAACTGACCATATAATTGGAGGTTTATTTCTGGGTTTTCTGTTCTGTTCTGTTGATCTGTGTGTCTATTTTTCTGCCAGTACCATATGTTTTAATTACTATAGCTTTGTAATATAACATGAAGCCCAGAATTGTGATACCCCATTTTTATTTTCTTTGGCTATTTGAGGTCTTTTGTGGTTCTATACAAATTTTAGGATCGTTTGTTCTAGTTCTGTGAAAAATGCTGTTGGTATTTTGATAGGGATTGCATTAAATGTGTAGATTGCTTTGGGTAGCATAGACATTTTAACAATATTTGTTCTTCCAACCCATGAACATGAAATGTTTTTTCTATTTCTTTGTGTCATCTTCAATTTCTTTCATATGTATTCTATAGTTTTCAGAGTACAGATCTTTTACATCTTTGGTTAGGTTTATTCCTAGGTATCTTATGGGTTCTGGTGCAATTGTAAATAGGATCGATTCCTATCTTTGTTTTTTTAAATTAAGCCAGATTATGTCACTCTTATGCTCCAATTCCTCCAAGGGCTTCCCACTTCTCTCAGAATAAAAGACTCCGTGATTGCAACCCCTCTGCCCTGCTCTGCTACCACCATGCCCCTCTTCTGCTTCTCCTTCTGCTTCCTCCATCCATGCTCCACTGCGCTGGTTTCCTTGCCCTTCCTCCCGCCAGGAAGGAAAACTCCCACTTGAGGGCCTTCGCTCTAGCTATGCCATCTGCCGGTAAAGCTCCTTCTCCAGAGACGCATGTGGCTCGCCCACTCCCTTTCTTCCTGTCTTTGCTCAAACCTCACTGATCAAGGAGGCCTACCCTGACCACCACGTTTAATACTGCACAGAACTCCCATCCTGCATGGAACTCTTAAGTCCCTTACTCCGTTCTACTTGTCTTTATTCTTCAACTCCATCACCTTATAACATACTAGGTAATGTACTGATTTATCATGTGTATTGGTTATAAACAAAATAAAATAATGGCATATCATCACCATCACTAATATTGGAACTCCCCTATCAGTCTACTACTGACTTTCCTGGCCTAGACAAAGTGTTTAGGGGAATACCTGGCATAGAATAGGCCTGCCAAATAAATGTTTGCTGATTAAATGAGTGAAGAACTATAAATGAGATCTTTATTACAAGATCTATATCTTCTAATTGACTATAATAATTGACTATTGTTGCTATATATGAATGTTACTAATTTTCATATATTGATCTTGTCTGTAGCAACTTTGATGAACTTATTGATTTAAATTATTTTCTAGATTCTCTTGGTCTTTATATGTAGAAAATCATACATCCTTTCTATTTCTAATACACTTATTTCTTTATTTGTTTGTTTGCTTATTTATTTATTTTCTCTGCTTGCATTGGATGACACTTCTAGTAAAATGAAGACTAGCAACAGTGGTAGAGGGAATTTTTGTTTTGTTCCTGACTTTAAATAGGAAGATCCAAATGCTTTATTGTTAAGTATGATGTTTCTTAATTTTTAAATTTTTTTGTTTTAGTTTGGTTTTCTCATCTTTCCTTTATTACATTTTGGATTTTTTTAAAAAAAATCATGAATGGACACTGAATATTACTGATGCCTCTCGCATTTACTGAGATTATCATATGCTGTTTCTCTTTTATTTATTTGGTGAATTGCATTTGTTTGTTTTTCAATGCATTTAATTTACTTTTTGGCCAATATATTGCCATTGTTAAAAAAATATTAAAGGGGCATAGAAAAACCTAAAATAAAATATTTCTGTTTTCACTACCTAATCCCCCTCCCTAGTGTCAAAAGTAACCACTGTTATTAGTTTTTTTAATTATCTGCCCAGTTTCTTTATGTTATCTAAACAAATACAACTATATATTCTTATTTTGTCCCTTCCTTACCTCATTAGTGGCCTACTAAGCTCACCCTTCTGCATCCTGTTTTTATTACTTGTTTATTCTTCTATGTTAGTACATAGGCAGAGTTCTGATGCTTTTGCTACAGAGTATTCCACTGTATGGATGCATTTATTTAAACTACCTGAGGGTAAACTACCTGAGGGAAGTTTGACCTTTCTTATTGCTTTCAAAAATCGAGTTTTCATAGTTTTTTTTTTTTAGTTTCATAAGATTTCTTTTTTCTTTTTTCCTTAACTTTCTATTATTAACTCTATTAACTCTTCTTCCTTAACATTTAAAAGATTTATTTATTTATTTAAGAGAGGGTGGGGGGAGACAGAGGGAGAAGTGAGAAATCCTCGAATAAACTCCCCACTGAGCATGGAGTTTGATCCCAGGACTCCGAGATCATGACCTGAGCTGAAATCAAGAGTCGGCCGCTTAATCAGCTGAGCCACCCAGGCACCCCTATTTTTCCTTAACTTTTAATTTGGAAACTCCACACAGCAAATTTGAAAGAATAGTACAATGAATGCCCAAATAGATTTCATCAATTTTAAAATTTTCTGACATTTCCTTTCTCTCTCGGTATGTATTTATATGTGTGTGTGTATATACACACATATAAATGTGTATATACACACACACATACTTTGTCTTGAATCATTTCAAAATAAGTTCCGATCATCATGTATTTTCACCCTAAATATTTCAACAGATACCCTAATGACAAGGATGGTTTCTCCTATGGCTGTATTCTGGTTTTACACCCAATAACTTTAACATTGACACAATAGTATTTTCTGCTCTGTTGTTCATTTTCTTTTTTTTTTTTTAAGATTTTATTTATTTATTAGAGAGAGAGAGAGTGAGAGCAAGAGAGAGCACAAGCAGGGGGAGGAGCAGAGGGATAGGGACAAGCAGACTCCCTGATGAGCAAGGAGCCTGATGTGGGACTCAATCCCAGGTCCCTGAGATCATGACCTGAGCTGAAGACAGACGCTTAACTGACTGAGCCGCCCAGGTGCCCCTGTTGTTCATTTTCAAATGTTTTCAAATTGTCTCAAATTGAGAACAATTCATTGCATTTGATTGTCATGTACAATTCTTAGTAAAAACCCTCCTGGTTTGCTTGTATAATTTCTTCTCCTATTAATTTCTCTGGTGTGAACTTCCCATACTCCAGCCATTACATGAGTCTGAGCTCATCCCTCTATTTTGCCCTTAGCGCTCTCCTATTCTCATTTACCACACTGCTTTTTAGTGAGTAGTGCTTTGCTTTCAACAATTCTCTCTGAAAAGTGCTATTCATAAATCTATGTCTTTGATTACGGCCACTCTTATCTATCTGGTAGTGACTAGCTTTCTTTTAGAAGTTTGTCCATGGGCTCACTCTTCACTCCCCACCCCACCTCCACTCCTCTTCTGCCTAGGTAACTCCCACCCTTTTGTTTTAGGTCTTAGCTCAGACATCATTTCCTATGAGAAATACTTATTAATTTTCTAAATTAAATAGTTCTATCTTCTTATGATCTAGGATCATACTTCTCATCTCCTTGGTAATAATAACAAACACCCTTGCCCACGTGCTCTTGTTCACACTGTCTTTTCTGTTCAAACCAGCCCTTGCCTTCTCCCCAGTCCCACATTACACTCATCAGTTGAAGGTCTCACCCCATAATTAAGATCTATAAAAGGTCTTCCCAGATTCCCAAATCAGAATTTATTTTTTTCTTCCACTGAATACTGTTTTGTTTTCCATTTGCACATACAATGATCTATGTTGTATTAGTTAGATGTTCTTAAGATTAGTCACATAATGCTTTTTAGATTAGACCATTTTCCATATGGGAGAGTTATGAAGTGTCTCTCCTAGTATCATTTGCTGCTGATTCATAGATTATTGAATATAGAAAGTATGGAGAGAGAATCCCATGCATATACATAGTGATTAGCTGAAAACCAAACCTGTATAAAGGGAGATGAGTTGAAGAAATTCTAGCTTTGACTAGATTTTGTTAGAAGAAGAGTAATTTCTTCCACATCATTACAGTAAGGGCTTTTTTTTTTATAATAAAGAGTATACATATTACAAGTATGGTTATAAAAAGTTTGTAAGGAATGTTAATGATAACCATGTAGATGTATAGAAGAATTTGGGAAACAAACTGGATGAGTTTTGTACTTTCTCTCAGCTTTTTTCTTTTCTTTTCTTTTTTTCCCAACTTTCTGCTTCCCTTTTTAAATCAGTGGCACCTTTGCCTGAAACAATAACATGAAGAATGTACAAAGTAGAAAGAAATGCCTTGATTTCTTCTTTATGAATTAAGACTAATGATGTTCAACATTGCAGCAGGGCTGTTTTAAATTCATGATGGATTGGTGTATTAATCATTTAAGGAGTGTAAGGGTAAGCTTCTGCACAGCCAAGGAAACAGTCAAAAAAACTAAGAGACAGCCCACGGAATGGGAGAATATATTTGCAAATGACACTACAGATAAAAGACTGGTATCCAAGATCTACAAAGAACTTCTCAAACTCAATACACAAGAAACAAATAAACAAATAAAAAAATGGGCAGAAGATATGAACAGACACTTTTCCAATGATGACATACAAATGGCTAACAGACACATGAAAAAATGTTCAAAATCATTAGCCATCAGGGAAATTCAAATCAAAACCACACTGAGATACCACCTTACGCCAGTTAGAATGGCAAAAATTGACAAGGCAAGAAACAATAATTGCTGGAGAGGATGAGGAGAAAGGGGATCCCTCCTACATTGTTGGTGGGAATGCAAGTTGGTACAGCCACTCTGGAAAACAGTGTGGAGATCCCTTAAAAAGTTAAAAATTGAGCTACCCTATGACCCAGCCATCGCACTACTGGGTATTTACCCCAAAGATACAGACATAGTGAAGAGAAGGGCCATATGCACCCCAATGTTCATAGCAGCAATGTCCACAATAGCTAAATTGTGGAAGGAACCGAGATGCCCTTCAACAGATGACTGGATTAAAAAGTTGTGGTCCCTATATACAATGGAATATTACTCAGCTATCAGAAGGAATGAGTTCTCAACATTTGCTGCAACATGGACAGCACTGGAGGAGATAATGCTAAGTGAAATAAGTCAAGCAGAGAAAGACACTTATCATATGATTTATCTCATCTGTGGAACATAAGAACTAGGATGATCGGTAGGGGAAGAAAGGGATAAAGAAAGGGGGGGTTAATCAGAAGGGGGAATGAAGCATGAGAGACTATGGACTATGAGAAACAAACTGAGGGCCTCAGAGGGGAGGGGGGTGAGGGAATGGGATAGACCGGTGATGGGTAGTAAGGAGGGCACGTATTGCATGGTGCACTGGGTGTTATACACAACTAATGAATCATCGAACTTTACATCGGAAACCGGGGATGTACTGTATGGTGACTAACATAATATAATAAAAAAAAATTAAAAAAAAATAAATAAAATAAAATGACAGATTAAAAAAAAAAGGAGTGTAAGGGTAAAGATTTTATTTGTCATTGTATCTTCCACAGCCTTACACAATACTTATTGAATGAATGAAGTAATTCAAAAAACAGAAGTTAAATTTTAGATTTGGGAGTCATTAATGTAAAATGTAATTTTATAGAGTCAAGTTAGCTTTAAGTTGCAAGGTTAAAACCACTTTTATTATATGATCATTCTTTCTCATTTATTGGTATGATTATACAGAAACTCTTCTAGGTCTATTGTTACCTAGTCATTCAATATTTTGGAATATTCTGGTCCAGTTCCAAAATTTGACAGATTATAAGTATTATTTGTTTGTTCCTGATTTCAAATAAAATGCCACAGATTTTTTAAAAATACATCTTCTTCCACCCTACCAATCATGATTCAATGAATATAGGGTAGGTGTGAGACAACGTGTTTTAAAATTTTTTCTAGGAGTTACTGATAATCAGCCAGATTTAAGAGCCATTGTTCTAGTCTATATCTGATGTTCATTATGGATGTAATATATATGGATTTTCCCCCCATTTCCCAACTTAATCTATTTCATTTAGGAGAATCCTCACAAGAGGTGAACATCTAAACCTAATAATTCTCCCCATAGTTGAATTATATGTTGAGATTCTGAAGGAATATCCAACACATGCTCTAGAAAATTAAACAATATGTCTTCTGTAAACATTAATATAAACCGGGACCACCTAGTCAGCTAGTGGCACAATCTGCAGGCAAATTGTGTTAGATGCAAATAATCTGGCCAGCCAGACTTTATTAATTTTTATTAAAAATGGAAACATCAATGCCCACAAATCTGGCTCTGCTCCTTCCTTATTTAACTCAAAGAAAATGTGATTAAGAGGAACAAGAAATCTAAAAAAAACAACAAGGACAAGACAGCAAAAAATAATAATAATAATAATAATAATAATTCTTGGAAAACACAAATCTTCAGAAAATGTCTCCCTGACCTCCCATGTAATTGAATTTTCATCCAAAAACTATGTTGAACTAAGGAAGAAAAAATAAATGTACTGTTGCTCTAATCATTATTTTGAAGATTTGCTCTTAAGTACAATTTGTTAAGATTTTATTTTATTTTAAAAATTTATTCCACCGCACATCCATTTGCTTCAGTATTAACAGCAAAGCACCCTGTTTTGAGTAGCCGAACAACAAGCTCCACTTGGTGGCCATGTATTGAACAGAATAAGGGAAACAAGAAACTTCCAAGCCATGGTTTTTCTTGTGACATTTGGAATACTTGAATGGGCAGAGAAAAAAGAAAACAACTATTACTCAAAAATTATTTTGATCTGTCATTTCTACCATAGACTGTCAGTCCCAATCCCAATAGGGTTAAGTATGGGAAATACAGCGAAAACCCCAAATTTTGGTAGGTCCTAAAATCTGGGAATTTGAAGCACAGCTAACTCATCACTCAATTTATAGGTGATTCACTAGAGAAGTGGATGCGTGTGTGTGGTGGTGGCTGCCGTTGCACTGCAGGGAAGTAAGGCTTGGAAAAGCAAAATACCCTGCTTGAGACCACTTACAAAGTTTGGAATAAAAAGTGTATTTCTAGCTCCAGTTCTCTGCTCTTACCCACAAGCTCTCCCTGGTTCAGTAGGTATGATTCTCTGTCTAATGGCTGGGAGGTGAAACACCACACTTCTTTTATCTTTAGGTGACACAAAATCGCAGTTCTTCCTGTTTGCAATCAGTGCCTTTGCAGAAATGCATCACAGTGAGGGCCAAGTTCAAACGGCCTGTGGACCCTGAACTCTGCACTATCCAATAGTGGGATGGGACCCAGCTCTCTAGTAAGATCCTCGCTTTTGTGTAGGTCAGTGTAGAAATGCCTGGTAACAGAGCAGGAGAGGGAACTGTGGCCCAGTTTGCAATCCAACTCGGCGTAATCAGAGTTTCAGCTTTTTAGGGGCTCACTGCCACTCTTTAAAAGCATAAAAATTTCCTCTAAAAAGAAATTCCTGCTCAAAACAGACTTTCAAATATTCCCTGATTAAAATTGCCAGGTTTATTTTGTTTGTACCAGCTGTTAATGCAATCATGTACAATTGTATGATTTTGTGTCAGTGAGTTAATTCTCCTTGGTGCTGAACCAAATGGGACTGTAGATTTAGAGAATGAACAAGAAATGGCCTGTGTCTAATGAGATGTCCTAGGAAATAGCCATGCTATGCGGACTATACATGAGCTCCACACATGCTTCGGCCAGATGTGATTTGGGCCCGTCATCTCCACAGCTGGTATTTTCTTAGTAGTTTATAAATGTCCTTTATTCTTTCTTGTCCACCTTCCCCCACTTAAAAATTACATTCTGAAGTCAAGTTTATAATGAAAATAATTTACCATATGGCGTTGGGTCGTTTCACCCCCTCATCTACAGTGAAGTTTTCCTGTGAATAAAAGCTTACTAAACATATTGTGATGCTATTGTTTCTTTTCAAATAGCTAATCTTTCTACTTTCTACTTTTTGAAACTACCTGCTGGATAATTTTTATGCCAATCCATAACTTCATTTGAAGAGCTAACCTGGGAGTATAGAAAAGACAGAAGAAATCGTTTTCACCTCTTGTCTATCAACACTAATCCTCTTAGAAGTACCCTTTCAATCGAGGGATCCAACAGCTCAGTTTCCTCAGCAGATGGAACAGTGAAAGGCGTAGTGTCAAAGGTAACCACTGAGAGTGAAAAAGAAAAAAAATGGAGTGACCTGAGGAGACACCCCGAGCCCAGGAGCACACAGTGCCACACGTTTTACTCGGTCAGACATATGCACATATCTCTGTCAAGGCTGAAAAGCCAAGGAAATGGCAGGCTTTGGCTTTCAGCTGGTAGGGATAGGTACTGGAAATATTTTATTGCAGAGTGACTGAAACTCAGTCAGAGGCTTAACACTTAGCAGGCAGGCAGCAACGGCTAGAGAAAACGGACCGCGATTTTCTCCATTGCGTTCTGCCAGCCCTGACAACAGTGACAGCTAAGTTTTTAAAAATAGTTTGATGGATTCTGATGACTCTGGAACATTTTATGTTAAAATAAAATAGTGGGCGCATCCCCGAAGAAAAATGGCCAGGGAAATACATCATCAGAATGTTACAGAAATGCATCAGAAACTGCCCATGGATTGCCCAAAGAAAACAGAACCAATTTTCTGAGAAGATTGAATAGAAATATTGAATGGACCCAACTTCATTTAATACCCACAGAGTTCATGTGAAATGCAATTAAGAAGACTGAGGATGGAGAATAAGAAAAGATACGAGCCATGAAATGGTCCTTTACAGCTTCCTTGCAAGGTCATAGCCCACTTTTTATAAACGTGATGTGAAGCACAGAGTTGAAGTGTGTTTTCAAAGATTTGGCTCCACTCCAGAGGTCTTTCTTTAATGCTGTTTGCAAAATTTACGCCAAAGGCAGATTTATGAACACTGTTAGAGAACAGGTATTTCCCTTCTCATTCATAGAGAAGAGTTTTATTATTTTGGTCCACTCGCTAAGCAAAAGTAAGCTTGAGTTTGGGCTGTAAATTCTCAGTTCTATATGTAACAGCCTTGTTTATTTAGAAATAATGAAACTTCTGATTCTAAATCAAAAAATCTCAGGGTCCTATAAGACTTCTCATTTCCAAGGGCTTATTCAGGTTTCATAGAACTTTCACCTCCGTAATTCTAAGCCAATAGGTTTAATCTTTCTATGCTGTAAAAAATACTTTCCATCACCTCTTCTCTCTGAAGGGCTGAGGTCAGTATACTGATTGAGAAACAGGGTCTAGGGTTAAACTACCTGAATTTGAATTCTGGCTCTTTCACTTACTAGTGTTGAGAATTTGGGCAAGTTCTTAATTCCTCTAAACCTTTATTACCCCATCTGTAAAATGAGGATAATAACAGTTCCTACCTTATAGGGATGTGGTGAAGAGTGAATGAGATGATACATGTAAAGTATTTAGAACAGTGCTTAGCATACAGAAAGAAAAATCAGTACTATCTTGCAGACGATTAGGATACCTACACCCTGGGCTTCGTGTTGTTCACGCTGAGCACATAATGGCCATAACCTGTTTTTCCATGTCCTAACTCTTTTTCCATTTCCTTCACCCTAGCTCTCTAGGTCTTCCCCAGGTTCTTTGTTAAATGGTCTTCCACTAATGAGTAAGAAGATTCTGGTCAATGATAATTTTTTTTTGAAAGAATTACCTGCTTTATTCTATTGTAACACATTAAGCATTTCTTTACTTGAGTCCATTGAGGATTCATACCCCACGGATCTTAACAGAAAGTGAGAGAATGGGTACAAAAAATAGAAAATGGACTAGTTGGGTAGCTGGAGGGATAGAGACAAAACAAAAGAGGAAAGAGACAGACAGTCTTGTGAAAGCGGGTAAACTCCTAGGTGATTCATCTGCTTTTAGCCACAAGAACAGAATTTCCGAATATTGTTCCAACTGGAGTGTTGGTCCCCGAGATAATCAGTAAACACGTGGTTTCATGGTCAAAACAGTTTGTCCAGTATATTTCAAACCACGTTTTCAGCTAGGAGTCTCAAAGCACATTAACATATGAAGGCTTCTGAGAAGGCCAGCAGTAAAGAAACCTGCTTTATTTTGTTTATCCCATAATACTGATCAATATATAACACTGGTCAATAACATTTGGAGAACCCTTTCACTACCATTATTTTATTTATTTTTAAAAGATCTTATTTATTTATTTGTCAGAGAGAGAGAGAGACTAACAGAGAGAGAGAGAACGTGCACAAGCGGGGGGAATGGCAGGCAGAGGGAGAAGCAGGCTCCCCACTGAGCAAGGAGCCCGATGCAGGACTCCATCCCAGGACCCTGAGATCATGACCTGAGCCAAAGGCAGACGTTTAACCGACTGAGCCACCCAGGCGTCCCACTACCATTATTTTAGAGCCGAGAAACAGAAATTCCCATAAGAACAAATTTTGGGGAGCTAGTGAACCATGATAAAACTGGTGGAATGTAAAGGGGGACTAACGTTTAGTGAATGCCAATTACATGTGCCAGAAATGGTACTGCTTTAAAAACATTTGCTCTTTCCTGATAAGCTTAAGATAATAGTTTTAAGTGGGAGGGATATTTACAGTGCTTTACGAAAGAATGTCATGGCACATATTAGCTGTCTTTAAGTGGGCGCCTAAAAGCTCTTTAAAAAATGAAGGATCTTGAGAAATCACGTAGCCCATATTCATGCCTAAGAATATTGATTTTGCACTCACTGAGAAATCTGGAGTGTCAAAAGTTCATAAATAAAGGAAGTAAAGCCAATGACTCGCCAAAGTAGTAATTAGAAAAGTTTATTGTGCACACACCAAAAAGATAGTTTGCAAACCAGAGCGCTCACCCCAAAACATGGAACAAGGCTCAGGGGTATATTATTATAAAGCAGCCTTTGCAGTGAGGAAGCAGGGACTGCTTACTCTTCACAATTATTGGTTATAATATTAGAATTTTCTTAAATGATAGGGAATTTGTCAGTGGTTACCTCATATCAACCTTGGGAAAGGTTCAAGTTTTGCTTGTAATTTCCAGAGGCATAAACAAGAAATGACCCAGGTCAAGTCAGTCTCACAAAATAAGCTAAATTAAGCTTTGTTTGTATGACTAAACTGTTTTTGTCTGTGCAGGCAATTTTTAGGGCTGGTCTCCATTTGTTTTTTATTTTAACAACCCTCCCACTACTTTTGGTCATTCTCTCAGAAGGCAGAGCATATGATCAACCATGATAGCGCTCTTCCCCACTGCCGCCGTTGATGTAGTCAGGCTGAAGAATCACATTCGCTCTTTCCATTAGTTGAGTCATCAGGATGTGTTTATAGGACCAGCATGTATTTCATACAGTTGATAATGTAAGTATATATGAAGTGATGTAAAATAGCAGTTTTAGATTATTAAAGCAAAGAACTACATTTTATTCTTTCTTTGTATTCCACAAACCATCTATCCTAGCATGGTGCTAGGCGCATAGCATTTAGTATGTCTGCTGAAATGAATGAATGGAAACAGTAGTGGTAAATTGCACTAAAATTATACTTATTTTGCACAGTATAATATAACAAATGTAACTTAATAACAGGACATTTTGCCCTGGGGACAAGCCAGGATGGAGTCAGACTGTAATTTTTGAAATTTGGCGCTAAATTTCTGATGCTGTAACAAACAGCCTATGTGTACTGCTCAGTCTCAGCTGAGATGAGTACCAGAAAATCCACTCACAAGACTGCCATGCTAGAGATAAGCATTATTTTATGAAGCTGAATCTGGCTTCAGTTCTTCTGCAAGAAATTTAAATTTCCTTTTCAATAAATTGTTAATATGTTCGGTTTACTCCAACTTTTATTTTCGTTCTTCTCTACTTACTGTTTTTCTTCTTCATGTAACAGAAAGTAAAAAGCTACCTCTTTTCTTTTCCTGAAATGTTTATATACCACTAAGAATGAAGTATTGAGAGGTGAGACTCAGGTCAGGAAGTAGGGAATACTGCACAATATCAGCTATTAATTTTGTGGAGAATAACAGATCTTAATTTCAGTTCTAAGTGTAGGCACATATGAAAACAACAGGCATAAAATATGAGATTTCCCTTCCTTTCTTGTACACATTTGCCCACCTTGGCAATGAGACTGAATTGTGGGAGATAGACTTCTTACATTTAAATGAATGAAAACAGGTCACAATGAGTTAGAGACTGAAAAACGCTGTTGACTATTTTGGGGGTATGTTTTTAGACAGTATTAATGGAAGGGGAAGTGGCCTGTGTTTGGGGCAACAGGACACTCCATCAATCACACACCCCAACTGCCCTGACCTTTCCCGCTATCATCCCACTCCCTGTCTAGCCTCTTTCCCTTTGTCCTTCTCTTTTTTTATCTACATCTTGGTACTCAAACCTGGAATGTAGCATTTACTTCATCATGATTTGAAAATATAGTGACAGGTTTCTGATACATTCAACAGATCGAAATGTTCTGTGAGTCTTATCAGAGTTTACGAAGGGGAAGATGTGTAAAGTAAACTGGAGTGATCTCTTGTAGGAATGGAATTCCGCCGTTGAGAAGCTGAAGAGTGACGCACTTGGGATTCTGCTGTCCAAGGGCTACGTGGAGAAAGAGCGTCTACAGCTCTCTAACCAGAAACTGCATCAGCTTCAAGGAGAATGCGGTCGGCTCATGGCAGAAAGGAAAACTTGGTTAAAAAAGGCAAATGGTTTTTTTAGCAGCGCTAATAAGGTCAGTGTGAGTTCGCGTTGGTAATTTTAGGTAATCAGGGCAGACCAGTAAGAGACTCATTACTTCAGTAAGCTGGAGCATATCACAGAAGTCTAGATTCCACATGAAGTTTCAAAATTAATAGCAGCGAAAATGAGCTTTTAAAATGTATTCCTATCATGGCCATTATTTGGTTCTCAAAATGAGGGGACGCTATGTTTTGACATGTAAAAAGAAATCCCCATGAAAGTTTCATCGAGTTTCATCGATCTGTTTGAGGGGGACACTTGTGCCAACACTGCAGTGTTTCTCATAGAGTAAGGGAATTATCATGAAATATATCAAGGTGAAAAAACACCTTGAAACTTTTACTGAAAAAAGAAGTTTCCTTTTGAAAACTTCCGTTTCATTTATCAGGTAAAGACACATGAATGTTGCAAGCCTTCTGCGTGCAAACCATAAGGCTAGAAGCAGAGCCTCTTCCTGACTGCCCTGCCTTGATCTTGCTTTTCAGAGTCAGCCACGGGGAATTCTTGCTTTGGACCATCTCCAGGTCTTCTTGAGTTGGAGAAGTGCTTGCTCTGCTTCTCCTGGTTGACTCATTTGATTGTAGCAGGGGGTTCTTAGTGAGTGGTAATGTCTGCATGTTTACCTCAGTTGTATAACCGAAGCTGGCGATATCATGTGAAAATTTCTTCTACATTTTCCAAGCTCATATACACCTTCAACTGCCCAGTTGGAATTGTTTAATACCTTAAATATCACTGATGTTTTTGAAACTGGACAATGTGACAGGAAATGAGTGGGTAACTCCCAGAAGGCAGGTATATTGTGATTTAAAGTCATGATATCAACAATCTGAATACAATGTCCTGGTATATATTAAAATAGTTACTTTATTTTGACCTTCCTTACTTATAGGAAACTTGAAAAGGATGAATACTAGAGTTCCAAAATAGAGGTGTTAGAATTACAGTAAAAAAAAGTGGTAAGGAAATATCGGGCAAATCATTTGTTTGGGGTTTCTTTGTTTTAAGAAAAGAGAAAGCGCATGTTACTGGAGCTGTTGAACTAAGTAAATGGTAGGGTGCTAGGTAAGCTCCTCTTCAACAGTCCTGTTTTCAATTAAGAGACTTTCTAATGTACATTACACCCTCATTCTACACAATGAGTGGGTCATCTGTCAGTCAGTTAATGCTGTTTCTAAGGAACACCATTATAGAACATGTTGCTATAATAAAACAACACTTCTAGAATAAACCAGCCCTATAGTTTCAGCTCTGCAAAATGTTTCCCTCTTTCCTTAATTCTTACTCTCTTGCTCTTGCTTTCTCTGTTCTCATTATCTGGTAACTTCCCAGGGAGACTTTCTTCACATTATTTCTGGGCCTTGAGGGAAAAAGAATTACATCTCTTGTAATAGTAATAGTAATAGTAAAAAAAAAAAAAAAAAAAAAGGAACGGAATGGTTACTTTCTCAAATTCATATAGCAATTCAGGTAGAATCCTAAGAAATTATATTTCTTAACCCCCAAGACTTGACTTCTAGATTCCTTGTTTCATTATTTGAAATGCCATGGCATTTAAATTATAACTAGTTTCGTTGGGATTTATCCGTTCTATATTATCCACACTATAGCATTCTCTATAGCTAAGTGGCACTTAGAAAAGTTTAGAATTTGTTCTCCCTTTTCAAAGCATCAAGGAAGTAATTTTTAACTCCAAATTTAAGAATCAATGTGAAAGGTGATAGATACTTTTACCTCAGCAAAAATAGAAGCCGGAGTGTGGAAAGTGGATATTAAATCATGACTTTTGAAATGAAATATTTATCATATTATTAAGAAGCAATAAATGATGAAATAATGTAGTGGGTAAATCTATTTAAATTAAAGAAGGAAACTCTTTCTTAGACTTATAAGTGGTATTTTTCTCTCTTATTTATATTGTGGAATCTCCACATTTTATAAAATTCTCACCATTTTGCCCAACTTTTGGCATAACACTTATAAATAACCCTAGTTAAAATACAGAGCTGGATTTAAACATTAATATAATTTAAAAATCCCTTAAAATTTTTGTTTCTAGTCTGAAAATTCCATTTACACTAGGTAAGGGGTATTTTCAATTTTTATTATCTCTGAAGCACTGAATTTTCCTTTTAAAAATTCACTTTACTGGGGCACCTGAGTACTCAGTCAGTTAAGCGTCTGCCTTCAGCTCAGGTCATGATCCCAGAGTCCTGGGATCAAGTCCCACATCAGGCTCCTTGCTCAGTGGAGAGCCTGCTTCTCCCTCTCCCCCTCCCCCTTCCCACCCCTTGCTCTCTCTTTCTCTCTCTCTCTGTCTCAAATAAAATAAAAAAAAAATTCACTTCACTGTACCTTGAGTGTACTGGATTTTTCTAATTGTGAGCATCCCTATCCCTAGATGAAGTCATGTTGTCAGGAACTATGAGGCATCTGAAATTTTACCCAAATTTCAAGCTAACATGCTAATTTACCACAGTTTTGTGGATGTTCACAAAAGACACGTGACTTCTGTGTCAGTTCTAAAAGACTTTATTACTCACAAAAACAAGAATAGAAATGTCAACATGTTGTATCAGTTTCCCAAGTCCCAATCCTGGGGGTTGGGGGGGCGATGAACATAGGCCCCGCTGGGGGACAGCATGTGCAGCAGGTGGTGTTCCAGGAGGGGAACCCTAAGCTTGGGGCATCTTCTGTTGGATCGCAAACAATAATCCAGCCTGCTCTTTGTCTCAGAAGGAGACATTTCCTCAGCCCTGAAGGTTGCTGGCTGCAAACCCAACACTGAGAAACGGCCCAGATAAAGAGAGGTCAGTGGCAGGCAGTGTTGACACACCAGTAATGATGGGCACGTGCACTAGTGACTCTCCCACGCATACAGCACCACGAAAGAAAGAGGAAGTCAGTGCTTTAAAAAACGATATTTGCTTTGAAAAACAATTCCATTCTTGATAAGTGAATTATTTGTTCAGCAAACAACCTCTTACTCTAAATTTGTTAAAGCTAGGTCAATATTCCCCTTCGATATTTGTGCCAAATACCAGCGTGAGAAAATATGCTAGTATCATGAGTAATATATGAATGACTGAATGTGACAGCTGGAGTATTTGCTCAGTAAAAAGTGAAGTATATGATTTTAAAAATACACCTTTCACTTTTTAAAAATTTTGTTAAAATAAAAAGGATATCATAATCTCATCTTCAGAATGGACTATTGTTAATGCTTCCATATCGCATATATTTCTTTTTTTAATCTAGATTTTTATCATATGTTGCTGGTGTTTTGTTGCAAGCATCTGAAAATTCTCCCTTTCCCCCCCTTTCCCTTCATCTTAATCATTCCCCTCTTTATCAATTTTAGATACGGATATTCTTATTTACTAGAAGAAAGTCATAATAATTTCTTTTAGTGAAGTCTCTAAGTAGTGTGGTGAATAGCTGCCCTTCTTCTTTAAGGATTCATTTCTTGAGTATATTTTTCCTGAACAATTTCTGTGTGTCAGATACTGTTGTAAATCTTGGGGATACAGCAGAGAACAAAACATGCAAAAAAAAGCTAGAATATATTTTCAATTGGTGAAATTCAATAAAATATAATTATCACCTAATTATCCACATTGACAAGACTGCCCCACTGCCTTTGCTCTGTGGATTCAGGAGTGAAATTGATTACCTTTTAATCCTGTTTGGGGTTGATGATTACCCAAGGCTCAAGAGTCTTTTCTTAGTGTCTAGAGCTCTGGCTTGAGGTCTGGCAGTTTGTACCTGGAGTGAACAGTAGGTGGCGATGTTAGCACACAGGACCTCAAAATGTTGCTACCGACGCTGTCACAAACCAGCCAGTGGATTCAAGGGGAGATTGAGCCATTAACTTAAGAACCTGAGATACTTTTTTCCATTTTAGAGCTATCTACTGTGTTGGCGAACTTACTGCTAAATCACTTAGCAACAAATATAAGAAGGGTTGATTGTCAATGTGGGATGATAGCTGATAGAAGAGGAGTTTCTCTAATTACCAGATGTTGCTAAAAGGTATTAGGACATGGAATGAAGTATGAACATAGCACCTATTATGGTAACTCATCTGGATCCCCCCAAATTTTCATCTTTCTTTATTATAGATAATCTTATTTATTTCTAGCAAGTTCACAAAAAAGCGGTTGGGTAAGATGTGTCGATCACCCAAAAAATATTTATCATTGTTTAGAGAATGTGATTTGAATCAAACAGATAAATATATATGTTTCAAGGGCAGAACAATGTGAGCCTATATTTATATGACAGCAATGATTGAACCTGACGCTGTAACACATGGCTGATCGGTTATAAAGTTTCATATCCCATGCTTCCCGTTCTCAGGCACATGATTTCTTTGGGGAAAGCAAGCTGTGAAGACTGAGGACAAATCTACACGGTGTGGTTCTTGGGTGGTCAGCCTAAAAGCAAAGGTGGAGCAAAATCTGGGGCAGCTAGAGCAACACACCAAAAGCAATTTGAAATGTAATGATTGTCATAGATTCTCCTGCTTCTGCCATCACGGCTGAAAGTGTCATGTCTTCTAAAAATATACTGTTGCTTTTTCAAGATATTTACAGCAATGCAAACCAGTAATGCCTACAGCAACATAATTGTTCCAGATAAAAACAAAATATTAAGGATGGAGTTTAGTACTTCTTTTATTTATATATAATCTATTCTCCCATTTTCAAATAGATACATTTTAACCCAGATGTGGAAAACAATTAAGTAGAAGTTGTTGTACAGATTGGAGAACGTCCAAGTAGAGGACCTAATAAATATTATCCAAGGAAACTTGTTAAGATGATATAAATGAATTCATGAAATTAAGCTGTTAATGGGCATCACTTTCCTTGATATTTCCAGTTCCGTAATTCTTAGGCAGTCTGTCTCAGATTTCTCTTTTCAAGAACAACTTCCCTTTCTCTTATAAAGAACTAAAGCATCTTTTTTTTTTTTTAAAACTCCCTCCATTCTTCTACATTTCCATTCGACTAATGTGCTGTATACCTGATGTTTTCATGTATCATATATGTACTTTAGCTAAAGCAATTAAAGATACAATCCTTGCCTTCAAGACTCTCTCAGTCTTGTGTGGAGGAGAGGGAAGGAACAGAAGTTCTGTGTGCTTTGGGAAAAGCCCAGAACTTTTGGAGTGAGTGTAGAGCATTAGGGAACACAGAGGAGAGGACCAGGAAAAAAGTGTCAAGGAAGACTTCTCCAGAGGAGATGCACATTGAGCTAAATATGAAAGGCTGGGGCAAGAAGGAGTTGGGGGTGGACTGAGTGGTTCAGAGTAGTGCCTTGTTTGGGGAGCCTAAGGTAATTCATTTTGTCAAGAATGTAGGGTGGAAGCCCAGAATGATGACAGACAAGTGATAGGAGAAGTCAGGAGATCAGGAAGATCTTGAATAGCATGCTAAGAAGTTTCTATCTTGCGGCGCCTGGGTGGCTCAGTTGGTTAAGTGTCCAGCTCTTGATTTCAGCTCAGGTCATGATCTCATGGTCTTGAGATCGAGCCCTGAGTCAGGCTCTGCACTTAGTGCACAGTGTGCTTGGGATTCTCTCTCTTCTCTCTCTCTGTCCCTTCCCCTGCTTATGTTCTCTCTCTCTCTCAAATAAATAAATAAATACATACATACATACATACATACATACATACATAAAATGTTTTCCTTAAAAGGAGAAGTTTCTATCTGAGGCTGAACATATCCTTAATATGAAGAGATAGTAAGGACTTAAATCATGATGAGGCAAACCTCGTGATATAGAAGAAAATGGTGTCTTAATTTACTCTCCTCCTGTATTCCCTCTGAGAGAATGGTTTAGACAACTTTGGTTTTAGAACTCGAGGATAGGCTATTTATTTTTAATTTTTTTTATTATGTTCAGTTAGCCACTGTATAGTACATCATTAGTTTTTGATGTAGTGTTCAATGATTAGTTGCATATAACACCCAGTGCTCATCACAACACGCGCCCTCCTTAATACCCATCACCCGGCTACCCCATCCCCCTACCCTCTTCCCCTCTGAAACCCTCAGATCTTTTCCTGGAGTCTATTGTCTCTCATGGTTCATCTGCCTCTCTGATTTCTCCCCCTTCAGTTTTCACTCCTGTCCCCTACGTTCCTCCGAGCTATTCCTTATGTTCCACGTATGAGTAAAACCATATAATTGTCTTTCTCTGCTTGATTTATTTCACTTAGCATAATCCCCTCCAGTTCCATTGATGTTGATGCAAATAGTGGGTATTCATCCTTTCTGATGACTGAGTAATATTCCATTGTATATATGAACCACATATTCTTTATCCATTCATCTGCTGAAGGGCATCTTGCCTCCTTCCACAGTTTGGCTATTGTGGACATTGCTACTATAAACACTGGGATGCATGTGCCCCTTCTTTTCACTACATCTGTATCTTTGGGGTAAATACCTAGTAATGCAATTGTTGGGTCATAGGGTAGCTCTATTTTTAACAAAGGATAGCTATTTAAATCACAGCATATATTCGATAAATATGACTAAACTATGGCCATAAAATTATTTATGTATATATAACAGAAAACTTACCAAAAACAAGAATACCTTAAACATCTTACATTTATCACGAGAGCCCACAACTCAGCCCATATTTAATTAGTCTTATAATAAAGACACTCAGTTTTATTGTCACTCATGAGTACCCTTCTCTGTAAAGCTATCATGGGGCTTCCAAGTGAGTTATGAGTGTATTTATTGGCTTCCCTTCCACGTAAAATATTAAACTCTTACATCTCTCCATTGGCATTAAATACATTCTTCTTTGTATCGTAGACATTTCTGGGTAGATTTCTTTTCCTTTGCCAAATTAAAATTCCTTGAGGGCAAGAAACATGTCTATTTTACTTTGCATTCACCAGAACGGAACACCTAGAACAGTGCCTTTCAGGTAGTAGATGCTCGATAATTATTTGAATGATTGAAAGCAGTGAAATATTAGAAACTGTGGGGTTTCAAGTCCAACTACATTACATTTTCATAAGAGATTACATTGATCCAGGGTCATTGGAATGAGATCATTTTGGAAGAGGAGAGCTTAATTACTTTAATACACGAGGAACACAAATTTCAACTCAATCTCTGTGTCACAGCGGAGAAGGGCAGTAATGCTATATGCAGAGATTTGCCATCACCCATACCACCTCCTCCAAGAAGTCTCCAGGCAGCATTAATTGCTTATTTTTCATTATTCCCATAGTATTTCTCTTTGCTCCCTAGAGAGAGATTGTGTCTTAGACATCTTTGCATGCCACCTAATGTTCAGCAAATTTTGCTGAATGAACGAATAAATGACTGGCCATGTGACAACTCAATTTACAGTTTGAGCCTGAGTGTTCTCTTTTCTAAAGTAGGTCTAACAATCCTTATCTACTTCAGGGAATACCATTCAGTAATAAAAGTTCCTGCAAGTGGTGATAAATATACAAAATCTTTTCAGGATAGAGTGGAGTATAAATAAATAAATGGAATTGTGGAGTATTGAGTAAAATTTAAAAATGTTTGATAGGATGACTCTTTTCTAAAATAATATAGTAGATTTTGGAGCCAGGCTGCTGAGGTATGAATCTGTCCTTAGACATTTATTAGCTCTGTGACCTTAGGCAGTTACTTAACTTCTCCCTGTGCATCCAGCTGTTTTTATCTGAAAAATAGAAATAATAATTGTATGCACCTCACAGAGTCATTGAGCTATCTAAATGAGTTAATACATGACTAGTGCGTAGAAGGGCTAAGCACTCGCTACGTTCTAGCCATTATTTTGTCATTATATATGCATTTAATGCTGTACTAGCCACTCTAACGTGACTTAAATGCTTTTGTTCATTTTCCTATCCCTAGCATGTACCAGAATACATGCTCCATAAAGTTAAATAAATGTTTGTTGAACAAATGAAAGAAAATAGATGCTTCACACATTGTAAAGGGACATCTTCCCTTGGGAAATGTTAATATTGCCAAGATCATCCTAAAACTATTAAGGTCAATTTAGATAAAAGAAACCAGAAAGTATAAACAATGACTAGCTGGCTAGCGTTCTACTTATGGGTCTAGTTTACCCATTTCAAAGATAGGCTTATCTCAGGAAAAAGTAAGAGTTTGTCAATACATACACTTCTTCCATTCCATGTTGATACATGCCATTTTCAATCCCAAACTCCTTTTCCAATGTTTTTTCAGCTTTTCAGATTGTGAGGCCAAAACCAGTTTTAGGTAGTTATGATTTTACATATCTCTCATTAACACCACAAAGCCACCTTCTAACACTAGTGATGGGGAGGGAGTTCTGGGGCCCAGCACCAACAACCTTGGAGAGGCATGGAATGAGGGGGAGCACCAGCAGGGAGCAGCAAATACTGGGAGCTGAAAATCACATCACCCTTTGGCTTCTGCTTTTCTGGCATTTGAAAGCCTGGGCAGATTGGGCAGGACCTGAATCAAGTATCAGCTTGCCAAATGGGGAGCCACAAGAAGTTATCTCAGATGGTGCTTAGGAAAGAAAATGGAAGCTTTCAGTCTTGATGAAAACTGAACCCAGAGGAAATCTCTGCAGACAGTGGGATTCGGTGCTCTAATGAGAAGCTGAGTTTTGTGTCTTCCGTAATGATAATTGTTCCAACCAAACTCATTCTCCAGCCTTGGAACTCATGAAAGGAAAATTTCAAAGTTCTGCTGTGTTCAAGGTTTTTTGTTTGTTTGTTTTAATGTTGATTCTCTTCAAATAAGTTAGTCTAGGAGCAAACAATACTTATACTACTTATTAAGAATCTTTGTGATACAGAGTGATATAATTATCCTGGATGACTCATGGTTCCTGCTTAACTTGTTAATCTCATAGATAATTTAAAGAGAGTAAAATGTGCCATATCCTGATACCATCTCTATTTGGTTTGGTCCAGCCTGTTTTGGATCTTAACAATGAAAAAAAAGAAAAGATCTTTATTAGCATCTTAAAAAAAAAACCCAATCAACTCCTTAGTCTTTCCAAACCAAGGCAAAAGAGCTGATTTGTCTCCTCATCTGCCTAAGAACTGGGTGGAACCGAGAGGGAGAAAATATTATCCTTGTGCTTATATCCTTTTTGCCTCTAGTCGTAAAACCTGTATTTGACCAGCTTGGAAGAAAAAGAGGGATGTGAAGAGAAAACTAATGAGGAAATATTAATTCCAAAGGAGTTTATATGGGGGTCATAGTGTCATTGCCAAAAATAACCTGTTCTATACTATGTGAGACAAAGAGATTCTTTCCAGGCTGGATCTGGTATACCAGGTTCCTTATAGTTATGGTAAATAGAAAAGTTTTCAGTTCTATTCTGGGGATAGATTAAATGAGAGCAATGAAACTTAGATCATTCTGGAATTGTTACGTTGATTCCTCATCAAATTCTGCATGGGGTAAGAGAAATGAGTTTTGCATAGGATTCTGACAATCACAGACAGTATAATCTTTTGGAAAGGGGACTCCTCTTAAAATCATTAAATTTAACATTTCTGTGGGTTTAGATTATTCCTATTAGGGTCAGGTTAGGATTAAGGATAAAGAGTAAGCTCTCTCGCGGGGCGCCTGGGTGGCACAGCGGTTAAGCATGTGCCTTCGGCTCAGGGCGTGATCCCGGCGTTATGGGATCGAGCCCCACGTCAGGCTCCTCTGCTGGGAGCCTGCTTCTTCCTCTCCCACTCCCCTTGCTTGTGTTACCTCTCTCACTGGCTGTCTCTATCTCTGTCAAATAAATAAATAAAAAATCTTTAAAAAAAAAAAAAGAGTAAGCTCTCTTACAGTATCCAGCTCATCTTATTTGCAAATAAATTTGTTGAGCTAATGACAGAACACAACCACTCACCTCTTTTCTTCTGCCATAATTCTATCAAGTGTGATACATAGAGCAATTCATAAGTCAATGCTTTCCTAACACTTTGATCTTTCTGAGAAAAACCTCTAGAAGAAAATTTGGCTATTTTGATTCTAAGTAATGGGTTACCTTGGTCCTTGATATACCACCTCTTTCTAGTGACTGTTTAGCCCTTTTATTTATTCCCACGTTATTGAGATATAATACTTTTATGATAACATTGAGGAAGGAGGTAGAGTCACCTCACATGCATTTAATGTACGTGCGGCTTTAGAATCTAACTCCTATGAGGAAGAGACCAATGCCCGAGGATATGAGAGTAGCAGCTGTTCCCTGGGGCCACCGAAGGAAAGGCCCAAGCAGGATGATGACAGGCAGCAGGTGGTCCTGCTCTTCTCAGGGACTTTTCAAAGATGTGTCCCATCAAGATTTAGAGTAATCATGGGAAAATATTTTCTAAATGCTTACTCCACGTATATCCTCACGACCTAACTTTCATATATTTTTTTTCCTTCTATAATTCTCAAAACATATATTAAGTTTATAGTGGCTTAATACTAAAACAGAGTGGAGTCAAGAGAAGAGAAGAAAAAGCACTTCGAAATTTATTTTTCCCCCATTCGCATGAGGAATTTGGGGAATTATCTTCAAGGAAGAAAGAAGCGAATGCCCTGACATCTACGTATATACACTCTCTCTTTATTTCTTCCTTTGGTTGAGCTCAGTGGCTCCAGTCCTCAAGGTGAATATGTGTTACTATAAGCAATAGTTCACATCTACTAAATTTTAAGCATGATTTAAGGGAGTTCATGATAATTTTGACTACACCAGATTTTTGTTTTCAGGGCTAACTTTAAAACTAAACTTTGATTAACATGAGACTCCATTCAAAAGAAGCAATAAAAATTTAAAATATAAAACAAAATTCCAGGAACAGTGGCTATTGCCAAGAGGTATTTCAATGTGTCAGGGAAAGATTGAGAAAGTAATTCAAATAATCTTTTCTAACATCAACACCTTGACACATTTGGCTCTGTTGCCAACTGCAGAAAAAAAGAGAGATCAGATAAGGAAGAGTCTTCAGGTTCAAAGTTTCTTTAATAAAACTATCTTCCTTTCCCAGTCCTACACAGCGTAAGAGAAATCACTCAACTTTTCTCCATATCTTTTCTCACCAATAAGAAGGAAAGGTAGACACTTAATTTTAAAAAGTTAAGTTTTAAAATCTCACTTTTTCCGCCTAAGATGGATGGGCTTCTTGAAAATGCCCCTTCTTTCTTAAGCTTCCCCTGGTAATCTTTTGCCGCATGGCTCCATGGGCCAGGGTTTAAAAGCAGGGGCCTCAGGGCCAGGCAAAATGAGGATAGAGACCAAATCTGCCACTTAGTAGAAGTATCACTTTATGCAATTTATTTAATCTCTCTGAGACTCAGTTTCCCCCGTCATACAATGGAGATCATTTCTCACTTCCATGTAGGGCCGTTCAGGACAATGTGCCTGAATCTCAGCAGACATTAAAAAATGTTTTTGGCTGAATGGAAGGTGATCATGAAACACAGAGTATAGAAGGAGCACAAGTCAGTTCTCATTAAACTGGAGTTGCTATTATTACTTCCTATTATCTAAATAAAGGGGAATGTTTTTGTGTTAAACGTTTTAAGTGATCAGAAAGAACAGATTTAAGAGACATGAGGAAATTGATGGGACTGCAGAATATCAACATATAAGTAATGGGACAGTGTTGGAGAGATTTCATTTGTAAATTCAAGTTTTATCCAGTTCTGATTCTGACATTAAAACTCACTCCCTTAGATGGCAGCCAGGTGCAGCTGTGTTTCACACAGCTCCATGGCTGTTGCCTCTACCTTTGGCTTAACCTGTGTTCCCTCAGCATTAACTCAGCCTTGCTCCTCTGGTCCCTCTACAGGTCTCAGTGGAAACTAGACCCACAAGGCCGTCCACTTTCATTTCTTATGAGTCTTCTGTGGACTCTTCCTACTGCACCTGGTGGGCTCCTACCAAGCTCACTGGCTTCCAACTCAACAGTCTAGGAAGGCTAGCTTTCAAGGCCCCTATTGACTGTGGCACCATCAGGTTTACTGGGATAGGAGTGTTCTCCAGACTAGTACAAAGCATCCCATTCAGCGGCTTCTTCCAGGAGTGCCAAAGGGCAACACAGCAAGAGCTCTCTTGCCATGCAGCTTTTCTTCAACTTGCCTAATTCGGCTCCTGCTCTTCAGGCCCAAAGTCTGAAATGTGCTCTCAGGACACCTATGAAGACCATTGCACTTTGCTCTCCTTCTGTTTTCCTCATATTACCATGGCCCTCTTTTACTGCTTTCATATCATATACTCCTCCATCTTAATGCCAACTAAGACTTAATGGACAAAAGGACAGCTTCTCTCTACTCTCTGTTAACTCCATAAACTTGATCCTCCACGGTTGGCTGTTGATCTGCTAAACAAAGGAAGAAAATAAAGGAATTAAAAAAAACCCAAAAACTTCTCTTAAGACAATATCTCAGTTTGCAAAGCAATGTTTTTTCTGCATAATCCTATTTTGTGTGTCAGAAGCTAAATATTACCTTGGTCTTAGTCTTTGCACAGCTTCAGACCAAATTATAATCTTTGTAGACAGATGGATGTCTTGGATGCAGCAGGGAGAAGGTCTTATATTTGGAAAGACAAGGGGTAATTCTTGAATATTTCTCTATAATGATTCCAGTTCAAAGTGCAATTTGCTAGGCAATTTCCTTTTAAGAGCATCACAGAGACGTTCAGGTTGTGAAAGTCTACATAATATTTTTAAAATATCTCATCCATTATTTGTATATAGTACAAAATGTGCAAAAAGTAAGCCAGGCTCTCCAAATTCTATACAGTTATAACTGTGTTGTATAGGTACATTCTCAATGTAAACTCTTTTGGTAACTTTATGATGTTGACATTTATCTATGTTGAGCAAAGCTATGATCAGTCCCTAAATGAAGCCTTAAAACTACACAGCTGTTTTCTCAGACTAAGATTGTTGTTTTCGGTTATGATCAAACTAATAAAATGAATTGGCTGGTTTAATCTCTAGTATTTCATGTACACATCGATGTAGATTTTAAACTAGAAAAGCAGAAAATGAAAGTATGTTTTCTTTGGCAGGCATTTGATGTACTTGGGAGAGTTGAAGCTTACCTTAAGCTCCTTAAATCAGAGGGTTTAAGTCTGCCTGTCTTGGCAGCAAGGCATGAGGAATTACACAGAGAAATTAAAGACTGCACAGCTGATGCTTTGCAAAAGGGACAAGCCTTAATCAGCCAAGTAGACTCCTGTAGGTGAGTAAGTCTATTTCTTCCTCAGTGTAACAAGCTTTTCACAGTTTCCAGAACTGTTAAAAAAAATAAGTTGCACGATTTTTTTTTTCCTGCTTCTGATGTTTTGCTGCATTATGACATGGCTTAAAAGGATCTATTGAATTTTGGTCACCAAGTGATTCTGAATACAGCATTGCTCATCCAGAAGTGAGCCCATATTCTGAGCCTGAGGACCTGAAGATGTTAAAGCTTTTTTTTTTTTTCCTATGAGTTTCTGAGGAGGGGAGAAAGAAAGGACAAAAGAAAAAACAGAGCTTAATTCTCAATGTTTTTCATAGCCCAGCACCTCTGTGGGGTTTCTTTCTCCCTTTTAAATCATGAACGTTGAATCTGCCATATTCCTTTTTTCTTTTCTGGAAAAAAAATAGAGTACATGAATTCCCTTTCATTTATGACTTTGGTGGTTCACCAAGCAGAACCCTAAATAAAAGGTGACATTATTAATAATAACAATAGCTCACTTTTCTGAAAATTGAGAGTCCATCATGTGCCAGGCTCTGTGCCAAGAGGCTTAGAAACACTCTGTCATTAATCCTCACAGCAGCTCTACAAGACACACAAGGGTAGACTCCCTGATCCACGGGGTGTATGTCCCCCAGTAGATGCCTGAAACCACGGAGAATACCAAGCCATATATATATATATATATATATATATATATAATGTCTTTTCCTATATGTACATACCTGTGATAAAATTTAATTTATAAATTAGGCATAGTAAGAGATTAACAGTGATCACTAATAATTAAATAGAACAATTGTAATAATATACTGTAATGAAAGTTACGTGAATGTGATTTCTCTTTCTCAAAATTTCTTATTATAGTGTATTCACCTTTCTTGATGTGATGAAGTGAGATGATAAATGTCTGCATGATGAGATGCAGTGAGGTGCATGACACAGGCATTGTGACTAGTGTTAGGCTGCTACTGACCTTCTGATGACACATCAGAAGGAGAGTCATCTTCCAGACCATGGTTGATCATGGGTAACCAAAACCACAAAAAACAAATCTGCAGATAAGGAAGGGACCATTGAACTATTAATGTTCTCTTTCTATAAATAACTGAGACACAAAGAGACTAAGTAACTTGCAAGAAGTCACACAGCCAGTTAGTGGCAGAGGTGGAATTTGAAACCAAGTGCATGGGCCCTAGACCGCCTGCTCTTAACCAGCTTGCTAGAGCAGGTTGTTTTTATGAGCACATTTGGTGAGTGTATCAGGAGTGGGTTTAGATCTGGATGGAAATGAGAAAGAAAGACCTTGAGAAACAGAAAGAGGATGCAATGGGAACAAATGAGAAAGAAAAGAATTGGAAGAGAAAAGTTAGATGCTGGGGCAGATGGTGGACTGTATATTATCTAGGAAGAAATGAAAGCAGGACTTACATTTTAACAGAGGGAGACAAAAAGATTTGTGCAAATGAGACAAACCCAGTTGTTCTTTCACATCAACAATCTTCTTGAAACTCAAAGACATTAAATTTGAATAATAATTAAATAGGTCAAATGTGATAAAAATTACTTTATTTCTCTTCATTTATTTATTTCTTTTTTAAAAATATTTTTTATTATATTATGTTAGTCACCATACAGTACATCCCTGGTTTTTTATGTAAAGTTCGATGATTCATTAGTTGCATATAACACCCAGTGCACCATGCAATACGTGCCCTCCCCATATTTTACTTTTTTAAAAAGACTTTATTTCTCTTTAAATCTTCATTCTGCTCTGTTTTAGATGTGTTAAAAAGTGTTGATTTGGTAAGTTTGGGTTTAGGGAATTTTCTTTTCGGAAGATAGTATGAATCTGGTCAGAGATATTTAGCCAGGGCTTGTGATGGTTGCTATGGGACTATGTAAAGCCAAGATCAGAAATAATCCAGGGTCTTCCAACAGAAGCCAAACAGCTGAAGCTATGAGAAGGGCAAATGATTCTCCCCTTTTGAAAACTAACAACTGTAGCTACTAAGTGTCTTCACTTTCACTCCAAGCCATACATCAGGTAATGGTGTGTTGGCTCTGCTCCAGGAGCCACAGAACACCCATGTCCGGCCCCAAGGTGTGGGCACACTCCTCTCCCTTCTCCCCTGCTTAAAGGTCCAGTCTTCCAGAATGTGTATGTGTCTTGCACCATGCAGAAACTATCCTGTGGGCTGCCTGGACTCAGGGTACATGTCAGACACTGATCGGAGTCATGTGATGATTGGATTAAGTTGGTGAGGTCTCCAGTTGGAATTTGGGGAATGGTCCCATGTCAATTTTGCAAGTGAGTCTCAAAGCACAGATACTCTGTTTAGGCCACTCTTTACTTGTGGTGTTTTCCCTGGCCTTGGGCAGTTTCCTTTCATGCGTGGGTAGATCAGGCGGCAGCCCAAGACCCTTCCTTAGATCTTTGGAAGTCTGTCTCTGGTACACTGCCCCAGAAATTCCAGGTGCCTCAGCCTCCCAAAGCCTGAGCCCTGTCTCCTCAACTCAGCAAGACCTCGGAGCTCTCTTTGGGTTCCACCTCCCTGAGCTTTGGTCTAGAAATTGCCTCTCAGGCGGTAAGCTGATGTAATCATAAGACATATCTCAATCACTTCCCTTCTCTCAGGGATCACCGTCCTGGGCTACCTATTGTTCAGTGTCCGAGAACTATTGTTTCATATATTTTGTCTATTCTTCTAGTTGTTTCAGGCATGAGGGTAAATCTAGTCCCTGCTTCTGGCCAGAAACTGAAGTTCCCTATTCAGTGTTGATGCTTAGCTCCTGGAGTTGGAAAGCTGGTCACAATTTATTACCCTTAAGCTTTATGCTGTTTGCCCTAATTGGTAATGTTTCATCTTCAGTACTTAAATATAAGAGGAGAAGTGCTTATATTTTATATCGAATTCTGTTTTCAGGGCTTTAGTGATTGCTTTTGGCTACCTACTTTGTCATCGTCGACATGTTTATTTACTTAGCTAGTCTCATTCTTTGTGCTTTCTTTATAGTCTTAATTTATACATGTACAATATAATATAATCATGTTATATGTATATATTATATAATCATAAATATATGCTATTTTTTGAAGGGGCATCTACAGTTCTTTTCTTCAGACTGCAGACTGAGTCTTAGTAGAAGAAGCAATATTTAGGGAACGTTTCAAGAAACCTGAATTAAAATTGTTAGGTAACTAGATTAAAAAATAATTATTAGTATCAGTATGGTTTCTGTCAATATCCTAGATATACGAGCTTTCATAGTAGCTCCAAGGTGTTTGGTTGCCCTGAGATTTCACAATATTTTGTAAAGCAATACTATTTTTCCATTTTGTAGGAGGAACCGAAGGTAAAGTGTAATTGTTACCTGGCAAAGGCCATTTTTGATTCAGAAGGTAGACATAGAATAGAAATCCATTAAAAACTGAATTGAAATGCATTAGAAGCTTGGTGGCAAACTAAATCCACACATGGCTATGGACCTCAATCCCATGCGTTACATTTGAAACTTGCTTCCTTTCCTCATCTAATGATTCATTTGTTCAACGGTGTGGGTCACCATCATAGGAAGGAAGCAGAACCTAAGAAGGAGATTTCAAGTTGCTGACACTGGAGTGAAGGTGGAATTTAGAACATTGGCAATGGGAGTAAACATACTGCCAATTTCAGCAGAGAAAAGTACATGTCCGTGAACATTGAAATGGCGTCCTGGACTTCTGAGCGTCAGCCACACTACGAGGACACAAATGACTAAGGTCCCATACTCAGACATTTGAAAACTGGTGTGGATAAGAAACTTAAGATTTAGTACCAAAAGAGTCCTATTTCATGCATTCTTAGGACCAAAACAATGCCATGACTTTTAAAAAATTTTTTTTATTATATTATGTTAGTCACCATACAGTACATCCCTGGTTTTTGATGTAAACTTCGATGTTTCATTAGTTGAGTATAACACCCACTGCACCATGCAACACGTGCCCTCCATACTACCCATCACCAGTCTATCCCATTCCCCCACCCCCCTCCCCTCTGAAGTCCTCATTTTGTTTCTCAGAGTCCATAGTCTCTCATGCTTCATTCCCCCTTCTGATTAACCCCCCTTCCTTTATCCCTTTCTTCCCCTACCGATCATCCTAGTTCTTATGTTCCATAGATGAGAGAAATCGTATGATAATTGTCTTTCTCTGCTTGACTTATTTCACTTAGCATTATCTCCTCCAGTGCCGTCCATGTTGCAGCAAATGTTGAGAATTCGTTCCTTCTGATAGCTGAGTAATATTCCATCGTATATATGGACCACAACTTCTTAATCCAGTCATCTGTTGAAGGGCATCTCGGTTCCTTCCACGATTTAGCTATTGTGGACAATGCTGCTATGAACATTGGGGTGCATATGGCCCTTCTCTTCACTACGTCTGTATCTTTGGGGTAAATACCCAGTAGTGCGATGGCTGGGTCATAGGGTAGCTCAATTTTTAACTTTTTAAGGGACCTCCACACTGTTTTCCAGAGTGGCTGTACCAACTTGCATTCCCACCAACAATGTAGGAAGGATCCCATTTCTCCACATCCTCTCCAACAATTGTTGTTTCTTGCCTTGTCTATCTTTGCCATTCTAACTGGCGTAAGGTGGTATCTCAGTGTGGTTTTGATTTGAATTTCCCTGATGGCTAATGATTTTGAACATTTTTTCATGTGTCTGTTAGCCATTTGTATGTCTTCATTGGAAAAGTGTCTGTTCATATCTTCTGCCCATTTTATGATTTGTTTATTTGTTTCTCGTGTATTGAGTTTGAGAAGTTCTTTGTAGATCTTGGATACCAGTCCTTTATCTGTGGTGTCCTTTGCAAATATATTCTCCCATTCCGTGGGCTGTCTCTTAGTTTTTTTGACTGTTTCCTTGGCTGTGCAGAAGCTCTTTATCTTGATGAAGTCCCATAAGTTCATTTTATCTTTTGTTTCTCTTGCCTTTGGAGATGTGTCATAAAAAAGTTTGCTGTGGCCGATTTCATAGAGGTTGCTGCCTATGTTGTCCTCCGGGATTTTGTTGGATTCCTGTCTCACATCGAGGTCTTTCATCCATTTGGAGTTTATGTTTGTGTATGGTGTGAGAGAGTGGTCAAGTTTCATTCTTTTGCATGTAGCTGTCCAATTTTCCCAGCACCATTTATTGAAGAGACTGTCTTTTTTCCACCGGATGTTTTTTCCTGCTTTATCAAAGATTAGTTGCCCAAAGAGCCGAGGGTCCATTTCTGGGTTCTCTATTCTGTTCCATTGGTCGATGTGTCTGTTTTTGTGCCAGTACCATGCTGTCTTTGTGATCACAGCTTTGTAGTACAGCTCAAAATCTGGCATTGCGATGCCCCCGGCTTTGTTTTTCCTTTTCAACAGTTCCTTGGCGATTCAGGGCCTTTTCTGATTCCATACAAATTTAAGGACTATTTGTTCCAGTTCTTTGAAAAATGTCCTCGGTATTTTGATCGGGATAGCATTGAAAGTGTAGATTGCTCTGGGTAGTATGGACATTTTAACTATGTTAATTCTTCCAATCCATGAGCATGGAATATTTTTCCATCTTTTTATGTCTTCCTCAATATCTTTCAAAAGTGATCTATAGTTTCTAGGATATAGGTCCTTTACGTCTCTGGTTAAGTTAATTCCAAGGTAACGTATGGTTTTTGGTGCTATTGTAAATGGGATGGATTCCCTAATTTCTCTTTCTTCCGTCTCATTATTCATGTATAGAAATGCAACTGATTTCTGAGCATTGATATTGTATCCCACCACATTACTGAATTGCTCTGTAACTTCTAATAGTTTGGGCGTGGATTCTTTTGANCTTTTTCTGCATCTATTGAGAGAATCATATGATTTTTGAATTTTTCTTTCTGGATAAAATCTATGACATTGATTGATTTGCGAATGTTGAACCACGCTTGCATCCCAGGTATGAATCCCACTTGGTCATGATGGATAATCCTTTTAATGTACTGTTGGATTCTATTAGCCAAGATCTTGTTGAGGATTTTGGCATCCATATTCATTAGGTAAATCGGTCTGTAATTCTCCTTTTTGATGGGGTCTTTGCCTGGTTTGGGGATCAAGGTAATATTGGCCTCATAGAATGAGTTTGGTAGCTTTCCTTCCGTTTCTATTTTTTGAAATAGCTTTAGGAGAATAGGTATTATTTCTTCTTTGAATGTTTGGTAGAATTCCCTAGGAAAACCATCCAGGCCTGGAGTTTTGCAAAACAATGCCATGACTTTTAAACTTAACTATTCTGAACCTGTTTCCTCCTCTGTAAAATGGAGGGCTTTTTTTATTTTTTAATTGAATAAAACCATTACTCTTAGCAATTAGTTCACTTTTTTTTAACCTTCTTCACGAAGAGCTTTAAAAGCAAAATACGAAGAGTCACATGGTTGTTTCAAATAATCACAACAGAGTCAGCTGCACCCTATTATATTCATTTTTACAAACCGGGGAAGGTTATATTTGAAATAGGGCAGATAAGCATTTATTTTAAGGTAATAAAAGGCCAAATTTAGTATTGGGGCAGATAGGAATTTCAGAGACCTTTAGATCTAACTTTTTTTCCTGTTAGTCAACAAAATAGGACGTCAGAAATTCACATTTATCTGAGATGATGCTTCCCAGTAAATCTGAGACCTTTGTTGTTACTTTTCTGTAACTATTCCCTTATTAGGAACAGATCCACACTGTTTTTCTATCCTGGAATCAAACATCTTTGAAGTTGAGCAGCCTCACAAAATAAGTAATGGCTGTTTACATGTTCCCTTGCTGTTATATTTTTTCCCTGTAATCGGGTGATAATTCTGAATCATTGCTAAATAATTTATTATCTTTTCAAAGTGTAGTATCTGTCATCTAACCTAACTACACTTTAATTTTAAAGATATTTTAGTGCAAACATTTGTACTTAGCTATGATCCAAGTTTCTGCATCTGATAATGGTAAAACTTAGACTTACAGTGAAGCTAAAGTTCCTGGCTTCCAGCCCCCCTCACCTCTTCCGATGCTTCAGTTGGCATCATCTTTGAGCAGCACGTCTAAAGACAGGCCAAAGGGGGCCTGCTACCTAGCAGAATTCTGCATTCCTTAAGCCACAGGAAGCTGTGGTGATGGGAAGTCCTAGGTTGGAGACCTTGTATGATGGTGAAGTTTTCCATAATTGGATAAAATCAAGGGACCTCCTCATTTCTCTCTGTATAGCTAACAATGCAGAACTAAAAAACGTACAAGGCCATCTAGGGCAATATCGATTCGCCTTTTCCTATTTGCTAAAATTAACTTCAGATTTACAAGTAAACTTGCTTCAGTGTGGACTCAATCTCTATCTTTACATAAGAGACTGTACCAGTTTTCATTCTACCTTGTTATGGTGAATTTAAGCTTATGAACCTCATCCTAACTGAGAGTTTCCTGCAATATAACTTTAAGTATTGTTTGTTTTGATTTAACACTTATTATTACTTACTTAATGTTAATCTTCATACATTTATATTTTATAAAGAAATCAAAACAGGAGTTAATTGGGGTTTTGCATTCTCTTTTCACAATTTTCATTTATGTTGGCCACCACTACTTCTGTTGTTTGATATGGTGAATGGTAAAGAACTTTAGACAGAACACTGTTCATTCCTTTATTCATTTATGTATCCCAAAAATACTATTGAGCATCTTTTATAAATCCGGTACTCCCATGCATCTAATGCAGTAGGGGAAATGTCTGCCCTCATGCTGTTTATATTCTATTGGGAAGAAACAGCCAACCAACAGCTAAATCAGAGATAAGATGCTCTTCCATGGCAATGAGTGCTCTAGAAGTGAAGTGGGATAGAGAGTTACTGAGGGGAAGGGAGCATTGTGGACATTGCAGTCAGGGAAAGATGCTTCAAAGAGAAGGAGCTACCACGCACATAGCTGGGAGATGAATGGCCCTGGCAGAACAACAGCAAAGATGTAACAGAAGGCAGGGCAGTGTGGCTGGAGGAGAAGGTGACAGGAGAGAGGAGCAGAAGACAAGATCAGAGTAGGTGCAAGTTAGACTATTCAAACACTCATTGGCAACAATGGCAAACACTTGTACACTTGTGTGCTTTATATACATTAAAAAAATTTAGTCCTTTGGGACACCTGGGTGGCTCAGTTGATTAATCGGCTCCCTTTGGCTCATATCATCATCCCAGAGTCCTGGGATCAAGTCCTGTGTGAGGCTCCCTGCTGAGCAGGGAGTCTGCTTCTCTCTCTGCCTGCTGCTCCCCCAGCTTGTGTGCTCTCTGTCTCTCTGACAAATAAATAAACAAAATCTTAAAATAAAATAAAATAAAAAATTTAGTCCTTCAAGTGACCCTGTGCTATGAGTTCTATTATCATTGCCTCTGTTTTGCAGACGAGGAAGCTAGGGCACAGAAAGGTTCAGTAACTTTCCCTGCCACCTGTCACATGGTAGTAAGAGTGAGTCCTGGAATGCAGGTCTGAACCACTATGTTAGCTGGCTAGTTCTCTGTCTATTCCTTTCATTCCGCTTTAACCAATAATGAGGAGCCTGGGCACGTGGATTTTTTTTTTTTTTTAATTCTGGCATGCTTAAATTGTACGCTAAGTTTCAACTCAAGTCTCCTCTTCCTTGCAAAGTTTCTCTTTCTTTCAGTTTATTTAAAAAGTTGTTGAACTTATGAATAGGCATCACATATGACATACCAGCACCAAGCTTCAAGGGTAGTCAAAGATATATAAACCTGGCCCTGAATCTCTAGAACCTTACTAATGGCTAATCAAGGAGCAACAAAAGGGAGTGTGCTCTAGGCACAAGGAAGCCATGGGGGTAGTGGGTGTTGAGGCCACCTCTTCACAGAAGGGAGACACGATCCCTAGCTTCTTTTTTTTTTTTTTTTTTTTTTTAAAGGTTTTATTTATTTATTTGACAGAGATAGAGACAGCCAGCGAGAGAGGGACACAAGCAGGGGGAGTGGGAGAGGAAGAAGCAGGCTCATAGCAGAGGAGCCTGATGTGGGGCTCGATCCCAGAACTCCAGGATCACGCCCTGAGCCGAAGGCAGACGCTTAACCGCTGTGCCACCCAGGCGCCCCCGATCCCTAGCTTCTATGATCAGGATAGGTCAAGTGAAGGATTGAAGAAGGCCATTGTTGAATTTGATAACCTAAGATGGATGAAGGCTCTACATCTAGCCAAGAGGAACAGAATCAATATCTACTATCCAATACTTTTTGAATTCCTTTCTATTGGTCAGCTCTATCTCATGGATTCACTTTTCATTCGGTGGTGTTGTGAATCATTCTTTAGTTGTTCGACTTGTAACAGTGTCGCCTCCTCTTCCAGCTTATGACATTGTTTTGAGATCAGCCTTCAAGCTCAACCAGGTGGGAAACCTTTTTTTTTTTTTTATGTTCCTTAGTATTTACTAGCTAGGTGGCTTGATTTGAAATGTTATGGTGCTGGTATGATATTAAAAGCAGCTTTTATCAAAGTAAAAATATTTTTAAAAAATCCCAAGTGGAAAACAAACAAAAACAATCCCCACCCTCCAACAAAACAAAGAAACAAAAACAGAAATTTCCTTCACCTGATAGAGTTATCTATGGTTGCAATTTAGAGGAGTTCGGCCAAGCATTTAAGGACTTAAAATAACTTTTTTACAATAAAAGTTTGATGATGCATTTAGATGGTAAATGTCAGACACTGAAATTTAGGATATTACAAAGTTTAGTTCTCACTGATGGCTGTTAACTCAGCCACTTTCCAAATATTTTCAAGTGTGTATTAAGTTGTTCTTTTTAGGGGTTGAGTAAATGTCATAACTGCAAATCTGGGCCTGGTAACATTATACAGGCTTTTATAATCCTGAAACTGTTAGTATGGAAAACATGCAAAGTTCACACTTCCCCTTAAATCTAGGCGTAATTAGATTAGGTTCTTGTAAAATGTCCAGGAGTCACTCACTACAATATGAATGTATTCGTTTATGCTGTTGATGATGTGATGTGAAGAAGCAAGCATCCCAGAGTAAGATCTGGAACTGCAGACTCTAGAGAGGAAGGCCGATAAAGGGACAGAAATCTGTGTGCTGGATGACTGTAGGGAAGCTCTCTCAGATTAGAGAGGAAAACAACAAAACGAAACGAAACAGACAAGAGCAAGGGAGAGAAGTGGGCAGGCCTATTTATGAATAAAATGCTCATCACCGTGCTGTTTGTAATAGTGTGAACCTGAAGACCCCCTAGATAGTCCCAGAGAATAGGGAAATGTTTGAATAGTTTCAGGGCAGGCACATTGTGGAATATTCTAAGCCAATATGGAAAGTGTGTTTTGGAGGATTCTTTGAAGACAGAGAGTAGCCTTGCCATATAATGTCAGGATCCAAATTGTGTAGATAGCATCATTCTAAGTTTGGAGGGAGAAAAGACTGCAAAGAGAAAAACTTTTTGGAAGGAAATACATCAAAATATAATTTCATATTTTCCAAAATATCTTAAATGAGAATATCGGTCTGTTTAGTTCTTGCTGTGTGCCTTTTATCTGAGGATTTATGTCATCAATCATGGAAAATTTTCAGTGATTATCTCTTTAAATATTGATTTTCCTTTGTTTTCTCTTTTCTCTTCTCCTTTAACTTATGGTTGGAGCCTCTGGGTCTGCCTCTCAGAACTCTGAACAGCCTTCCTACTAGTCATTCCCTCAGCTCTTGGCCCTGTGCCCTCAGGGAATCCCTCATACTGGTTTTCTTTTTGGTAGATTTTTATTCTTTCTTCTAGTTTTCATAACCATATTGATTTCATTTCTGAGATCTCTAACTCATTTTTTTTATATCTACTTTTGTCTTATTTCTGACTTTTTGTTTCAGAGCTTCTTGTTCTTTTATTATGGGTGTTGGGTTTTTTCTCTGTCTTTCTAATGATCTCAGGTGTATTTGTGTTAAGGTCATTTTCAGGTTGCTCTACTTGACTTTCGTTTCAGATAGAGTACATTTATCCTTCGATTTTGGAGCTATGTTGTGTTAGGATTTATATTCCTCTTGTGTTTTGAAATTTTAGATGAAATTCCTCTCATCTGGAGTGGGAGGTGCTTGTTCTTCGCTTATTTTCCGTGCTTTGTTCTCTACTCTTCGCTCTTTCCTCCATAACAGCTTTGCCATGACTCCCCCTGAACTGAGGGTCTTCCTTCCAGCTTTGTTGTCTGGTCAGGGTCACCCACAGAGAAGCTGTGGCTCTCAGAGAGGCAGCAGGAAGTGGGGCGGGGTTCCCAATTGCCCCCTGTGTGTGATTTCTTGGCCCTAGCACCAGTTGGCGATAGCGTTTTCCAAACTTCTTTTCAGGTAGAATCCTAGCTATGGTACCCTTCTCATAGGGCACGTTTTGCCGTTTGTGTCCTCCTGGGAGTGGAGCTCGTGGGTCTCCCTGCCATGCCCCTGGACCAGAACCCCAGAGACCCGTAGCTTCAGCCCCACGTACTGCTTTTTGGTGGTGAGGCATTCGCAATGTGACTAACTTAAGTCAGAGGGAAAAAATTGTAGAAACACACATTTATTTCCCTTCTATGGTATGGATGGCACTTTTTTCAAAGTAGGGATGAAAATTAGATAGTAGCCGTTATTTCCTCCAAAATAAAGATTGTGAACATGAAGGGACACTGTTTAGGTCCCTGTCAAAAAAGAAGCAGCAAGCTAAAGATAAGGAAAATATATATATTTTTTCCATTTTCAGAGTATAATTTGTTCATAGACAAAAAGAAAACTATGATCAGCTGATTCCTTCAGATGAGAGAGTAAGCTGTCAAGTGCTTACCATCTGGTTCAGCTCCTAATCCAGATGGGCTGCCAATAGTAATTTATGAAAGGTTTGAAAGCAACTTGCCGTCCTCCGGAAAGAATCATTAGACCACATTAACGTTGGGATTTGCTCCCCTCCCCCAGCCCCAATTTGCAACAGATGCAGAGATGGGGCAACTGCTTCCGTTCAACAAATAGAACCGTCTATTTTTGAGCCAGGAGTCAATATGTCTCTGCTCTTTAGAAAAAAAGTCAAGGATTTTTCTTCCCCCTTCCCTCTCCTCTACTGGCTCAGTGAGTAGGGGAGAAAATGCTCCCACGATGGAGTTTCTAACAGATGTCTGAAGAAGGCCTCACAGTCTGTCATCTCTGAGTATCTGTGGTGCTTGGAAAAGTCAAAGTCAACATCGTGGATAATCTAGTGTACTTCATGTCCATGCCACAGACAGGCGCCTTCTAATCCATTCTTATAGAGGAAACCCAAAGATCAATCGGTATATACAATGCAAATTATAGAGCCACAGATGGCTAGACCCAGAAGTCTGCTGTCAGCCCCTCTCCCACCCAGTGAGGCAGTACACGAGCAGGTGGCTTCAGAGTCAGCATGAAATGATAGGGCACTTCATCCAGCCAAGTTCTGTGATCTGCCCTCAGTTCTTGCCCTATCATTCAGTGAATATTCCTGGGAAGGAATAAGACTCATTCCTGAGTGACTGATGGAATTCTAGTAATTTATTTTCAGTTCATGTAAGAACTGCTGGCAGAGAGTGAGGTCATATTTTTCCTTTGATCAAACCATCTGCTTTTCAGGCTCTGAGAAAATTGCCAATATGCATGCTATACATGTTTTTAAATGTTCTGGAATGTTCAAAAGAAAAGTCTGGAATTGGTGTTTAATGTTTCTAACTGAAACTGATGGAATGAAGGCTGGTTGTAACCTGCACGTTAGGTTTTCAGTGAGAAAGAACTGTGGGAGGGAAGGTGGGAGGGAGGGAGTGGCACTGGGTTAGAGGTGTGACAGATATATGCCCACTGGGAATCAGGAAGAGATTACTGCCTGATCAGACAGATGATCTCGCTGACACAGGGAAAGGAAAACCAGAGCTGGCTAGGATAAGCAAGATAATTCAGAACTCCTTGTACTGAGGAAGGGGTCTAAGCCACAAGTAAGAGTGGAGCTCACCCTGGACAGGCAGGAACACACAGCCAAACCAGGCGATTCAGTGGGCCCCTCTGAGGCTTTAATTAGAGGAGGTCACTCAACCTAATGATAAATGCCAAACATCCAAGAAGAAATTGGGCAGTCTTTGGATAGTTTAAAACTTCTGTAAGTGGGCAAAGGGCAAAGTCATCATTGTTTAAAAACTATTGGAGACTTCACTAGTGACATTTTTATACAGTAACTCTCTGTGCATATGTTCTTCTTAAATCTATATCTTCTCTTCCCTTAAATTTTGATTAAAGTGTATTTTATTTAATTTGAAAATATGCATCGATCCACAAAAAAGTCAACGTGCTCAGAGCTACAGAGGATATATGGATGAAAAGAATGTTGTCCTTTCCCTTAAAGAATTTACAATGTGGGACACCTGCCTGGCTCCGTGGGTTAAGCACCCAACTCTTGATTTAGGCTGGGGTCATGATCTCAGGGTTGTGGGATCAAGACCTGCATCAGGCTCCAGTATTCTCTTTTTCCCTCTCCCTCTGCCCTTCCAGCCACGCCCCCCCCAAAAAAAGAATTTACAATGCAATAGATATATATGGTAAGGCACAAATCACCACAAAATGAAACCAAACCTCCAGGGTCATTGAAAAATTGAAAAGGAATCGTCCTCCAAAGACACAGAGAGATTGCATTTGCTTGGTTGTGATTCATCTAAATTAAAATTCTAAGTTGCTAAAGAGCAATATTTTCACAAAAGGAATGCTTGATTTGGTTTTGTTTCCCTATTTCTGTTCTCTGTGCTGGAAGGTTCCTTTAAAGCATGAACTTGGACAAGTGTCCCTCTAGTGGCCACTTTGCAAACTACAGGCAGATATTGCTTTGGAGAAGCCAGCCAATTTCAAAAGAACACGCTAGCCAGGCTAATCCTGTTTCCATTAACAGTCAACTCGAGGGAAGGTGAAATCTTAGAGGACGAATACACTTTCTTCCCGTCATGTGTCAAGAGTGTGGACGCTGAGATCAGATGAACAGGTTCAAATCCCAGGTCTGCCACTTAATAATGGTGACCTGGGCCAGTAACTGAGCCTTTTCCCTCCTCAGTTTTCTCATTGGCAAAATGGAGATAACAATTACACCCAGATGATAGGACACTTACACTTATGAGTATTAGAAAGGAGACTACTTAAAACATTAAAAATGCTGCCTTGCCACAGTAGCACTCAATCATTGTTTTAGAATATATTTACACGTTTATTTTCACAAGCTGCTCTCTGTACCTTCTTTCCACATTGCTACTACGTCACTCCTCTGTGTTATTGGTTTTTCTCATTTAGATTTGCATATTCTACAGAAAACTTGGAACTTATAATACATAGCACAACTGGGCTTTCAAGTGCTTTTTTACTATATAATGTCCCAAAGTCTAAAACCTAACCAAAATATGGTTGGTATTACCAATACACTGCTTTTATTTACAAAATTTGTGGACTCGAGTATCACTAGAATTGTTTCTGTAAAACCCTCCTGATTTCTTCATTATACTCTTCAACCGTCCCTGAGTTATTAAAATGCAAAACTAATTGTTTTAAGTGTAGCATCTGTAGAACATTTGTGTCAAGAATAAGATTCATCACAGTGGTTTCGTTTTCTCTCCCCAGTTAAACTTCTCTGGGGCTCCAGTGGTACCCACAGGACACACGTGAATCCCACGCACATCCGACAAGATTCTCAAGCTGCCTGATGAACTCTCACCCCTTTGGCAGCTTTCTTGTCATTCCTGTGAAGTTACTTTACCTCTCAGTCATATGGGATCTCGCCCTCATTTCATTACTAATTAAATTCGTTTTTACAGAGTCATAAATTAATTATTTGAGGTAAAATTACTGAAATCTATACCTCACTCCAAGATCTTTTTTAACTCTGGGTAATTAAATTTCAGAGTTATCATGTTAATCTTTATTAGTATTTGAAGGAAATGACTGACACAAAATTAAAGCCTTCAATTTCTTAGGTAGTAGGAGAGGTTCTGTCTTAGGGCTAGGTGGACAAATTAAAAGGTGCTCATTCCACCAGCAGCCTCCCTTCATTGTCTTGCATGACTGGTGGGCCTATGTTGAACATCGGTAGGAAACTTGCTAATTTATTTTTAGACCAGAGCAAATGGGATCTGACTCTAAGGTCATTTGTTGTTCTAAAGGCATGTGTGTTTAATGAGCTTTTATGTCACTTTTTTCTTTCATGTGAGAGGTGAAAAATGACAATGTGAGGCTCAGTCTCTTTTTTATGAACAAGTACATTAGATTCCTAATTGTTGGTGATAACTTGGTTTTCACTTAATGAATATAGCCTCGAGCATTCGTCATCATCGAGAACAAGGAACTTAGAATTACATAAATATTTAACCCTATTGGATTAGTAAATGGTTTGTTAATTGGCTGATCCACATTTCTATTCAAAGAGCATCTTTTAGATAAATGAAGCTTTCAAGTCACACCCCCAGGAAAACTCTTGGCAAACATACTTGGCAAAAATACCCAGGCTTTGGATCTTTACTTCAAGATGTGCCTGTGCTTTTTGCCATAGGGTTCTCAAAATATCTTAGAGAAATATTAAAAAGTAAACCTTTACAAAAGAAGACTAGACCTGGTTGCAAAAACCCATAACTCATCTTTTCCCTCAAGAGTGACTGATTTAAACAAGGGAACATAATTTGGTGTTACTTAGCTTCTGTTATCCTAAAGCCTGAAGCTTGATAACTTTTCTTGACTCATCCCTATCACGGAAGAGCAGACCCACTTTGAAATGTTCCCTAATCCTGGGGCTTCTCTGTCAGGGCGGAGTGAACTAATGGCTGACTTGTTGCATTCAGCTCTCAGGGGACCGGAGTCCACGAGATGATGGGATGTATTCAGAGACGAGTGGACCATCTGACCCAACAGTGTTCCGCGCACAAAGAATTTGCTCTTAAGAAACAGCAGCTAACTGCCTCGGTGGAGGGCCTCCTCAAGAAGGTAGTCTCTTCAATGTGCGCTCCATTGGCTCCTACCTAGATGCAGCTCCTTCCTTGGTGATCCTAGACAGCACAGCACCTGCAGCATGGGGCACGGTGGGAGGGTCTCGGCACGTCTCCTTTGGCTTGATAATGATAAAAACATTCAGTTTTATCACTGAGCAGCATAGAGTTAGAGTTCAGTGTTGCTCAGCAACCTTTCGTGTCCCAGGTTGCTGAGACTTGCTGCGTCATCCTACCGCCACGCCAGCCAGCCCTGAACATGCACACACAAAGGCAGCGCTTGGTTTGCACAGAACCCAACCGTGTGCATATTGGGACTGTGTCCTTGTTTTATGTGGGTCCGTGCCTGGTTCCAGGATGCACAATTTCAGTTAACATGGTATCATACCATGCAAGGACGCCACATAAATACCAAAAATGATGTTTTAGGGATTTCCAGGGATAAATTGTCATTATCATACTTTGTTGAAGGAGGTCAGTACAGAGGATGTGGTCATTCTGAATAAAAACATACATGTGAAAATCCTCTTTCTGCAGAGTGGATACAATGGCTCGGTACGGGAGAAATATATTTCCTATTTTCAAAGAGGAATAAAACCAAGCAGCTACTAGTTGGTTAAATAAAAAATTGCTTATGTGTAGCTGGGACGTACAGTAGAAACTATCTCAGGGACGTTAATGCTAACGCACCTTGATGCCCCTGCTGGGTCTCAGATTTTCAGTGATGTCTTCGTCTGGTACAGTGGAGGCATACGACTGACTTCAACAAGTATAACTAGTAGACTTCACAGGAGAGGACATTAAACTACCACGTCTCTACCTACATTGCCTTCCCCCCTGCTATTGATCCAGAAACTTGGGAATTTGAGACTTGCTCTGATGGCCGGGTCCAAGGAGATTCCAAATATGGCAGCAGCTGTGGTGCCACATTCCCTGGAGCTTGAGACTCGGACTAATTTGGGGGTGGTGGACAACACAGTAGGAACTCAGACAACTGTTGCTCCTTGTCTTCCTGCCAGTTCAGACCCAACTTACCTGTGGGAAGGATGGACTCTGGGGAGAGCTAGGAGATGAAGAACATAACTTGAATGTTAATGAATCCTTTAAAGAGTACTTTTCCATTGATTAGTGTGTACTAAAAATCAAATCATAGTTCCCCACATTCATCAATTACATGGCCCAAGCATGTCCCTGTGTTCTACGGTCACATGTACAGGGTTTGGTCCTGCCCCAGGATCCCTAAACATAGCAACCCCGAGGGTGATTTAATACCCAGGCTTTGGATCTTTACTTCAAGATGTGCCTGTAAACTGGGCCCCATTCAACTTATAGTGGATGATTATGAGTTAATTAATCAGATAAATTTCATCTCTGCTGATGTGTTAGCAAGGGCATTGTCCTTTCTAGGTAATATAGGTGATAAATTCTTAGAAGATGTGGGTGATTGTTTATATCTCATTGCTGTTAATAAAACATATGTCTGTTAATAAATTTATGTCTTTAAACATATACCCTCTCTCGGTGGGACAGTAGTATTACCTCATATGAAGAGAAACATTATTAATTTAATCATGGCATTCTAAAATATTTAAAACTATTTTTAGATGAAAATTGGTATATCCATTTAAAGTACAATGGGATTGGAGAGAGTAGTATTTATCTTTCCTATACATATGCAAACGTGTATGCAAATACATATTACTAAGACTGCAATATATTCTTTATTGCTAAAGGTGGAAATGTCAATTCAGAAGATCAGTCCAGTACTTTCTAATGCAATGGATATCGGTTCCAGCCTTTCTGAATCAGGGAAGATTTTGAGTAAATACTTGGAACTAGATAACCAAGCTAAGGTAAATTAAATAAGAGTTATTTTTATGGTTATGATTTTGTAAATACGATTTCTTTTCTATAAATTCCATGGCTATAAAACTTAATGCTAGCTCTCTTGAGGGTTGCAATTCTAAATTAATATTGTGGTAAATAATGACTTAAAACTTCTATTATGTGTATCTAAATTATTTATACATATATGGGTATATAAGTATTTATTTTTTATAAGGGTGCTTGAGCTCACTAAAACTTTGTAACCTGGTATTAAACACTCATTTGTCCCCTTTTTCTTGCCTGGGAGATGTTGGCAACTCCTTTTGGGAAGCCACAGGATGCAGGGAGAATGCTTCTCTAAGACTATTTGTGAGTTTCTTCTAGAGTAAGTTACAAAAGAAAATTCCCAGAAGCAACATGCGTTAATGCAAGATTCCAGGAAGCAAATAACACAATCTTGTTTCAAGCACAACGTTCAGGGACAGAAAATACCCTTCTCATCCCGGCACCTTCTCTAGCTCCCCCTCAGCCTTTCCCCTGGGACTTAGGTTTAGACATTCCTGCTGGTAGCCCTACATCTGCACTGAGTCCCAGCCGGCCCCAGCAGATGTTCCGAAAGGTGAGTCTAGCACCTCTCCGGGCTCACCCAGGTTGGTAGGCAATGGCCTTGTTACTCCATCGGTTCTCAGCCAGAGGACCTTCTTCACATTTGGGTGACCTTCGTCACAGACAAATTGATTTTTTTAAATGGAATTTTTTTTTAATCATTATTTCAAATGTTTACAATACAACATACATCTGAATTCAATTTCATTTTTTTATTTTAAGAATTTTAGAAGGCGGGAGGAAATGGCACGGGGAGGAACTCCCCTGCTTCCTCCTACCCAGAGTGCTATCTGGAAGCAACACTTGGAAATGAAAATTAGCTTCATTCAGTGGAGTACTTGGGAAGCATATTAAATACAAGCAGGGAAGCAATTCCTTCTTGCTGCAAATGACAGTGACGTTTTTTTCTTTCATTTTTGCTTGATTCCTAGCTCAAGCTCACCATAAAATTTTACATGGCTCTTTCCGTGGCAATTGTAGATGTTATGCCTACCATACCTGCTTATCCATTCTATCCATGAGATTTTACCTGCCAGAAATTGCACTCCAAAGAAAACCCAGAAGAGGAACCCTGTGGGCTCGTTAGGTTTCATATATAACATTTTCCCTACCCTTGTTCAAAAACCCTTCTAGATAGAGATTTAAATAAGACTGCATCGGTGACATGCCATTTTTTATAAATTAAACAAGGAGTAAACAATTTCTATAGACTTGCCATCTCTTGTATAACAAAATTAGTTTAGGAATTTGCTAGAGCTATTGTTAAATTTCAGAAAGTAATCCTCATGTGTAATTGTTGAATAAATTACTTCAAACACTTCTGCCATTTTGTTTTATAACTTTTCCTACCTAACAGCTTTTCTTCTCTCTTTGTAATGCAAAAAATAGAATGCTCCAAATGAAAAGTAGAGCTGAGAGAGTGAGAGAATAATTTGAGATGGTTTTCTTTTTAAGGTAACTTTTTTTTTTTTTTGAAGTTTTGAAAGTTGTGCCTTTCCTTCATTGAGGAGAGTTCTGGTACAAGTTCAATTAATAATTGTAATAGATGGAGGTACAGAAGGTAATGAAATGTGAATGTTCATGATTCCCCTGTCAGCTTCTGACCCCCTGTGCTTTGCTTTCATAGGAGACAGCACATGAATTAGAAGCAGCTGCAAAACTTATGACAGAGAAAAATGAATTTGAACCTGACGAAGTGGCATTGCTTTCTTCTAAAGCTAAATGGCTAGAGGAAGAATTAAAAATACTTGGCCAAAGCATCGGCTCCAGGTCACAAGTCCTGCAATCTTATGTGGCATTTCTAAAGTCCTCAGAAGAGGTATGGTGCCTACGCTCTGACCTTCTGCAGCAAGGTGGCCTCTGCCTTCTTCCTGCTTTCTCTGGGGATAGAAGCCCCGGTGGGTAGTCCCGTATCCTCCACTCCCATGCAGGTACTCCCTTACTGGCCCTTTATTCTCCAAGGTGCCATACAAAGACTCAAAGAATAGGTTGTTTTCCTAAAAAATGAAGCAAGTGTGTAGGTGTAGATATATTCACAAGCACAGTGGTTGTGTTGGAACTTTTCACTGTGGCCTACAAGCATTTACAATATCCTAAACATAGAACAAAATTATTTAAAAACAAGTCATCTTCCGCCATGGATCTCTTTGAATACTCATGCAATTAGTGCGATTCATTTAAAATACATACACAGAATTAGAAATTACAGACTTTCGGGTCATCTCAGATCTGTCTTGTGTGATGCCTTTTAACAAGTTTACCTCGGAGAGCTTCTTCTGAGGCAGTCTTTTGATGGGGTTGTACTAGAGAATCGTGAAATTCCCTCTCTTAGACTACGATTCCAGCTCTCAGAGGTCCCATTCTCTGGGAGATGACATCAGTCATGGAAAAGGGTGAGAGTGCCACCTAGGAGCACACGAACTCTGCTGCTCTAAGGGGGGCAGACACTGGCCTAGCGGGAGGTGGAGCCCACACAGTCCACTCTGGGGTAAAGTCAACCAAAGTTAGGGAGCATGCTCGAATTCCATTTTCTCCCCCTCACCTTCCCTCTGTCACCCTTCCCCCCTACCACCAGTGTCCTGCCTAAGCACATCTCCTCTGTCAGCTCTCGTTCTGTAATGTCCTGAATTCTCGCCACTCGGGAGGAAGGCCATGAGCAGTCCCTGCAAATCTCAGGTGACCACTGCCTCCTGTTCCACATCTTTACTCCACCTTTTGTCACCTAAACTTTTATTTAGTTTTTCTTAGCTGCAACCCCTCATGGTTTGGGAGAGGTTTTGCAATTGACAGGTTTATCCTGGTGTACGCTTTTGTTCAGAACTTGAAATGGTGGAGAAGGTACAAAGAAATCCTGTTTTCTGTGTCTTCATTGCCAAAAATCCACCTGCTTGGCTTCTAGTTCAGCATCTATGGCCCACTCTAGCCTTTGGGACCAAGAGCCTCTCTAGGGCTGGAACTTTAGCTCTGCAAGAAACACTTTTGCAGAAAGATCTCATGTCCTTCCACCGTCCCTGCTTTCACTAAATCTGTTTCCCTCCCTGGTAGAGCCTCCTGTCCTTCTCATCTTGGTGGTGCTCTCAGTCCGTCACCCTCTGACCCCCTCAGGCTTTCCTTTTTTCTTCACCAGCTCCTACTTATTCATTTCCAGCCCACTCTCCATGCCAACATGTCCCTGCTGTCCACCCTGACTCTCCCTGCCAATTCCCAACACCAGGCCAACCCAATGCTCTGTTTACTCAGCTTCCATTTCCAAGCTTTCAGATGCTCCTACAGAAAATCATAAAACTGTGCTGATTGGCACCGTTACAGCATATGGGTCTCTGCCTCTGCTGGGGTCCCCATGTGCTCCCTCGTTGGCACCCATTCAGTTGTGATTCTCAAACATCTTACCCCAGTTTCCATCCCTAAATCTCAGCCAATGCCCTTTTCTTGTATGTGATTGACACATATGACACAAAAAACCTTGACTTCCTTCGACTTCCAAACCTATTGACATGAGGCATCCCCCAGTTGCCAATAAAGTGAAGCCTCTCTTTGTGTCCTACATGAATCAGCCATCAGTCCCTCCCTACGCACGCCTACACTCTTCAGAATCGAGCTTCAGCTAGATCCATCCTCCAATTGTTCACATCTGCTTTTCCATTGCTTCCTTCTCATGGGTCTACAGCCATGGCCAGTGGTGTTGCCCTTACCAAGACTGCCCTTCTGTAGTTGTCCTTCCCTTCACACCTGCACTCTCAGAACGGGAAGCTAACACTTCTCGCCTCTGCCTGCTTGTCCTCCCCAAGCCTCACCCCACTGCCTGTAGTGTATTCTCTTTTTAGTCCTGCCATTTGCCACCTCTTCTCTCTATCAAAAATGTTCTGATAAGCTACTTGCTAGTTGACAAATGAGATGCTGTATTTTCAGTCTTCATCCCCGTTAATCTCTCTGCCACATGTATTTAGCTCACTCACTCTCACCTCCCGTGACTTTTTAAAAGACAGATTTGTTGAAGTACAATTTACAGAGGATAAAATTCACCTATTATAGAGTGTGATGATTTTTAGTATATTTATAGAGTTGTGCAGGCATCACTGCACTCCGGTGTTAGTATATTTCTATCACCCTAAATAGAGGCCTACTGCATATTTTTAGTCAATTCTGGATTCCATCCTCCAGCCTCAGGCAAGCACGGAAATGCTTTCTGTCTCTGTAGATTTACCTTATTTGGATATCCACATAAGTGGCATCATCTTGTCTACTTCTTTATCTGTTCCTTCTCCTTTTTCTTCATTTAGTTTTCTGTTTCTGAAATGTGGTGAGTCATGGAGCTCTTACCTGTGTTCTCTTTTGGGCATTCTATACACTTTCTGTACAAAAATCACACACCCTGACTGTGGTTTTAATTCACCAATAACTCAAAAATGGTTCCTCAGCCCCAGCACTTCTAAGTCCCAGACCGATGCTTTCAACTTCCAATCATACTAATTCCCTATATATCCTGTAGGCTCCTAAAGCTCAACAAAACATTGCCAGTTATCTATTTTCCAAACATGTTTTTCTTCTGTATCTTGGCACTGGATTAATGACCCCATCATTTTTCAGAAGTCCTATGTAGAAGTTTCAAAGTCTTTTCTAAGACCTCTCTCAATGAGCACTTATTTTGTATGAGGCCCCACTCTTTTCATTTCTGATTTCATTTATTTATTTAAAGATTTTATTCACTTATTTGAAAGTGAGAGAGAGAGAGAGAGCAAGTGGTGGGGAGGCACAGACGGGGAGTGAGAAGCAGACTCCCCGCTGAGCGAAGAGGCAGAGGCAGGCTCAATCCCAGGACCCTGAGATCGTGACCTGAGCCAAAAGTAGATGCGTAACCAACTGAGCCACCCAGGTGCCCTCATTCCTGATTTTATTTAATCCTTGTAACACTGCTATGTTTAGTTACTATTATCCCTCTTTTACAAATCAGGGAAACTGAGACTCTGAGAAGTTAGTATCCAAGATCAAACAGCTAGTTAATGTCAAAGCTGAAGTTTAATCCCTAGCCTCCTTCCTTTTGTCTTTTCCTATATCAAAGGCCATGCTACCCCTTGTTTACCTATAGGGACAACCTAAAAGATTTCTGAATTCCCCTTTCCCTCTGCCTGAACCATCACTTCCTCAGTTCAAGCCCTCACCATCTCTTGTTCAGCTTAAAGAAGTTGTCTTCTGCCTGGTCTTCTTCCTATAATTCTCTGCTTCGCTCCTTTCAAAAAATGGTCATTCTAAAGTAAATGTGATCATGTTACCTCCTGACATTCAGGTAATATGACAAATGTAATTTGTGAAACAAATTATAAATAACTTTTTTTTTTCAAATTTTAAATAACTTTTACCAAAAACGGATGAAATATTAAAGTTTATCATTAATTCCCTTAAAACATAAACTAGTACAGATTCAAGGGAATTCCTATAATGGCATCATTCTCTCTTCCATTCAGGGCTTCTTTGAGCCATTGGAAAAGGAGGATGAGTTAAAATTTATGTTTTGAGAGTTGCACATACCCGACAGCCCATCAAATTGACATCCCAGCCCATAGCGTACAACACCACAGAAGTGCTGGTAGTTGTCACGCTGATTCTCAACCATTGTGACAGCTATCAGTTGTTTCAGACTCATGAGAATCTGTCACATCATGTTGGTTACGGTAGAAAATAAGTTGAAACCTGCTGGCCAGCTTTACGCAGCACGGTGATCCCTCTACCTTCTTTCTTTAACCGCTCAGCTCGTGCAACCTGAACTTCATTCACACAAGATCTTTTATCGTGCTCTGAATCAGCCATGTTTTCACACTGGTGCCTTCACATTTGTTAACCCTTCCATCTGGGACCCCCTTCGACTGCCTCTCGCCCTGGACCATTCTGAAAGACACAGATCAAAGGTCACTTCCTTTGGGAAGTTCTTGCCTATTTACTCCATGTAGAATTGGTGGTCCCTCCTCAGCAGGTCCACAACATTGTGTGTGTACTTGTCTTTGTGTTACGATAATTGCTTACAGTTCCTTTCTCCCTACTATCTTTGGGAACACAGGGAATCTTAGGAGCCTCCATGGAGGAGGTAGCATTTTCGGTAGTTCATGAAGGATCAGTAGGAGCAGAAAATTAAGGAAAGCTCATTCTAGGCTGAGGAAACAAGCATCAGCAAAACAGAAGCATGAATAAATGGAAAATGGGAAATGAGGGTAGAACTTCTATTTCTGAGCACCGTTTTCAGGCCCACCTATTAAGTTCATTTAAGTGATGAATGATGTTAACATCTTTAAAATACTAACCATTGCCTGAAATTTCTCACCCTGTTTAGATTGCTTTTGGTAGTTATGAGCTCTTTGAGTCTTGTTCTATTGGCCATTAAATATTACTCAAAATGCATAAAAGCTTGTGTCAAAATTTTTCTACTATTTCTACATTACCCAATTACATGTTAACCTATAGTTCTACAAGTGATTGTAGAACATTTGATTTTATATAAGCTCTGATCAAAGAGAGTGATTTAAAATAATCGAGTACTGCTAACATTGGTTAGCAAATGAGAAAATATAATTTTAGGCAGTTGAAGTAACGTACCTCAGTACGATAAGCTTACGGAGGCATCTTAATATTAATATCTGCACAGAAAATTAGTGATTGTATTTTTTTATTCTGGTTTATCATTGATTAGAAGGAAATTGTGATTAATAATTACAAATAATTTTTCACTGGCTACATTTCTTTCTGATTTGTATTTCCTGTTTGTGTGTGTGAATTACGAAACTCAGCTTTCAAGGGAATCACACTGCTCTTTGACATAAATTGTCCCCAGTTGCAGAACATGCACATATGTAATACATAAATATGGTTTGGCTATGGTAACTAGGTCTAATGGGTAACAAACTTGTCAGCTTAATTTGCTACTGAGGGGTAGTCGTATTTTTCAACAACCTAAATAGGTTTTCATGTCTTTTCAGTAAATTGACAATGTTCAATAATAACTTGAATTCTGAAATGTAGTTTCTGTTTAATTTTTATATAGGCTTCTATTAGAATCTGCTATTTTTCTTTAAAACGTTTTTAAGTATTCTTAATTTTCATTTACATTCTCCTTTTTTTTCTTTTTGTTTTAGGTACAGGAGCAGTGTCAGAACCTAAAGGAGTTTTACCAAACTGAAATCCTGCAGAAAGAAGAGGGTGATGCTGAAGCCAGGCGTCGATCTGACTCCATGGAGAAGCAATGGCAGCTATTTTTGAAGAGGAGTTTTTTAACGCAAGACCTAGGGCTTGAGTTCCTTAATTTAATAAATATGGTAAGAATGGCATGGAATGTGTTAACACCTTCTGCAAGGATTCCTTGTCAAAGTCAAAACCATAAATTCGTAAGTCCATTTGTCTGCTAATCAGCCTTGCTGGTTACAAAGTTGTTTTTTGTTTTTGTTTTTGTTTTTATTATTTTTTATATTATTTTTTATTTTTTTTAGCTTTATTCAACCTAGAACAGTGCTAAAGCTGAGCACTTATATGCTTATTTGGTCTTAGACCTCCTATTCGTTTCTAATGAAAGCTATTTTAACTCTTAAGAAGAGTGACTATAATTCAAATACGACATTGCCATTATTACATAGAAACCTCAGTAGAAGTCCATCCGAAAGTTCTGTGTTATTTTGAGAGCACGCAACAAGGTCCTTACAAAATTTCCAGGGGTTAAAGACAACATCTAGGGCGAATCATCATTTTGAAGAATTTCTTTCTATAGCAGATCTTTTCGTGGTGAAGCTCCATTATATTTAGAAATGTACTCTAAATTTTAGTTGTTGAGTTGTATCTGTAAAATACTCTAGAATCTTCATACCAACCTCTGATCCATATAAAGTTCTCTACAGAGTTTTAAAAAAATGGTTAATCCACCTTTCCTTTAATACCTCAAGTGTCTTCCTAATGAAACTGCTCATTTCATTGTTACAAAATGCCAGATACTAAAAATCTTTTTTTTTTAATGTTAAGTTAAATCTGTCTTCATATCTGTTTCTAATCCTCTGTAACTACACGGGGGAAAAAAGTGTTAATATTTCATTCTTTTCACATGAAAGTCCTTCAAACACTGAAAACAGTTGCTATATCTAATCTGGGTTTTTCCGGTAGCTAACCACAGAGAAATCCTTTCTATCATTTATGAGATAGTTTCTTTTCCCTTTCCATCCTAATTCTCCCTCCCAGAACTTTCTGTGGTTTGTCAAAATCATTCATAAAATGTAACCAAAAAGTGAGGTCCAACTTCAACACAAAGTGTAACAAAGGACATCATTCTTTACTAAGGAAACATTACGCTAGCATTTTTAGCAGTAATTTCACTTTGCTGGTTCATATTAGGCTTGTGATCAAATAAAATTCCCATAATGTTTTCATTGCAATTCCTACTAAGCTACTTCTCTCCCTTTTTATATTGTTCAGGCATTTATCCTCTACATACAAATGCGGGCCTTTATATTTATTCCTATTTAATTTCATTTTATTGGTCTTCACCCATGATTCCATCTTGTTAAACTAATTCCGAACCTACTATCTACTGCATTAGCCATCTTTTCTGAATTTAATTCTATACCTTTGATAAGTAGGCCTTTTGTGGCTGCAAGTAGATTTTTAATAAAAGTGTCTAGGGGCAAGTTGACTTCCGAATCCATTAAGCCATCACTTAACCTGTTTATTAAACAATCATGGATACTTCCAATAGTACTTCATTTCAACCACTAATGCACAACTTTTTTCCTAAGTCTGTGGTGAGAGAGACAGCTCAAAGGAAGGCCTGCCTACCAAGTATCCTATCAATTACATAAGTATAATTTGGCATAAATTAGGTTGACTCCTTGTTATCAAAGAATTCTTTCCAAAGAGCTCACAAACTACTTGATCCATGATAAACTTATTGCACTGATTTTCAGTGTAAGGCTTACCAATCTGTAAATGATGTAGCCCATCCTTTTCCCCCTTGTGAAAATCAGGGCATTTTCCTTTCTCTAACTTTCTGGCCCTTCTCTAATTTTCTGTCAATTTGCAAAGTTAACTGACATCTGCAATTTCCAATACTCTGAAATGTGATGTCTCAATCTAGAGTCTGAATTCATTTGGAAGAATTAGGTTCTATAACTATTCTCATCCACTTTGAGCTACGATTTTCTCTTTAACTCTATCTCCACCTTTGCTGTTTGGAGATTATTCTTATTAAATCTACATGGAAACAAAGTAAATATTAAATAGTGCTAATTTATCTAATGCTATTCTTAAGCATCAGAGACAACTTGCTAAGCTATTTGCCCGTGTTCTTATGTTATACAGGTGCTTTACTGTAGAAACTAATTATTTTTCATTTGGAACATTTAGAACATGTATTACCTATCTATCATCTATCACATTTTTACTTCGTTACAGTCTTTGATCTCATGATTGTGTACTTCTCTGATTTGTATTCACAAGGGAATTCAAATATTTGCAAACTACATTTTTGTGTCCATCCTTTTTATTACTAACGTCATTTCAGAAATTTATTTTTCAGGTCTGCAATGTCCAGTTGGATCTTTTTTATTAGATTTCAATTGCGAGTGAAATTCTCTCTCTTGTCCTCTCTGCATCTCTCCTGTACTTTCTTGACCATACTAATCATGGGTATTTTAAAATGTTTGTCGGCTAATTCCAACATCTGGGCCTGGATTTGTTTCTGTTGTCTACTTTTCTCTTGGTTTCCAGTCATGTAGTCCTGTGTTGGCAGGACCCACGAATCACATCTATCAAGTCTCAGACATTATGTATAAAACACATGCTTTACCCCAAGGTCCTTACTGCGTTCATATAATAAATTCCTCTTTATTGATAAGAATTAAGATTCACGTAATAGTTAACTTTATTGGTTCAGTGACATTCTGAAATAGGAAATTATTGGTAAAGCAAGTAAAACACTTTTTTAATTCTCTTCATATTTTTTGGACCATTAGGCTTTTAAGCAAACATTATTGTTGAAATGTGGTAACCAGTTTTGTTGTTAAAAAGGAAGAAGGGCAGCTGGACTTTTCCACTGAGTGTTCTGCTCTTGACTGGGCTGCTGTAGCTCATTTTTTCAAGCTTGAAACTGAAAAGATTTCAGTTCATCTAAAAAAATCATCAAGATCAGGCAAATTGATTTAGGTGAGAATTCTGGCAGATATCTTGATGTAAGTGCCAATTGACTAATTTATAGCTGTGAATATCAAGGATGCTATCCAGGATACTGCCTTCCTGTTATCAACATATCTAGAAAACAAAACACACCATTCACTGTGCCTGAATTCAAATGGAAAATGGATAATTTGGTACCCTATTAGATAAGATTATGGAACATTTTTCCATGACCCTACACAGAAGTAGAATAAGTATTGTGTTTACTAACTAGACCTTGGACTAATTATTTAATCTTCCTTAGTGGCCAAAATATTTAAGTCTGCCAAGTACATCATCACTCTTCTTGAATCCTGCTACCTAAACAGCAACAAATACTACTGTGCTCTCCCTTTTCCAGACCTCACTCGAAACATACCCTGGTGATTATGCTTGACACTGATATGCTGCAATTTCCAAGTTTACTTTAAATTATATGTTATATTATGATTAATAGTTGCTTAATAATATGTTGAAAGATACCCTAACTTTATAGCATAGATTAAAAAATATTATTTGGGATGGGTTCTGCTGAAGTTGTCTAATACTTTTTTTGATATATCAGAATTTTGTTAACCATAATTACAGCATACATAATTTTATTTCTGAACCCCCAAATTCATGGGGGGAATCTCACTTAGGACCTGCAATTATATTCTTTTGTAATTAATCAGTACTTTATTATGTCTAAATTGATACAAAATATAAATATGAAATAGTAATGTCATTTAAAATAATTTAAAAATAAGATAGTCTTTTAAAATATTGCTACATGTTTATGACACTGTTTTCTGACTACAATTTAAAAGATCCCTTGACTTTTAGATACCTAGCTGTAATTGCAATTATAGACATCCAGGCTTATTTGCTCCTTAGAAATTTAAGGATTTATTGAGAAAGGCTGGCCATCAAAGTAAGAACCGTTGTTTTGTCAACCAAATATTCAACTATCACATTTTTCACGTGCAAACATAAAAAAGAAAAAGAAAACACACGGTCTTGCTGTTTACTTCTCTTATCCTTCTGCCTCCAGTTGAATTTCCCCTTGTTTAAAAACACTGTTTAAAGCTTTCCAATCAGTCAACCAGAACATATAGAAGTTGGGAAGAGGGCTCTGAATTTAAATATTGCAATTCTGATACATAATAGAGTTACAAATATAGAGATATATAGGCGTACATTTCAGTTCTCACAAAAGGGAGTAACTTCAAGCACTGTTCACAAGGAAAATTTAAAATAATCGTAGTATAAACAATGGGCTAGTTTAAAGAGAAAAACGGACCCCTCATATTCCTGATACTGAGACTTTGACACATTCTAATGAGTGTGTTAAAATAAATGGTGGACTACACTTCAAAACTTATACACTAAAATAATCTTGACTTCAACATTTCTGGATCCTGATGCTCATTGTATCACCCCTTAAGCTGTAGGAAGTAACCAGACCCTGGCCAGGGGTGTGAGGGTGGGGACTCAAACACCACTGGGGTGTTGAAGAACTCAGGACCTGGTATCCAAGCACAGAATATAGGTTCTGAGAGCCCCACTGTGCCTTCACACAGGCATTCCAGACTTGTCCTGATATCAGAACCATACTCTGCGTTGGCTATGATCAGGTGTTTGCCTCCTAAAATAGTGTGTGCAAAACACTGTGTCTCTTGGGAAAGAAAAACCATTATATGGGGCGCCTGAGTGGCACAGCGGTTAAGCGTCTGCCTTCGGCTCAGGGCGTGATCCCGGTGTTATGGGATCGAGCCCCACATCAGGCTCCCCCGCTAGGAGCCTACTTCTTCCTCTCCCACTCCCCCTGCTTGTGTTCCCTCTCTCGCTGGCTGTCTCTGTCTCTGTCGAATAAATAAATAAAATCTTAAAAAAAAAAAAAGAAAAACCATTATATGGATTATTAATTTAACAGGCTAAAAGGGATGAAATATTAAATGCAAAAAGTGAAGTGCACTTTATGGAGAACACTATGGAAAGCCAGAAGGCAGCAAGAGAAGAACTCAGCCACCTTCGGATGACATGGCAACTTAAAGCCATTGCGAGCAAGCCTGTGAAACAGCAGTGGGGAGCATTCAAAGAACAACTTAGGAAGGTACGGAAACATGCAGTGGGTATTATTAAGTCTTAAAAACAAATGAAATTCTGACATATGCTGCAACATAGAAGAGACTTTAAAATATGATGCTAAGTGAAATAAGCCAGTCACAAAAGGATGAATGTTGTATGATCCTACTTACATGAGGTACCAAGAGTCAAGTTTGTAAAGAGGGAAAGCAGAATAGAGGTTAGCGGGGCTGAGGGAAGGAGGGAATGGGAGTTACTGGTAAATGAGTACGGAGTTTCTGTTTGGGATGATAAAGAGTTAGGTGGTGGTGGTGGATACACACCAATGTGAAGTCCTAATGCCACCGAACTGCAGTTAACAATTAGTTAACATGGTAAATTTTGTTATATATATATTTACCACACTAAAACCAAAAACAAGTAAAGGAAACCCAGGGCCTGCGCTTTTGATCACTGGTGGTTTAGAACCACAAACTCACTTGAGGTAGTGAGTGTCTTCATGGGGATGGAAAAGTTCGACGACATACCAGTCATCACTGGAATGATCGTTACGTATTTGCTGGTGTCAAAGACAACAAACACATGATGATCTAATGTTTATTTCAGACTATGTACAACTTAAACCTTCTTCAGGAAGCACTTACGCCTGTGTCTGCCCTTGACCTTGGGGGGAGCCTCCAGAGCATTTTAGGTCTACAGAAAAAATGGAACGAAATGAAGCCTCAGCTCCAGGTGAAGGAACACACCAATGGAATTGGGTGAATGGGGAAAAAAATCAAAAACTGTTCAGTCGAGGTTTACCTAATTAATTTTCACAGACGGATGAATTACTTTTTTTTTTTAAACAAAAACATTGCTTGTCTAAAACTCCTCTTTGAAAAGACATTTTTCCTACTGTTGTTCTGCATTGTTCTATATTTGATAATACACATTCAGGCTACAAAATGTCCTTAATATATTCTTAGATTATTTTAATTTGCATTAAATGATTTCCTTATTAATGTATTTATAAATGATTTCCTTATTAATGTATTTATCACATATATTCACTCTAATTATTTCCTTAAGAGGTATAGACACATTTTAGACTAAGATATCTCAGAGCAAGGATGCACAAGCTCTGACACAGAGGCCCTGCCACACTTTGTCCCCAGAATTACAACTGTGATGTCACTGTCCCCACCCGCTGGCACCCCAGGTTCCCACCACCCTCCCAGGAATCTTGCTGTGCTCTCCCGTTCTCCCTCTCAGAGAGCCCTCAGCGTATGAGAGATAAACCCATGAGTCATGTTCCGGGCCTGACTGTGAATGCATTCCGTCCCCTCCACCTCCTCCTGCCTGGCTTCTCGTTCTTTGCTGCAAAGTCAAGCTCTCTGCGTTTCTGTTGCTCACCACTTTCTCAGCGTTGTCTTTCAGAAAATTGAAGATTTCTTTAGGGAATATCTATTTTAGATTCTTTAAAAGTAAAACTGTTATGGTGGATAGCCAACCCTCCCTACCCCCCCCCCACACAAAAACACACCATTGTAGCCCATGGTGAATGATTTCCTGTAAATTCTTAGAAAATTCAACTAGCCTACGTGTTAGGTACTTTGATGCACCCTGTGTTATGTCCTATTTGCCTTTCATGTCTACATGTGTGCACATGCCCCTGCACATGCATGAGTGTGTAAATCCCTCTAAGTCAGGGGCCATTCCCAAGCTTTGTTAGTTCTGTCACTGTGATGTGCATATATTTGATGCCCCCATGCTTGATTTCAACTTGAAAACCTTTCTGCTATTCTTCTGCAAATTATTTTCTTAGCCTAAATCATTTCCATTACTTTCCGCCTTGACAGAAGATCCATCCCTGATGTTTAGTGGCTTCCCTTTGAGGTGTCCACACTTTGCAAGTTCTGTCCCAGAATCTGGATTCCTATAAGGGATATCTGAGCAGTGCTGGGTAAAAAGGAAGCTGCTTTATCCCTCCCTACATGTGGTGGCTATTTGTGGATTCTGGGATGACTGTTTTTAAAGTAGCATATCTACCACGTTGCTCAGCTGGTGGCTCATTCTGATCATTCTGTTATCACAGAGGACAAGTAATTCCCCCAATATATTTTTGGACTTGCCTTCTCTTGATGTTTTTACCTTACCGCCTGATTCTAGTCTGTATTAAATATCAGAGATGGTCATGGGGTCACAAAATATCTCAAATACACTCACTTAACAGATAACTAGAGTATTTGGTATGCCACAGAAATAGGGGACTTTGTATTTTACCAGCTAGCTTTGAAACATGTGTTTTGCATTGCTGATATATACTTTTTTAATTTCTGAGAAGATGGGGGTAGAATAATGTATCCTTAGCATCAGATAGCAGAAAGCTTGGATTTGCAGGGATGGGGTGAGGCTGACAATAAGTAATTGTTAAGTGAGAGAAGGATTCATGATTTAGATCTTCCCATAGTCAGTTATAAAGTAAAAAGCTCCCTAAAAGCTGGATATCTTTTAATGCTTTTAACTTTTTTAGCAACTGAATGATGAAGTTCAGTACATTATAAGAGAATCGGAAGAGTTAAGTAGCAAAGGAGCTCCTGTGAAAGAGAAGTCTCAACAACTGAAGGAGCTTATTCATCTCCATCAAACACAGAAAGAGAGAATCCAAGATTACGAAGATATCCTGTACAAGGTGGTCCAATTTCACCAAGTCAAGGAAAAGGTAAGACTTGTCACAGATACCTGGAAGACCCTCAGTTTTAAACTATGAAATTAAAAATAAATTATTGTGTAATAAAGGCCAAACTGTTTATTCTGGTATTAGAAGCCTTCCACAATCTGGCCTTTAACTTTTTTCTCACTATACCTCTATCCTTCCTTATGATCCAGCCAAACTGAGCTCTTCTTTGTCCCTCAAAGATAGTGCACACATTCCTAACTCCAAGATTGGACTCTTGGGCACCATTACCTGACAGGTGCTTTTCTCTCCCCTCTACCATTTAAACCCTGCACCTGCTTCCAAGAAACCTATGTCACTTGGAATGATTTGTCTCTCTTCTAAATTCCTAGAACTTTCATTGTTTATTTCACACATTTGTCATTCTTAGCTTCTTGATTCTTTCTTTTTTAAAGATTTTATTTATTTATTTGAGAGAAAGAGTGAGCGTGAGAGAGAGAGAGATATGAGCAGGGGCAGAGGGAGAAACCGACTCCCCGCTGAGCGGGGAGCCCCATGCAGGCCTCCATCCCAGGACGCTGGGATCGTGACTGAGCCCAAGGCAGATGCTTAACTGACTGAGGCAGCCAGGCATCCCCTAGCATCTTGAGTCTTAATTACTTTTCCCCCCAAGTGTAAGCTATTTGAGGGAAGAAAACAAATTCTTTTTTTTTTTGTATCTCAACTACCTGACATTTTGGAGTGCTCAGTAGAGCTTCAAAGTTATTAGCTTCTATTAACAGAAAATGGAGATAGATCGGTATCCCTTTAAAATAGCTTCTGAATTTACTCAGATCACAAACCTAAATCTTGCAAAGGTTTTAGATTCTGACCAAAAAGAGTATTTTCTTCTTTAATATTCTTTAATAGAGCTGACAATGTTAATGCCTCCATTTTACCCTATCAATTGAAGCACCGTAACATTTTTGTTTATTTATGACACTAATAATTAGAGATGGGCTTGGCAGCATTTTGACCAGGTAGTGAAATTGGTTATAGCAGGTAGGCTTTTAAGAAGATCTGTCTTCAGAAAAATAGGAAATCCACGTTAATTGTTAATGTCCTAAATTCCAGCTGGGTCATCTCAACAAATCAAGGGAAATGGAGTTTTTAGAGCAGCCGAAGGATCTGGATGATGCCCATGAGGCCCAGGTTCACCTCAGTCGCTCTCAGGAAAAGCAGGCACATATCGATCATCTCCATCAGCTGGCCCTTTCCCTGGGAGTGGACATCATCTCATCGGTGCAGCGGCCTGTAAGCAACTTAGAACACCATCATTCGAACCTAATTAAAGCTGAGAGTTGGGTGTGATATCAGAGAAACCAGGCAGATTGCCTAGTATATGTTAAATTTAAAATACATTAAACCATTAGGATAGTTATTTGTGGTGAGTATCTACCACCTATAACAAAAGAAAAAACTTTTAAAGAGAAAAATCTGTTTATAAAAGTCTTGTTTAATACATCTATTCTCTTGCTAATTAAAAAATAGAATTGTAGAACTGTGTTGTCTAATATGGCAGTCAGTTTTTCACATTTGAAATGTGCCTAATGCAACGAAAAAACTAAACTTTTGATTTTATTTATTTTTAATTAATTTAAATTTTAAAGCTGACAGTGTAATTATGGGAAAACTTTTAAGTACATTGGGAACAGCTTGGATATGTGAATCTACATTTTAAACTCTAACTATGAAATATGAATACAGATCAAGTATTTCTGATAGAAGTTTAGCAACAATTAAGAAGTGCTTGTAAGTGTNGAACAGCTTGGATATGTGAATCTACATTTTAAACTCTAACTATGAAATATGAATACAGATCAAGTATTTCTGATAGAAGTTTAGCAACAATTAAGAAGTGCTTGTAAGTGTGAAATACACACTAGATTTCAAAGACAGTATAAAAATTGTATTAATATTTTTTACATTTATGTTAAAATAATGATATTTGGTTGAACAANTGAAATACACACTAGATTTCAAAGACAGTATAAAAATTGTATTAATATTTTTTACATTTATGTTAAAATAATAATATTTGGTTGAACGAATTATTATGAAAATTAATTGCACCTGTTTCTTTTTTAACTTTTAAATATAACTACAGGAAAATTTTTAGTTNAGGAGCCTGATGTGGGGCTCGATCCCACAACGCTGGGATCACGCCCTGAGCCGAAGGCAGACGCTTAACCGCTGTGCCACCCAGGCGCCCCTGGTTGAACAAATTATTATGAAAATTAATTGCACCTGTTTCTTTTTTAACTTTTAAATATAACTACAGGAAAATTTTTAGTTATTCCTGTGGCTCAGATTTCATTTTGATTGGACCAATGCTGCTTTAGCATTTTGGATCTGGAAGGTATCCTAAAGATAATCTAGCCCAGGACACTCCTTTTTATAAAACAAGGATGGATCTGAGGCCGAGAGAGGCTGCTTTATCCATAAAATCCCATAATGGAGGAGCCTCCTGGCCTCACCAAAGGCTTGGACACTTGTCACTGAATCTGCTTTATGCCACTGGACCGACCTTAACAAAGGAGACTAAAAAAGAAGAAAATATTTCCAGATCAAGTTTTTATAAATAATACATGGGACTCTGATTAAAAAAAAAAAATCCTTCTCCAAATTCCTAATTCNTTGATTGGACCAATGCTGCTTTAGCATTTTGGATCTGGAAGGTATCCTAAAGATAATCTAGCCCAGGACACTCCTTTTTATAAAACAAGGATGGATCTGAGGCCGAGAGAGGCTGCTTTATCCATAAAATCCCATAATGGAGGAGCCTCCTGGCCTCACCAAAGGCTTGGACACTTGTCACTGAATCTGCTTTATGCCACTGGACCGACCTTAACAAAGGAGACTAAAAAAGAAGAAAATATTTCCAGATCAAGTTTTTATAAATAATACATGGGACTCTGATTAAAAAAAAATCCTTCTCCAAATTCCTAATTTGAGGGGAGAAAAGATTATGTTTATTCTATCCAATATGTATAACATTAATAAAATCATAATGGCCAATTTTACTTTAAAGTTCATTTAAGATCTCCATTAAATGATATGGAACACAATGAACCTAAAGGTTTTTCTTTTTTTTCAATTTTTTAACTGAAAGACATAGAAATACAAAATATCTGTCCCTGTTCATAGAATTGGTTTTTACCAAGAAGGGAGTTTTCTTTTTAAAGAGTTCCATTTTATTAATAAATTTATTTTAAAAAAGAAAGAAAAAAATAAGATGTCTCACTTTGCACAAATAATATTATAAATTGTTCTCCAACCCTCATCTGGCCTTGGCCTCTGCAGCCCTCTGTGCTGAGCAGAGATTGGTGCACTTGCATAATGAACCTGAGGTTAAGTTCAAGTTGACAGGAAAATTATAGTGCAGAAGCTGAATGTTTCCAATGCATATTTTATGCCTTTTGAAGTAAAAATTATACCTTATAATAAACGGCGTCTCTGAAGAGTTGGGTGTGATGAGCAAATCTTCAAAACTGAAATTTCAAGACTGGAAATACGACGGTTTGCCTTCCCCAACATGTTGGTGTCTGGCTTCTTTCTGAAATCATTACATTCAAATATGCTTAAGATAAAGTAAGCCAGGAACCTATTTTTTAGTGTCCTTTATGAGTTTCACAGTGCAGGTAAATAGCACATTCGTCTCATTGCTGTTTCGCCCACTCCCTTTGTCACTTCCTCTTCTCTTCCATTTTCAGAACTGCTCTAACGTTTCTGCAAAGAACCTGCAGCAGCAGCTGGACATCCTTGAGGGGGACTGTGTGAACTGGCGCGCCAAAGCCCAGGAGTATGAAAGGACCCTGACCCACAGCTTGGAGTACTGCACCACACGGGACAGTATAAACGAGGTGGGGTGGCAGGGTGAGAACCAACATTGTCAAAAGCTGCTCTGAACCTAAAGCTTGCGTCTCGTGTCTGGACGTGTGCACACACAATCAGGAGACCTTTCATTCCACCATGCCCTTTCATCCACCAAGCAAGGTCTCAGGGCTCTGAAATTTTGACTGAATTTCAAGCACCCAAGTCAGTGTGTTGTCAGTGCGCAGAGAAACCTAGAATATACCATTATGGTTTTTTGTTTGCTTTCTCCCCCCCCCCAAGCCTATACAGCAATTGCTTACTTCAGTGGATATGGCCCATCAGGACAGAAAGTGTGATGNCTTTCATTCCACCATGCCCTTTCATCCACCAAGCAAGGTCTCAGGGCTCTGAAATTTTGACTGAATTTCAAGCACCCAAGTCAGTGTGTTGTCAGTGCGCAGAGAAACCTAGAATACACTATTATGGTTTTTTGTTTGCTTTCTCCCCCCGCCCCCCAAGCCTATACAGCAATTGCTTACTTCAGTGGATATGGCCCATCAGGACAGAAAGTGTGATGCCGTCCCCATGAAGCCAGCTCCGACCTGCTGAGGTTCTATTTAAGTACCATTGACTCATAGTGAAGGGGATGCCAAGGGCCAGGGGGGCAGGCTCTTTGCCTCAGAGGCTACAAAGGATTATCACCAAAGTCAAGTGGCTGGTTTCATATNTGCTTCTTCCTCTCCCACTCCCCCTGCTTGTGTTCCCTCTCTCGCTGGCTGTCTCTATCTCTGTCGAATAAATAAATAAAATCTTTAAAAAAAAAAAAGAAAAGAAAAGAAAGTGTGATGCCGTCCCCATGAAGCCAGCTCCGACCTGCTGAGATTCTATTTAAGTACCATTGACTCATAGTGAAGGGGATGCCAAGGGCCAGGGGGGCAGGCTCTTTGCCTCAGAGGCTACAAAGGATTATCACCAAAGTCAAGTGGCTGGTTTCATATTTACTCAAATGGAGTGGCTTACTGGCAGAACAACTTCTAGACAAAAAGGAATAACGTATGAAAGTCATCCTCTCCATCCATGCACCGTCTCACAAACACATAATTCCACCTCCTCTCCCTCAATTCTACCCAAACCCCAACCCCCAGTCATGCAGTGAGCCACAATAACCCTCCCTAGTTCAACTTTCCATTTAAATAAACTTATTCTGGGGAGAAAACATAGCTCAGGATAGCAAAACATAGATCCTGATTTTTGACANTACTGGCAGAACAACTTCTAGACAAAAAGGAATAACGTATGAAAGTCATCCTCTCCATCCATGCACCGTCTCACAAACACATAATTCCACCTCCTCTCCCTCAATTCTACCCAAACCCCAACCCCCAGTCATGCAGTGAGCCACAGTAACCCTCCCCTAGTTCAACTTTCCATTTAAATAAACTTGTTCTGGGGAGAAAACATAGCTCAGGATAGCAAAACATAGATCCTGATTTTTGACGGGGAATTAACAGCAGGATACAGAGTACTGTAATTCCAGACTTGGCTCCATTGAGAGCAAAATGTTTCTGAGTCCATCAGTCATAAGTCCATTAGAAAAGTGGGTGGAGGAAAAGGAAGTGGTAAACCTTCTCGAATGTTCTGTTTATGCCCAATTTACACAATCTGGGCCCAGCAAGTATTAAATATCAGACAACATAGCTCACGGACTAAAGTATGAGTAACTAGAATGGTGGTCTAGCTCTGAAGTTCTCCTTCCTGCAGGGCACTTTTATAGACCATGGGCAGGTGCAGGAAGGGAGTAGGGCTGGAAGGAAATTGAGAGGGGCAGAGAGCTGGAGAGGCCACGTGGATCCCAGGAGAGAAACAGGAACATCAAGGGCGACTTTCCTCTTAGCGACGTGCCGCAGGACCGTATGTAGAGTGGCTGCCCAGACTCTATGTTCCAGGGAGTCATTCTGGGCTAGAGATTCATTTGGGGTTAAACCTGGAGAGTCGCCTACCCTCTATGGCCNTCTATGGCCTCTTCCAGTTTCAGCTAACAGCACTTCATTCGGGTCTTGTTAAAGAAAACAATATTAAAGAAAACATTATTCTCCCCAAGGCTATAATATTTAGAATTGCAGGCTTGCAAACAATGTTTTTCCTGTCTTTCCCCAAAGTTATCTTCTTTCTTCCCTTCCTCCTCCTCTTTCTCCCCCTCCCTAACCTTCCCCTTCCTCCTCTTCTTCCTTCTCCCTTGGTAAACTTTTGTTTTGCCACAAACATCTCTCTCCCTGCAGGGATGCACAACTCTATACTAACAGAAACCACGATGGAGGTGGAGCTGGTTGCTCCCAGCTCCCTATAGCTCAGTCTCCATCTTCCTGAAGCGCTCTGGCGTTTATGGAGCTGGGTCTCCCTGTCCGAGCCCTTACCACAGTGGTTCTATTTACAGGCTGCCTCGTGATGAGCCTCTGCTGGGAGCCAGCTAGCTGGGATGACAGATGTCCCTTGTAGTCACAGTTAGGACGTCCCAGGATTGTCTGTACCATAACGAGCAACCAGATACTTGTGGGTTTGATTTAGGAATCAGATATCACTTTAACATGATCTGAAACATTAAGAGAACTAGTCTTCCCATTTGCTTCTATTTCATATCCAACTAATCCTTGATGTAAGTTACAATTTCACATTTAAAGGATCTTTGAAAATCTTTGCTCCTTTCCTCCTTTCTTTCCTGTAGAAATATAGTAGGCATGTCACAGTGTAGCATCCACATCATGGACTTTCCAAGCCTGATGGGAAGATAATCAGAAGGAACGTTTTTAGCCCAATTTAGTAAAATAAATATACATACACTCTAGTTTGTATTGTGAATATCAGAGTGCAGATGGGTAGATTCCAAGTGGTGATAATATTTATACACCTAGACATTTTTATCATTATTAATATTTGGCATAGGTACTTAAAACACTATAAAAAATTAAAAGCAATATGTAACACTACTTTTTTTTGTATATAAAAACATTGAAGTCAGACACCCCACCAGGGAACAAGAGCAAACATTGCTTTTTTTTTAAAGGTTTTATTTATTTATTTGATAGAGAGAGAGAGAGCATGAGCAGAGGGGAAGGGGAGAGGCAGTCTCCCCCCTTGAGCAAGGAGCCTGAAGCAGAGCTGGATCCCAGGACCCCGGGATCATGACCTAAGCCAAAGGCAGACGCTTAACCGACTGAGCCACCCAGGCACCCCAATTCATTTTATTTTTTAAGTTGATTTGGAAACACATTGCTTTGCCTCCAATGTGCTTCCAAGTGCTTCTTGGAAGTCCGCAGACTCTGGGTGGAAATAGATTTGGGAAGATACGACTTCAATATATCTTCCTTTTTAGGAAGAGAAACCTGAGGTGTGTACGATTTGCATTTGAGCGGTGTGTTCCAGGACTGCAGAGCTACAATTCATGGTGTGTTGAGGAGTCAGCTTTGGGTCAAAAGCTCATCTATTGGTCTTCAGGCTTAATTGGGCACCAACACGTTGTCACTTGCTAAGCTCAGAGTCCCCATTCACTCACTGCTTTAGCCCATTCCACCAGGACATGGTCTGATGCACCACGTACCCTTTCTCTGTGCTTCCCTGGCATAGTCCTAACAGGCTGTTTGGATGCTCTGATACAGCAGCACAGTTCATTTCGTCATTTCAACCAAAATTACTTTTTGATGATGCCCTAACTAACTTACACGGTTATAACTGCACTAAAGGCCCCTAGCAGAGGACTCGGTACCTCAAGGCAAAATAAAGTGAGGTGTTTTAAATGCGATTTTTTTTTTATGTGATGTGATATTCTTTAAAGACAAAGAACCTTGGTTCTGTGCCTTATCTTTGGGTGAAATATTATTATTTTCTCATTTCATACACTACATAAAACAGGAAATTGTAAAATCTCATTTTCTCCATGTCTACCTTCACAGCCTTCAGACTGCAAGATTTCGTGGAGTTGTTTTTTTTTTTTTCCACTCATTTCACACAAAGATACATTTGTATTCATGAATGTTGAATTTCACTGTACATTTTCTTGCCTGGCAGCATAAATAAGCCGTTAATACACAAAGCATTACAGACATTCTCTGTGGTAAAACGTGACAGAACATCATTAGTTATTCTTTTACATGTCTTCATTTAGAAACGTAGTAAGTTAATATTACGCATGTTTTCTATCTGCAACCTGACCAAAAAAATTACTTTTACATTAACATAACGTTAATGGAAATTTGTAACTGGAGTCTCATTATGGGTCACAATTACTTTGCTGAAAAAAAAA
>NC_048219.1:146343628-146586554 GCF_002007445.2 Ailuropoda melanoleuca | reverse complement strand
TCTATGGCCTCTTCCAGTTTCAGCTAACAGCACTTCATTCGGGTCTTGTTAAAGAAAACAATATTAAAGAAAACATTATTCTCCCCAAGGCTATAATATTTAGAATTGCAGGCTTGCAAACAATGTTTTTCCTGTCTTTCCCCAAAGTTATCTTCTTTCTTCCCTTCCTCCTCCTCTTTCTCCCCCTCCCTAACCTTCCCCTTCCTCCTCTTCTTCCTTCTCCCTTGGTAAACTTTTGTTTTGCCACAAACATCTCTCTCCCTGCAGGGATGCACAACTCTATACTAACAGAAACCACGATGGAGGTGGAGCTGGTTGCTCCCAGCTCCCTATAGCTCAGTCTCCATCTTCCTGAAGCGCTCTGGCGTTTATGGAGCTGGGTCTCCCTGTCCGGGCCCTTCCCACAGTGGTTCTATTTACAGGCTGCCTCGTGATGAGCCTCTGCTGGGAGCCAGCTAGCTGGGATGACAGATGTCCCTTGTAGTCACAGCTAGGACGTCCCAGGATTGTCTGTACCATAACGAGCAACCAGATACTTGTGGGTTTGATTTAGGAATCAGATATCACTTTAACATGATCTGAAACATTAAGAGAACTAGTCTTCCCATTTGCTTCTATTTCATATCCAACTAATCCTTGATGTAAGTTACAATTTCACATTTAAAGGATCTTTGAAAATCTTTGGTCCTTTCCTCCTTTCTTTCCTGTAGAAATATAGTAGGCATGTCACAGTGTAGCATCCACATCATGGACTTTCCAAGCCTGATGGGAAGATAATCAGAAGGAACGTTTTTAGCCCAATTTAGTAAAATAAATATACATACACTCTAGTTTGTATTGTGAATATCAGAGTGCAGATGGGTAGATTCCAAGTGGTGATAATATTTATACACCTAGACATTTTTATCATTATTAATATTTGGCATAGGTACTTAAAACACTATAAAAAATTAAAAGCAATATGTAACACTACTTTTTTTTGTATATAAAAACATTGAAGTCAGACACCCCACCAGGGAACAAGAGCAAACATTGCTTTTTTTTTAAAGGTTTTATTTATTTATTTGATAGAGAGAGAGAGAGCATGAGCAGAGGGGAAGGGGAGAGGCAGTCTCCCCCCTTGAGCAAGGAGCCTGAAGCAGAGCTGGATCCCAGGACCCCGGGATCATGACCTAAGCCAAAGGCAGACGCTTAACCGACTGAGCCACCCAGGCACCCCAATTCATTTTATTTTTTAAGTTGATTTGGAAACACATTGCTTTGCCTCCAATGTGCTTCCAAGTGCTTCTTGGAAGTCCGCAGACTCTGGGTGGAAATAGATTTGGGAAGATACGACTTCAATATATCTTCCTTTTTAGGAAGAGAAACCTGAGGTGTGTACGATTTGCATTTGAGCGGTGTGTTCCAGGACTGCAGAGCTACAATTCATGGTGTGTTGAGGAGTCAGCTTTGGGTCAAAAGCTCATCTATTGGTCTTCAGGCTTAATTGGGCACCAACACGTTGTCACTTGCTAAGCTCAGAGTCCCCATTCACTCACTGCTTTAGCCCATTCCACCAGGACATGGTCTGATGCACCACGTACCCTTTCTCTGTGCTTCCCTGGCATAGTCCTAACAGGCTGTTTGGATGCTCTGATACAGCAGCACAGTTCATTTCGTCATTTCAACCAAAATTACTTTTTGATGATGCCCTAACTAACTTACACGGTTATAACTGCACTANTGCCCTAACTAACTTACACGGTTATAACTGCACTAAAGGCCCCTAGCAGAGGACTCGGTACCTCAAGGCAAAATAAAGTGAGGTGTTTTAAATGCGATTTTTTTTTATGTGATGTGATATTCTTTAAAGACAAAGAACCTTGGTTCTGTGCCTTATCTTTGGGTGAAATATTATTATTTTCTCATTTCATACACTACATAAAACAGGAAATTGTAAAATCTCATTTTCTCCATGTCTACCTTCACAGCCTTCAGACTGCAAGATTTCGTGGAGTTGTTTTTTTTTTTTTCCACTCATTTCACACAAAGATACATTTGTATTCATGAATGTTGAATTTCACTGTACATTTTCTTGCCTGGCAGCATAAATAAGCCGTTAATACACAAAGCATTACAGACATTCTCTGTGGTAAAACGTGACAGAACATCATTAGTTATTCTTTTACATGTCTTCATTTAGAAACGTAGTAAGTTAATATTACGCATGTTTTCTATCTGCAACCTGACCAAAAAAATTACTTTTACACATACACTACATAAAACAGGAAATTGTAAAATCTCATTTTCTCCATGTCTACCTTCACAGCCTTCAGACTGCAAGATTTCGTGGAGTTGTTTTTTTTTTTTTCCACTCATTTCACACAAAGATACATTTGTATTCATGAATGTTGAATTTCACTGTACATTTTCTTGCCTGGCAGCATAAATAAGCCGTTAATACACAAAGCATTACAGACATTCTCTGTGGTAAAACGTGACAGAACATCATTAGTTATTCTTTTACATGTCTTCATTTAGAAACGTAGTAAGTTAATATTACGCATGTTTTCTATCTGCAACCTGACCAAAAAAATTACTTTTACATTAACATAACGTTAATGGAAATTTGTAACTGGAGTCTCATTATGGGTCACAATTACTTTGCTGAAAAAAAAACAGCAATGACAGAACTGGGTTGGTATCCATTCTCTCAAAATAAGTTTTGCAAACAGAAGTTTTCATATAATTATATTACTTCAGCCTGAAATTTTTACACTGTAGCAACATCCTACCCATCAGGAAGGAAGCAGAAAAGGACTTGGTGTCCTATATATAGGCCTATTCCATATGTCAGAGTCTCACGTTCCAGTTACACAAATTTTTTTGTCAATTTGGATAAGTCGGTCATCTGAGTTCCAGGGATACAAGGCAGATGAGAAGCAGCAAATTAGAAAAGGGAAATAGATACATATCCGACTAATGAAATTGAACTTCCTGACGTTGTATAGCACTTTGCTGTTGACAAAATGATCGTGGGGAGTGCCCCGCTGGCAGGGTAGGGGACAGATAAAGACTGCACATGGTAGGCCGCACTGTGCTATGGTACGGGGGATTATTATTTTCCAGATCAATAGCCCTAACTCGTCATTTTAAGAAAAAAGACTAAACTATCATCATTCAACACATATTGCCAATGTGGCTACTGCGTACTGGACCATAAACATGTAAAAGTCCTCAAGGAATGTGGAGCCCAGAGTGAATTAAAGCCCATGGGACTTCAAGTCACAGCCAGTCATGACCAGGCCACACCATGGGTCCATTCAGAGGGTATATATAAGAGAATAGAAAAGATATATTTGTTCTGAAAATGTCCATCCCTTAGGCAGGTAAAATGTGTTACAATTTTGGTGTTTCATATCTGCAAAGTGACTCTTTCCTGAAGAAGATAGAGAGCTGAAGTTTAAAATCATAGTTATCATGTCCAGAAAATAAAACAAACATAATATGAACACATAGAACTTGCAGAGTGGAGACAAGAGCCATTGCTGAGACACACTGTCAAACAGAGCCACCGTCTTCTCTCTGCAGGCTGTCCCACTTCTGCTGTCGCTGCACTGGCCTTGAGCACGGGAGGACAGCCGCACAGTTGCCAAGTGAAAGGAGGCCAAGGGCGCCTTGTCCCGGAGTCTCTCCAGGATTTAGCCTTAATATTCTAGCCATAATAATCGCAGCAAATATTTCAGGTTGAATTGTGAATCTTTGGATCCTTTCATTTCAAATGCAAGCATCCCTGGGAGGTGATAACTGTGAAGCCTTCTGTTATGGAAAATGAGCATCAGAAAACTTATTTCTGGAGTGAGCAAAAGGATGAGCAAGAAATGAAGCTCGTGAAGTTAGACACGAAGAGAAAGGGACTATTTGTTTTGTATTTTTGCATCTGGCCAAACCTGTGCCATAGTTCCAATGAACGCTTTATCTTTCATTTATTTATTCATTTTCTAGTAGGCTCCACGCCTGGTATGGAGCCCAATGTGGGGCTTGAACTCAGGACCCTGAGATCAAGACCAAGCTGAGATCAAGAGTCAGACGCTTAACTGAGTGAGCCACCCTGGGGCCCGGAAAGGCTTTTGTTTTCAGTGGGTTCCCTTAGTTTTAAAATGTCCCATGTCCCTCACGTCAGTTGGCCTTGCCAGCACCAGACTCACAGTGTGTAACATTCTTATGCCAAAGCAGCCTCAACCGACTTAGTCAAGACTAAGAATAGCAATCCTGCCTTGTAGTCCTCAGCCTCTTCTTGCTTCTGCTTCTTCTCAGAGAAGCTTTGTTCATTCCTAACCCTGAGAGAAGCTTACTGCTCCCTGGGAAATATGGTGAAGATGTGTGTTCTGCTAGTTTCAGAAGAACTATCATTTTAAAGTCTTCATTTTATTCCTAAGTACAGCTCTATTAACTTAGTCTGCTGACTCCATAACAAATCTGGAGGAGCCGAACAAGTGGGAAGACCGGGAAATCACATTATTCATTAGAAAAAAAAAATCCTCCTGGTTTTTTAAAGACTTTTAGAAATTTTGGTAATATGGATTATAACAACATTTACATTTTTTGAGTAGGGTGAACTATCCTGCCCCCGCTGTGGGGGCTTTTTTCTGTTTACGTGCTCTGGTTGAGCACTTGTCTTGCCATCTCCGCCATTCCCCGTTGTTGACAAGCTAACTAAAGTTAGAAACAGCTGCAGGAATGATGATCCCATAGCCAAGCAACCATGGCACTCAGTTCCTTTAAAACTATGATCACAAGTTGTATGGGGACTAGATGGGAAGTGAAGTTTTCATGTTGGAATGTGCAGGTAAACAATGCAGGCATGGTCAGGTTTTCCTGAAAGTCTAGTTCATTCATGCTGCCTTCCACTTGTATCTGCAATAGTCCTCAATTTGAGCTGGGGAAGGCACAAGATTTAAAATGCATTCCCAGTGGGACTGAAAGAGAAAAGTGCCAGCAGCTTTGCGAAAGGTGCTCATGTGTCAGAAAGAAGCTGATTCCATTTCATATCCCCACAGCACCATGAACACTCTTTGTTCTTATAAATCATCTTCAGTGGAAGTGCATACATTCTGAAGCCACAGAAATAAAATTGTGCCCATCATTTAATGGTCTTAAATTTTTTGATCCAAAGTAGATTTAAAATTTCATGGTTTAGAATTACAGTGTTCGGGCTCAGCCTTTCTCCGTCCATCACATAGTTTTAAAATAGAAGTTGATCTTTCCCATTGAAACAAGCAGATGTAACCCAGTGATTATCAGATTGATGACAGAGCCCCTCTTCCTTTCTCTAGACTGAAGTTTGTAATGTATATCCTGTTCCAGTAAGAGAAAAAAGAATATAAAATTGTGTTTTCCAATGGATACATATTAATGACAGGACATATATTTTCCCTTTTCTTTTATTCTGTTTATTTTTATTAAAAATAAAAATTATATTTTTAATGGTGGTAAAATGCACATAACATAAAATTTACCACCTTAACCATTTTAAGGGTACAGGTAAACGACATTAAGTACATTCACATTGTTCTACTACCATTACCATTATCCGTTTCCAGAACTTTTTCATCATCCCAAACAGAAATTCTGGACCCATTAACAATAACCCTCTACTGGGGACATGTTTTTACCTCAGATGTGGTAGTAATTGCACCTATAGTTGCAGATTATGACACTGGGGGAAGAGTTCCTGCCACAGTTTTGTGTAACTCAGGATGTAGTCCCTTTATATCTCAATCCCATTTGTCTTTTCCTACTAAAATCGAACATGTGCATATTAAAACACTGAATGTCAAAGAATTTAAATATTAGTTGGTTATTTCATAAGTATACCAAATGAATATGATCTTCTTAAACATTTGTGTGAGTTCTAATGGAGAAAAGTTTTCAAATTTTGAAACTGTAGTTCTTTCCACCTCTCTAGAATGTTACTGATTTATCAATTTAAATGTTTAATATGGTCTCTGTGGTTGGCTTAATTGGTAGCTTAAAACTAGTATCCAACAATTTCATTTACCATATACAATAAACAACACTGATTAAGTATAGGTGTGTCAGAGGCAAAAATTGCATCAACATAATAATTTCCATGTGTGCAAGTCTGCTAGGGCCTTTATAGATAATTGTCTCCAAAAAATGTTAAAGATAAGGTCAAGGTTCTGTTATTACAATATGCAGAATTTGAAATAAGCATTTTGAAGAAGCAAAATTTTTTAGGGCAGATACGTTTTTTATGTATTACAAGTCTAAAATCTAGCATGTATACGGCCTTTATTTCCTTCCAAATAATTTATTTGCTGTCATTGAAAAGAATTTTAGTGTGTTTCTGACTTTTCTTATCATAGCTCAAATTTATCAACCATGACATTGTTCATTTTTTGCTGTTAAATGCTTCCATATAATCTGAGAAGGTTTGTTTTCTCTGTACTTCTCTTTGCTGATAATATAAAGAGAGAGTTGCCTGTCAATATGTTTATCTTTCTTGAATATGGAAAAGGGCACAGAAAGTGGTGTGTTTAATGGAACTGGACTGCTTAGAGCTTTGGTTCACTGGTAAAGTTGAACTGTGTGTTCTTAAGGCTGTCATAATGCACGCCCTACTCTCGGTTCATTGCCATATGTTCTGTTTATACACAAGTTAGCGCAGCCATCAGTGGTGACACTGTCACTTTACTTTCTGGTTTGGAAGGACATCTGAAGTTAGTGGCCTGTATCTAAGAAGGAAATCTCTTCTGGAAACTGCTCATAAAAAATAATTTTTTAGCTGGATTTGGGCAAGTAAAGTATTTTTCCTACTAAATCTCATAGTGGGTCTGTCTCCTCTTCTATCCCACTAATGAACTCGGTGGTCTGAATGTCAACCCTTCATTGACCTCTGCAACAGGAACAGCTCTTTGGAGCCTAATAGATTCATACCTAATACTGTAAGAGAGCCTCGGGAAGCAGAAGGATCTGGGGCAAATGCTAGCACACAGAGAACAGAATGAATGGGAAACGTAATGTCAGATAACTACAAATAAGAAAATTAGAGTTGTTGATAATCTATGACATGTTAAAAACTGTCTTGTTTGGAAGTCAAAGGATGGTCTATACTTACAAATCTAATCATAAATTACAAATCAAGGGGCACCTGGGTAGCTTAGTTGCTTAAGCATCTGACTCTGATTTCGGCACAGGTCTCAGGGTCCTGAGATCAAGCCCTGCATGGAGCTGTGCACTGGGTGTGGAGTCTGCTTAGGATTCTCTCTCTCCCTCTTCCCTTCCCCCACCCTCTCTAAAAAAATTAGATGTCAAAAAGTATAAAGAATGATTTATATTTATATTTTTGGGGTACGTTTAAATTCCTATTATGTGTTCACTAAGCAAACTTGTTTCCTATTGAAAAATCACTGAATACATTTTGATTATAAATATTTTGAAGTGTTAAGATTTTTTCATTTATTACAAGTCAATATTAGTGTCTTCCTTTTAAGGAAATAACCTCTTTCTTTTTATTGAACTACAGCTCAAAGAGTCATTCAAAGATATCAAAAAGAAATTCAATAATTTGAAGTTTAATTATACGAAGAAAAATGAAAAAGCTCGGAATCTGAAGGCTCTTAAATATCAAATTCAACAAGTTGATGTACATGCCGAAAAAATACAGGTAAAGAGAAAGTGCAGGTGGTGTATCTGTGTGTGTGTCTGTGTGTATGCGTGTGTATGCACTACTACAATTATTACAAAATCAGCTTGCATTCCAATTCTAGATGTCTAACCCTTGGGCTTTTTTGCAGCATTGGGATTCAGAAGGTAGTTTTCCGCCTTTGTAACAGTTAAGTAAGTTCCTCATGTAAAATGTATAAGTTAATCTCTTGAGGCAGCTCTAGAATGGATTCTACCAAACCTACCCAGCCTCTTGCTTCCATTCTTCCCCACAACACACACACACACACAAACACACACACGCACATGCATGTACACACCTTTTATACACCCCTTTTCCTTTCCTTGCACATGCCTATGTCAGGAACTTCCTACACTGCTCGCAGAACCCCTTACACTACCTCAATTACCACACGAACCAGTCAGATTATTTGAATATCTTTCCCAGGAGACAGTGAGCTTCCTGAAGACAAGAAAATATTTTATTTTATGATCATTGTCTTTTTTGAAATCATAATATCAATCTCAAAATCTGGAATAGGACCTGGTATATAGTGAATTTTCTTTTTCTCTTCTTTTTTTTTTTTAAAGATTTTATTTATTTATTTGACACAGAGAGAGAGTCAGCAAGAGAGGAAACACAAGCGGGGGGGGGGTGGGAGAAGAAGAAGCAGGCTCCCAGTGGAGGAGCCCGATGCGGGGCTGGATCCCAGGACCCTGGGATCACACCCGGAGCCAAAGGTAGGCGGTTAATGGCTGAGCCACCCAGGCGCCCCTATAGTGAATTTTCTATATGATTTTAATGATGGATCAATAAACTATGTGGAAGAAAACCCATTCTTTCCAAAATACATTTGTGATCATTATGATTTTAATATATTAACATGGAGAAAGCTGCAAAAATTTCCCCAAGTTTTTCTTTCAATATGTAACCACTAGCAAGCTTCATAAATAAAAATTGAATCTTATTTTTAAAACTGTTTCTTTTTTGTATAGGCTTTGAAAAAGAAAATAGAAAAAGTTGAGAATAAAACTTCTGATTCTTACTTAAATTATCCAAATAGCAAAGTTAATGGTCTTTTGGAAACCATGAAGGATTTGCAAAAACATGTGGATGAGTTTGACAAAGTTGTGACGGATTACAAGATGAATTTGGACCTGACCGAACATCTCCAGGAGATGATAGAAGAGGTATCCTCTTCTTGTTGTAATGCTGTCCGTACGTAATGTTTTGAAACATTGCTCCGCCACTTTAATACAATGCTACTGCAGTTAATTTTGTCATTAAATCTATGCATCATCCTCCTTTTCATGATTATTGCCTTAGGATAATTTCTTAAAGTAGAATTGCTGGACCAAAGGGGATGAGTGTTACAAGGTTGATGGCATTGTCCAATTGTTCTTCGGAAAGATTTTACTAATTTACTCTTACCAGCAACATATGAGAGTTTCTCATTTCTCCTTAACTCCATCAACTCAAGATGTTTAACCATCATGGAATTATGCTCATTGCTGGATATCTGTTTAAAATATTCAAAATTACATATTTATTTCATAGAATTTGAAAATGTTTAGAAAGAAATGTGATACTGGGATATTTCAGGTACGAAAATTGTCATTGGGGTTATTTTTGTTTTTGTCAAGAGGATAAATGGTAGAGTATGCATAAACTATATGAAATTTGACAAGTTAAAGTTATTAGTTGCACACTTCATATTGAAGAAATTCCACACTTGAAGTTCTTTGTGGTGCATTGTTCTGTGACACAGAATGTCTCTTTTTACCACGGATGCAGCAGCTTCTGGATTTAACACCGCAGTAAGGAAGATGGGAATGATCATTCTTCTCTGTTTGATCGATAGGTTCACTGTGGCCCCGTGGCCGCACTTAAAGCCAGCCCCTAACAGAGTCATGTGTTTCTATTTCTCACTCATCATAATTGCTCTGGCCTTGGTCAGACACATTCCTTCCATCACAGTTATTTAGTATTTTTGGTGAGAAACTGCCTCAATTCTCCACTGTGCTTTGAAAACATGACTTGAGTACCTTCTATTAAAAAAAAAAGGTCAACTGCTGTTCTTTAGATGATACTTCCTCAACCCGGTAACTAAATCTCATTCTTAAAAGAGAATTTATTTATTAGAGTGTTAATCATGAAGTACTTTATCCATGTAGTGTTAATTATTTCAATTATTTAGGCAAGATTTTGTATATTTGGGCTTTTTTCTTTTTCTTTTAGCTGATGTTTGAATTCCTTTTAGTGCCATATGCTTTTTTTATTTCCTGTTCTTGTAAGTCTGCAGTATTCTTAAGAAGTATATTTCAGGCAAATCTAAGAAGGCAGGAAAATCAAATGATTTTCCATACTTTTATTTTCTTATCTAACTCTAACACCCTAGTGCACAAGCCTATGATCATATTTTGACATTTTCCTTATTATGACTTAGAAAGTTCAAACTAATGTGATTATAAAGTTTGAGGAAATTGAAATTTGATACTCCAGTGGTCAAAATGAAGAAATTTAGAAGGATGGTGTCTCTTTAATCTATGTTTTATCCCATTTTAATTTAGTGTCACTTTTGGTATGAAGATGCAAGTGCCACAGTTGTAAGAGTTGGAAAATATTCCACAGAGTGCACGACAAAGGAAGCTGTGGAAATTCTCCACCAGCAGTTCAATAAGTATATCATGCCCTCAGTGCCTCAGCAAGAAGAAAGGATTCAGGAGATCAGTGACCTAGCTCAGCGCTTATATGGTGAGGTCTCTTTTAAAATATCCAGCAATTTGCGGTTGAACAAATCTATGGTGAACCTAACCCAGCAGAAAGCAGAGCATGGCAAGCCCTCAGGGTCCTCACTACAGCAATTACTCAGGCAAGAGACTCTGTTTCTACAAAGTAAACAGTAGGGAATAGAGGAAGGAACTTCTGCCCACAGGAATGGAAGCCTTTGGATTTTAACTATCTTTTGTAAACCCTCCTTCTTTGTTCTCTTTTCTCTGCTCTTCCAGTTGATCATCCCCAGGGTAATAAAACCAGAACAATGCTCAGTTTATGTAAACCAAAAAAAACAAAAAAACAAAAAAACCACCCTCATTTCCACAAGGGTGTTTCTTGAAAACCATGCAAAATTCCCATAATACTTTAAGTGGGTGTTAAGCTAAAATTGACGTCTACAGCCCTCATATTTCTATGAGGGGTGTGGTTTGTGGTTTTAAGAAACAGATGGTTTGGTTAGAGGATTTAAGGAACTGTTCCCTTACCTTCCTCTCCCTTGTGGAATAAATAAGAGAACTCAAATTATCATCTCACTGCTTCTGCTTTTCTCTTCTCCATGACCAGGAAAGATAATATGGTTGTCAGTCTCAGGAGTCTTTCTAAAGGAGGCCCTCATTTAAGAAACCCTCTGGGTGATGACAGCCCTTGGGGGTGCTGAGGAATAAGTTTCATGAATCCCCTGATACTATTCCTGTAGACCAAGGGTAGTTCCCAGTGGCCAGGCAAACCTAGCTCAGAAAGAAGACCACAACGGGTGTCACAAATGCTTCAGCTGGCTGCCCACATTGCTGCCAGGTGGATATTTTCTCATGTGATTTAAATCTCTATCCGTGGATAGCCATAAAAATGTGTAGAACCATATATACTGTACTACCTAATATTAAATTATTGAGAATAAATTGATGCTTTTCTAAGGGAAAAAGAAACATAAAAATAATAAAATATAGATTGAAAAATTAATGAAAAGCACTGTGATGTCTCACTTTTACTGTAGTTACTGTAGAAGTGTACTATAAAATTGTGAGCACCCTCTGCTTCCACAGCACTGTGCATGGTTCCCTCTGTTTTGGTACGTTCCACACTATAGCGAAATTACTTGTTCATCTGTCTTCTCTATGGACCATAAGCTCCTTGAGGGCAAGGGAAGCATGTTTTGTCACTGTATTTGAGTGCCTCTTCAATTTCAGGACACAGTAAGTACTCACAAAGATGGACATTAGTTAAATTCCCTTCCCTTCATGCATAGCCTGCAACCCACTTTGTCTGTGTTCCTGGCCCTTGTCACCAACCGACAGGTTGTATAGTTTTTTGTCTGTTGTCTGGCTTTTACACCAGAGTGTAAGCTCCACGAGAGAAGGGATTTTATCTGATAGTTTACTGCTCCATGATACATACTAAGTGCTTAACAAATATGCGATGAATAAATGAATCACTGAGTGAAAACCTTGGACAAATAAATGGCATGAATCTTCATCTGCTCAGTATGGAAGCTATGCAATTTTTAGAATTTGCAATAAGTAAGAAGCTTTAGGAATATTGTAGTAACTCTTACAGGCCCCCCAAGCACCACTGGACCCAGAACTGTAATGGAAATAAATTTATCTCAAAAAAATTTTTTGAGTACCAATTATGTGTGAGGAGGTGTGGCTGAAATAAAGACAAAAAAAACTTAGTTCCTTCATTCAAGAATCCACAGCCTAGACCTAGAAGTCATGTTACAGTAAATGCCGTAGGAAAAGTATGAAAAGTGTGTATTGGTTTGCTAGGGTTAACATCACAAAATACCATAGACTGGACAGCTGAAACAGGAGAAATTCATTTCCTCACAGTTCTGGAGGCTGGAAGTCCAAGATCACAAGATCACGGTGCTGACAGGATTGGTGTCGCCGGAGGCTTCTCTCCCTGGCTGGCAGCTGGCTGTCTTTTTGCTGTTTTCACATGGGCATCCCTCAGTGCACACGCTGGCCCTGGTGTCTCTCCCTTATCTTATACTAGTGGGTTCCAGTCACATTGGATTAGGGCCTCATCCTCAGGGCCTCATTTTAACTTAATCACCTCTTTAGAGATCTTATCTCCAAAGTGATAACATTCTGAGATAGTGGGGATTGAGGCTTCAACATACGAATTCTGGAGGGAGGCATAATTCAGCCCGTGACAACGTGAAATATAGCTTAGTCTAAATTGTGAAGTCTGTATTCCCGGTTTCAAATCCTTGCTCCTGCAGTCACTGTCTGGGTAACCTAAAGAGGCCCTCAGCCTCAGTTTCCTCATTTGCAAAATGCACTAGAGCCTAGAGAATCCAAGGAGAATTACATTAAGGCATATAAAGTGCTTAGTCATAGTCAAATAATAAGCACTCGCTCCGTGGTAGCGCCTACTGTCTACCAGCCTTTACACCAGACACTGGGGAGGTGAATTAATGCCTGGGATTTTTTTTTTTTCTCTGATAAGGATTTGACCTCAGAAATAGTTTTTTGTCCCTTCTCCTCCCCAGGTTTTGAAGAAGGACAGAAATACGCTGAGAAAATAGTGGCAAAACACAAAGAGGTTCTTGAATCTATCACTGAATTATGTGTCTCTCTCACAGAGCTTGAAGAAAAGCTGAAGGTAATTTCTTCAGAATATGTATTTTCAAGTGATATAAATAAAAATGTGTTGATAAGTGTCTTCTAGTGCAAAGATGTTCTAATAGAAACTCTCAAGGGACATAATGTGCACATTTGTTTCACAGCTTTCTAACATAATTATCTGGGTGTTTCTGTTAATTAATTCTGTTTCTTTTCCATCACTGCAGAGAAAAATATTGCTGGGAAGGAGGGCTAAACACAATTAAGGTGTCTCATTTACATTTTCATGGATCACATCCTAAAGGATAAATGTGTGCCATTAAAATCAAAGTAAAGTCTGTATTAAGTAGCCTTATGTTTTCATTCCCAAATAATAAATGGAAGGTTTTTTCCCTTCCAAATTGTGGCCCCAGAGAAAATAAAACTAAATCTTCAGGTATTATATTTATTGAACATTTAGCTTCGTGGAAGTATTAAACTAATCATTAGCATCCTTCATGAAATAAAAGTTGATGGAATAAAGAATAGAAAGAAAATATGTTGATGTCTAATGCCTAGGCAAATCCAGTTAAGGAGAGAAATGCCTATATTGTTTTGTCTGTATTTTGTGAAAACTAGCTTCATTAGTACTGTTCTAATGACTGGCTGAAAGAACTGGTTACTTAGGATGGAGAGAATAGGGAGGTAATTAAGAGCATAGGCTTTAGAATAAAACACAGCTGCAGAGGAATACCAATTCTCCAAATTATTGGATTTGGGATTTGGGGTAAATTACTTCATCTCTTTGCATCTCAGTTTCTTGGTCTGTACAATGGAGTGAATAGGGGAACCTAATCACACAGTAACCCAAAGATTCGAAATGTGAAGACACTCATAATTATTGTGATCGTTGTTGGTATCGAGATATAAGGATGCTCTTATAGTTCACAGAAGAATTATATTTCTAGCAACCATTTTTTCTGTATGAATTTCCATGTCATAAATTTGAACACAGTCCATTCAAAATAGTGAGTGGGTGACCAAATTATCTTTACTCCTTAAGAAACTAGATTTTCAACTTTTTTACCATTTTATATAACACTGCAATGAACATCTTCGCACATAAAGATTTTTTTTTCTCTTGTATTGTTCCCTACACATAAACTTTCCAGAGATTGAGGTAAATGAGCATGAAGTTGTTAATGTTTCTAATATACATATGTTAAATTACATTCCATAAACATTTTATATTTGAATGCCACCAGTAATGTATGAATGTGCCATATGCATATTATGTTTTCTAACAACAGTCATTTCTTCTCCAGCTCCACCCAAGCCTCTAAGGATCTGTTTCTTCCCCTGACTTCCAAGGCACTGTTTCCTCTGACTCTTTGCTCTTTATTACCTACACGGCCCTCCCGTTTCTGTTGTACACCTGCAAGTGAGATCCAATTAACAAAATTTACTTTTTTTTTAAGATTTTATTTATTTATTTGACAGATAGAGAGAGCAAAAGAGGGAACACAAGCAAAGGGAGGGGGAGAGGGAGAAGCAGGCTTCCCGCTGAGCAGGGAGCCCGATGCGGGTCTCAATCCCAGAATGCTGGGATCATGGCCGGAGCTGAAGGCAGACACTTAAAGACTGAGCCACCCAGGCGTCCCCAAAATTTACTGTCTTATCCCTGTCTGCTTTTCACCTTCATGGCCATTTTTCTAAAAGCTCTTGCCACTCCCTCTGCCCACTTCCTCATTCCCCATTCATTTCACACCCCTTAGTCAGGATTGCACCCTCTTTTTCTCATTTTCTTTTCCTTTTTTTTTTTTTTTAAGATTTTATTTATATATTTGACAGAGAGAGAGACAGCCAGAGAGAGAGGAACACAAGCAGGGGGAGTGCGAGAGGAAGAAGCAGGCTCCCAGTGGAGCAGGGAGCCCGATGCGGGGCTCAATCCCAGGACCCAGGATCACACCCCAAGCTGAAGGCAGAGGCCTAACGACTGAGCCATCTAGGCACCCCACCTTTTTCTCATTTTCAACCCATCACTTGGATTCTCTTTTGCTTTAGTCAGAAGCCTCCTAGTTATACACTCTAGCTAGGTTACCCTTCCTAAATACCCTTCCTAAATGCTATTATCGTTTTTATACTCAAAGTACTTCACTACAAACTCTTCGTTATTTACCAAATAAAGTTGAAACTCAAGGCCTTCCGATGTTCAGAGGCTGAGTGTCTTTCCAAATTAGTGTGTTTCTATATTCATTGTAGGTCCCTGTCTCACCACATTCCTGAGTTTTCTACTTCTAAGACTTCATGTACATGACCTTCTCTCTCTGTTTATCTCGATTTTACCATCTCTCAAAGTCAAACCCAAGTGTTGCCTCCTTTGCAACTCCTTTTCAGGCTGTGTCCCTGCCTCTCTGATCCCCCAGAACACTTGTGTTCTTTCCTACTATAATCATCACATGTAACTACCATCACTACCCCAACCCACCTACTTGATTACACCTGAGGAAACCCTATGGCTCTGTTCAGATTAGGGTCCCACACAACATTTAACACTGTGATTTGCCTAAAGCAAATTCTCCAGAAAGAGTTCTGGCATTTGTAGTAAAAACTCAAAGGATTGTTACAGAGAAGAATCATTCAGTAGCTCAAAAAGGTTAGATTTGGGTAGATATAAAAATGAGGAAGGGCCTCTCTGGCAGGGGTTATGGGCATCAACAAGGCTCTTACAAGTTAGAGCCCGAACAAAAGCTTGTCAAAGAATGCTTACTAATACTGTACAGATATTTGCATGAGAGCATAAATGTCTAGTTTTTATGTTTTTAAGGTTGATGCTATGGCTCTTTTGTAGGGGTTATTAAAAATAGGCCCAGGAACCCTATCAAGGCTGAAATAGTGAAAATAATCCTTTCTATTTGTGTAACAATTTGAGATTTACAAAGGCTTTTCATATGTATTACTTCAGTGATTTCCAAATAACCTCATGATGGTGGTAAGGCAAATGTTGTTTTCCTTATTTTATTTATTTTGAAGATTTTATTTATTTATTTATTCTGGGGGGGAAGAGAGAGAGAGAGAGCACATGAGAGGGGGGAGGGGCAGAGGGAGAGAAGCACCAGCAGATTCAGTGTTGCGTGTGGAGCCCAATGCAGGGCTTGATCTTCCAACCCTGAGATCATGACCTGAGCTGAAACCAAGAGTTGGATGCTTAACCAACTGAGCCACCTAGGTGCCCCGTTTTCCTTGTTTTAGAGGTACAGTTCAAAGAACGTAAAAATTGCTTTGCCTGGGGCCTCACCATCAGTAGTGGTGTAATCTAGAATTAAGTACAGTTCAAAATCTAGCATTCTTTCCACAACAGCAGCCATTTTGAAATTAGATAACAAGTGTGTACTTAAGCAGAGTAACTTATCCACTAACACCAACCAGCTTATGTTTTAGAGTAGACTAAAACCTAAATCTCTCCCTGTTAATTCTCTGAGTCCATATAGCAGTGCATGCACTTTGAGGAGTGTGCTGTTTCTTTAAGGCCTATCTAACAGCCGTGTTCCAGGTGGAATAGAGAATGTTCTGGTATGATATAATCCATCGTCCTAAACTTGGTGTACCTGAGGCTCCTTTCACCTTTACAAGGTCTTCTGAGCCCTCACAGGGGCTCCCCAGCAGCAAACCCCTGTCCTTCCATGACTAAAGCAGCTCCATGAACTACAGGAGCAAAATGTCATCACCCACAGGAAGAACCCTTTGTCCTCTCTTTTTTTTTTCTTTACCGTACTCAGTTATTTTCTTCCTCTCTTCATGAGTCTCCCAAACATTTGCTTATGTAAATTCTCTGGATTTCCTCTTTTCTCCACCAAAATCTTCAGACATCTCTTCCTCAGCACTGCTCCCCCAGACTTTCCTAATGACTTAGACTGCCATGCACAATGATTCCTTTCTCTAGAGAGCGCTCCTGCAAGTGTATCCTACTGCAATAATGACTCTGTTCTGGCAGGGCTTTTAAACACCCAGTTTTTACTGGCAATGAATTTTATGAAAGGAGTGAGGTAGATGGGGAACTGTGAGCTTGACAAGATAATTTTATAAATCACATCATGGGAGTAGTCAGTCTCTTATGGAATACATTTGCTGAAAGGTTCCAAGTAGCCTATGTTTTCTTCCAAGTGGTTATTGTGTAGCACTGTACCTCCAACTTTCCTGGCCCAGGCTCTCTCTAACCTTTGTTTTGTACAGCAGGGAGACATTTTAAAGACAAATGTGAATTTGGAAGACTTCCATGATGATTTTATCGACCTGCTAAAAGAACCAGCAAGAAATAAGCAGACACTATTCAATGGAGAAAGGGATAAGGTAAAGAAAACTATGTGATCTCAGTTATTCATTTTGTTTTGAGGTTAGAGTCCTTGTTCATTGAAAAAAAAAGTGAATTAAAACCTTCTTATCTATCTGAATCAAATCTTTCAATGTACATGCAATGTGAGTATCCTTATCCTGTACTTCCTTTCTATCTTTTACTTAGTCCTTCTTCTTCCACCTATGCTATTTTCCTCCGAGCACCTCCTATTTAACAGTGGGACCACAGCATTGTGCAGTGGTATTGGGACAGCCATTCAGTCACCATACTGTCACTCCAAACCCCATCTGTTTCTCCCACCTGTAGCTGCCTTTCCCATTTTCCTGTTATAGTCAATCCTAACTTCAACTTTGGCTTCTCTCTATCATACCACCAAGCTATAGTTCTGTTGTTTTATAGTACCCACTGGAAAACCTTAATATATGAAATTAACTTGTGTCTTATTCCACTGAAGCTATCTCTAAGATGATATTTCCAGGTACATACACCAAAATATAGAATCCAACTGAAATATAAATACTAAAGTAGAGAAATATTTTAATTACTTTATGTATTACAGATATGTATTACAGATAAATTAAGCATGTAGCAAAAACTGCAAATATTCACAAAATGTGAATGTTTCATGATTTCAAAAGCATTATTTAAATCACATCATTACAGATTTTCAGTATAAGTTGCTCACTCTCTATTCATAGATGCTGGACTATAATTAGCTCCTATCTTTTTGCCTTGCCAAGTTTGCTTCTAGTGCTTCTCTTTCTCCCAAGAAACTGAAGGAACAGAGTCAACATTATTTTCAACTGCCCCCAAATTAATTAAGTATACTTCTTGTGACATGAGAATTTAAAATAAATATCTCCCCACTTATAGTTATCTCATGGAGAAAGATTGTCTTTCCTTGAAGTCAGTACAATTCTTAGATCTTCTATATAACCTTCCATAATCTTTTCCACAGGTTAAATCTATGTCAAGGTCTCTTGCAATTATACAACCTCCAGAAAGCAAGTATCATTATGCAAACTGGCTTTTTTGTGGGATGGTCTTGAAGCATTTAAACCTTAATTCTACTTTGAGGCAAAGGACAGCTGCTAAACTTTGATCACTTTGTTGAATCCTAGTCTTACATCAAATGGTCTTTGGTTACTGTGATTGATATATCAGTGTTTCTCAATCTCAGTACTATTGACATTTTGGCCCAGATAATTATTTGTTGTGGAAGGCTGTCCTGTGCATTATTGTATATTTAGCAACATCACTGGTCTCTATCGACTAGATGCCAGTGGCACCCCCCGCACATACTCATCCAGTTGTTATAACCAAGTAATGTCCATGAACATTGCCAAATGTTCCCTGGGGAGCAAAATCACCCTTGATTGAGACTAACTAGTTGAAATAGTAAAGAATAACATTCAATGCATCACATTTTCTTAACTAGGGTTCTTTTCTTTTTAAGATTTTATTAATTTATTTTAGAGAGAGTGAGTGAGAGAGAGCACAAGCAGAGGGGAGTGGCAGAGGGAGAGGGAGAAGCAGTCTCCCTACTGAGCAGGGAGCCCAATGTGGGGCTCGATCCCAGAACCCCGGGATCATGACCTTAGCCAAAGGCAGACACTTAAGTGACTGAGCCACCCAGGTGCCCCTTCTTAACTAGGTTTCTAAGAGATACTAAATTCAACTTATTTTTAAAATTCTGCACATTATCTACACTGTCAACCACATCCATTTACTAAGAATTGAAATGAAAGTCATTGCTACCAAAGCAAACACACTCATTTATACCTGGTAAATATGTATTTTTTTGCTTTTATTTATTTTTCTTAGAAAAAAAATTAAAGGAACAGATTCCTTTAAATAAAAAAGCAAGGTTTATTTTCATTGAGAAATCAATTTTATTTTAATATAGATTAAAAGGTCATCTGTTATTTAGTATAAAAGTGAAGGTCCACAATGATAGCTGTCAAGAACTCTCACTGACACCATTTCACATATACATTCTGGTGCAGTTGGCACAGATAGCAACATGAAACGGTGGCAGTAATCTTTCCTTTAAAGAGCTCAATCACATTTGCCATTTAAATGTCTCTATCATTTATATAATGGGTCAGATATAATTATTTCCAAAAAAACCATATGGACAGATATCAAAAGTCACCAAGTTAAAAAAAAAAAAAAAAGCTTATCTGGGAATCATTGTGTCCAATTCTGTGTCCAACCCAAATGGTGTTGATCTTCCTTGGAAAGTTATTTGACTCAGAAAGAACAATTCCAGAAGTGTTTGGTCAGAAGAAGATGGCAGCAGAGTAGGAGAGAGCTAGGTTCCTCTTGTCCCACAAACACAACTAAATAACTATCAAATCATCCTAAATATCCCAAAAATTGACCTGAAGCCTGACAGAATAAACCTACAACTAAAGGGAGAGAAGAGGCCATATCAAAGAAGGTAAGAAGTACAAAGATGTGGTTTAGGGGAGAAACAGATCTTAGGTGTTGTGGAGGGCAGGGTGCTGTGGATGCAAAGAATGTTAAGAGAAAAGCACACAGGAGAATGCACAAGAGAACGTTTCCCCAAAGACATCGGCTTGGAAAACAAGAGGGGCTGAATTTTGTGAGTTCTTGCAACTAGCAGGGCTCAAAACCTGGAGTTTAAATGATCAGCAGGCTTGGCTGGAATACAGCCCAGAGGTCACTGCCCTGCTCCTAGAGAGAAGGCAGGCAAACAACATGGGGACAGACAGCATGGAAACAGCAATCTGAAAAACACCTGGGGCACACAGTGGGGAGATTATTCACTCTTCTTGGAGTGGAGTGAATCCCTGAGAGGCAGTGTTTATGGAAATGCCTCTCCAGGAACAAAGGAACTGGATGACACCTTTTCCTCCCCCACTCCTCAGCATAGAGAGCCATCTATGGGAAGCAGTGCAGTGCCAACACTAGCTGCCTAACTTGCTTATACCAAGTCCCACACCCCTGTGCTTTCACAGGACTGCCCCTCTCAATCAAGCTTGACTCAGTCCTAGCACAGCAGCCCCTCTCTTGAACACTAGTGCAAACTCCTGCCCACACCGTGTCTCCCAACAAGACAGTTCTGCAGGGCCTCAGTTCTGGTGCAGGTGGTGTCTGGTTTCATTTCACAAGCAGACCAGAGCACATGTAGTTAAAACTCACCACATGCAGGCAGGGGACCAAACACTGCCCACAACAAGCAAGAGAGCCTCTCTAGATGACAAGCCTGAAGGATAGAGCAGCCAAAACACAATATCAGAGCACATGTAGCACACACCAGAGACACTCTCTGAAGTGCCAGGCACTGGGCACTACATGACTTCTTCATTAGGCTGTTACTTTCAGGAGCAGGAGACATAATGTCTTTTCTAACACAGAAGGTGGCAGAGACTTAGACAAAATGTGAAGATGGAAGAATTTATCCCAAAATGAAAGAGTAAGATAAGGCCATGGCCAGAGATCTAGTGAAACAGATATAAGTAACATGCCTGATGGGAAATTTAAAGCAACAATCATAAGCATACTTACTGCAGTTGAGAAAAGAATAGAAAGCATCAGTGAGGGGCGCCTGGGTGGCACAGCGGTTAAGCGTCTGCCTTCGGCTCAGGGCGTGATCCCGGCGTTATGGGATCGAGCCCCCACGTCAGGCTCCTCTGCTATGAGCCTGCCTCTTCCTCTCCCACTCCCCCTGCTTGTGTTCCCTCTCTCGCTGGCTGTCTCTATCTCTGTCAAATAAATAAAATCTTTAAAAAAAAAAAGAAAGCATCAGTGAAACCCTTCACAGAGAAAAGACTTAAAAAAGAATCAATTAGAGTTGAAGAGTGCAATAAATGAGATTGGAAATAGGCTTGATTTAATGAACATCAGGCTGGAAGAAGCAGAGGAATGAATTAGTGACCTAGAAGACAAAATACTGCAAAATAATGAAGCTGAATAAAAGAGAGAAAGAGAATTATGCAACACAAGAATAGACTTAGGGAACTCAGTGACTCCATCGAACATAATAACATTCATATTCATCTTATAGGAGTCCCAGAAGAAGAATGAGAAAAGGGGGAAGAAAATTTATTGGCAGAAATAATAGCAGGGCACCTGGGTGGTTCAGTCGGTTAAGCATCTGCCTTCAGCTCAGGTAATGATCCCAGGTTTCTAGGATTGAGCCCCATGTTGGGCTCCCTGCTCAGCAGGGATACTGCTTCTCCCTCTTGCTCTGTGCCTCCTCCCAACTTGTGTTCTCTCACTCTCAAATAAATAAAGAAATAATCTTGAAAGAAAGAAAGAAGAAAGAAGAAGAAAGAAAGAAAGAAAGAAAGAAAGAAAGAAAGAAAGAAAGAAAGAAAGAAACAGCTGAAAACATCCCTAATTTGGGGGAAAGAGACAGATCTCCAGATCAAGGAGGCACAGAGAACTCCCATCAAAATCAATGAAAGCAGGCCAACACTAAAACATATTACCATTAAATTTGCAAAATACAGCAATAAAGAAACAATCTTAAAAGCAGCAAGACAAAAGAAGTCCTTAACTTACAAGGGTAAGCCCGTAAGGCTAGCTGGAGATTTCTCAACAGAAAAATGACCAGCCAGTAGGGAGTGGCATGATATATTCAACATGCTGAATGGGAAAAATATGCAACCAAGAATATTCTGTCCAGCAAAGCTATCATTCAGAATAGAAGGAGAGCTAAGGAGTTTCCCAGATAAACAAACAAAAAAACTAAAGGAGTTCATGACCACTAAACCAGCCCTGCAAGAAATATTAAAGGGGACTCTTTGATGCAAAGGAGAGACCAAAAATGACAAAGACAAGAAAGGATCAGAGAAAATCTCCAGAAACAGTGACAAAACAAGTAATAAAATGGCAATAAATACATATCAATAATTACTTTGAATAAATGGGCTAAACCTTCCAATCAAAACAGTTAGGATGTCAGAATAGATTTAAAAAAAAAGGCCCATTATATGCTGCCTTCAAGAGACTCATTTTAGACCTAAAGATACCTGCAGATTGAAAATGAGGGGATGGAGAAACATTTATCATGCAAATGGATGTCAAAAGAAAGCCAGAGTAGCAATATTTATCAGACAAGCTAGACTTTAAAACAAAGACTGTAGCAGGAGAAAAAGAAGGGTACTATATAATCATAAAGTGGACAATCCAACAAGAAGATATAACAATTGTATTTATGCATCCAACATGGGAGCACCCAAATATATAAAACAATTAATAATGAATATAAAGGAATTGATAATAATACAAGAATAGTAGGGCTCTTGAACATCCCACTTATATCAGTGGAAAGATCATCTAAACAGAAAATAACAAGGAAACAATGCTTTTGAATGACACAGTGGACCTGATGGACTTAGCAGATATATTCAGAACATTCCATCCTAAAACAGCAGAATACACATTTTTTTCAAGTGCACGTGGAGCATTCCCTAGAACAGATCACATACTGGGTCATAAAACAGGCCTCAAGAAATACAAAAAGATTGAAAACATACCACCTTTTCTGCCCACAATGCTCTGAAGCTGGAAGTCAAACACAAGAAAAAATTTGGAAAGACCGCAAATACATGGAGGTTAAACAACATCCTACTAAACAATGAATGGGTCAACCAGGAGAAGACATTTTTAAAAATACATGGAAACAAATGAAAAGGAAAAAACAACAGTCCAAAACCTTTAGGATGCAGCAATAATGGTCCTAAGAGGTAGTACATAGCAATACAAGCCTACTTCAAAAGGCAGGAAAAATCTCAAATAAACAACCTAACCTTATACTTAAAGAAGCTGGAAAAAACAAACAAACAAACAAACAAACAACAAACAAGGCCTAAATCCAGTAGGAGGAAGGAAATAATAAAGATTAGAGCAGAAATAAATGATCTAGAAACTAAAAACAAAACAAAACAAAACAATAGAACAGATCAATGAAACCAGGAGCTGGTTCTTTGAAAAAATTAACAAAAATTAATAAAATAATTTGATAAGGATAGCCAGACTTATCAAAAAGAAAAGAGAAAGGACTCAAATAAATAAAATCACAAACGAGACAGGAAAAATAACAACCGACACCACAGAAATACAATTATAAGAGAATATTATGAAAAACTATATGATAACAAATTGGACAACCTGGAAGAGATGGACAAATTCCTAGAAACATATAAACTACCAAAACTGAAACAGGAAGAAATAGAAAACTTTAACAGACTGATAATCAACAAAGAAATGGAATCAGTAATCTAAAAACTTCCAATAAACAAAAGTCCAGGGCCAGATGGCTTCACAGGCAAATTCTACCAAACATTTGAAGAAGAGTTAGTACCTATTCTTCTCAAACTGTTACCAAAAAAATAGAAAAGGAAGGAAAACTTCTAAGTTTATTCTATGAGGCCAGCATGACCCTGATACCAAAACCAGAAAAAGACTCCACTAAAAAAAAGAACTACAGGCCAATATCCCTGATGAACATGGATGCAAAAAAATCTCAATAAAATACAAGAAACCCAATCCAACAATACATCAAAAAAACCATTTACCGTGATCAAGTGGGATTTATTCCTGGGTTGCAAGGATGGTTCAATATTCACAAATCAATCAATGTGTTACACCACATTAATAAAAGAAGGATAAGAACTAAATGATCATTTCAATAGATGCAGAAAAAGCATTTGCCAAAGTACAACATCCATTCATGATAAAACCCTCAAAAAAAGTAGGTTCAGAGGGAATAATACCTCACTATAATAAAGGCCATATGTGAAAACCCCAAACCTAATGTTGTCCTGAATGGGGAAAAACTGAGAGCTTTCCCTCTATGGTCAGGAACAAGACAGGGATGTCTACTCTCATCACTGTTATTTAACATTATACTGGAAGTTGTAGCCTCAGCAGTCAGACAACAAAAAGAAATAAAAGGCATCCAAATTGGCAAGGAAGAAGTCAAACTTTCACTATTTGCAGATGACATGACACATTGTATAGCAAACCCAAAGGACTGTACCAAAACACTGCTAGAACTCATAGATGAATTCAGTAAAGTTGCAGAATACAAAATCAAACACAGAAATTTACTGCATTTCTATACACCAATAATGAAGCAGCAGAAAAAGAAATTAAGGAATCAATCCCATTTACAATTGTACCAAATACAATAATAAACATAGGAATAAACCTAACCAAAGGGGTGAAAGACCTATACTCTGGAAACTATAAAACACTGATGAAAGAAACTGAAGATGACACAAAGAAATAGAAGACATTTTGTGCTCATGAGTTGGAAGAATAAATATTATTAAAATGTCTCTACTGCCTGGGGTACCTGGGTGGCTCAGTCAGTTAAGCATCCAACTCTTGATTTCCCTCAGGTCTTGATCTCAGGGTTGTGAGTTCAAGCCCTGCATTGGGCTCCATGTTGGGTGTGGAGCCTATGTAACAAAAAAAAAAAAAGTCTATATTACCCAAAGTAATCTACAGATTTAATGCAATCCCCATCAAAATGCCAATAGCATTTTCCACAGAACTGGAACAAACAATCCTAAAATTTGTATGGAACCACAAAAGACCCAAATAGCCAAAGCAACCTTGAAAAAGAAAAGCAAAGTTGGGGGCATCACAATTCTAAACTTCAAGTTACAGTACAAAGCTGTAGTATCAAAACAATATGATACTGGCACAAAAATAGATAGATCAACAGAACAGAATAGAAAACCCAGAAATGAACCCATAGTTATATGGTCAATTAATCTTTAACAAAGCAGGAAAGAATATCCAATGGAAAAAGATAGTCTCTTCAACAAACAGTGTTGGGAAAACTGGAAAGCAACATGCAAAAGAATGAAACTGGACCACTTTCTTACACCATCCACAAAAATAAATTCATAACAGATGAAAGACCTAAATGTGAGATAGGAAACCATTAAAATTCTAGGGAAGAACACAGGCAGTAACTTTTTGACGTCAGCCATAGCATCTTCTTTCTAGATATGTCTCCTGAAGCAAGGGAAAAAAAGCAAAAATAAACAACTGGGACTTCATCAAAATAAAAAGCTTCTGCACAGCAAAGGAAACAATCAGCAAAGCTAAAAGGTACCCTACGGAATGGGAGAAGATAATCACAAATGACATATCTGATAAAGGGTTAGTATCCAAAATATATAAAGAACTTACCAAACTCAATACCCCAAAAACAAATAATCCAGTTAAGAAATGGGCAGAAGACATGAATAGACATTTTTCCAAAGAAGACATACAGATGGTCAACAGACACATGAAAAGATGTGCAGCATCACTGATCATCAGGGAAATATAAAGCAAAACTAGTATGAGATATCACCTCACACGGGTCAGAATGGCCAAAATTAACAACACAGGAAACAACAGGTGTTGGCAAGGATGCAGAGAAAGGGAACCCCCCACCTTGCACTATTGGTGGAAATGAAAACCAGTGGAGCTGCTCTGGAAAACAGTATGGACATTCCTCAAAAAGTTAAAAATAGAACTACCCTACAATCCAGTAATTGCACTATCAGGTATTTACCTAAAGAATACAAAAATACTAATTCAAAGGGATACATGCACCCCCATATTTATAGCAGCATTGTCTACAATAGCCAAATTATGGAAATAGCTCAAGTGTCCATCGACTGATGAGTGGATAAAGAAGTTGTGGTTTGTATATATATAATATGTATACATATATACACATACATATACATGTATACTCATATATGTACATGTATATATACATGCATATACATGTATATACATATATACCTAATATATGTATACCTATGCAAATATATATTATATAATGGAATATTATTCAACCATAGAAAGGAATGAAATCTTGCCATTTGCAAGGATATGGATGGAGCTAGAGTATTATGCTAGATGAACTAAATCAGTCAGAGAAAGACAAATACCATATGATTTCACTCATATGTGGAATTTAAGGACATAAGGGGGAAAGGGGGGGGCAAACCAAGAAACAGACTCTTAACTATGGAGAACAAACTGATGATTGGGGGGGGAAGGGATGGGTGAACTAGGTGATGGTATTAACCAGTACACTTGTTGTGACGAGCTCCAGGAGGTGCTGAATTACTATATTTTATACCTGAAACTAATATTACACTGTATGTTAACTAACTGGAATTTAAATAAAAACTTTAAAAAAAAGAACAATTCCACCAGACTATTAAAGAATATATTCATCACAGGATTTTTTCTTGGAGTTAATAAAGTGCTTTTCATTTTTCAAACCCCCAAATGCAGCAGGTGGAATTAGGCAATTTAGTAAATGCAGTGACCGTTGCACTGCTGACAGATTAGTGATGGTATTTTACTTCCAAGGTGAGCACTGTAGCTAAATCCATAGTAATATCTGAAAACTCCTCAGGTTAAATGGACGCCCAGAATATAAAGAGACTCCCACAAAATCACAGAACTATTCAGTAGAGGATGCAGGCTTGCAATGCCCACATTTAGAGTTACAGCATTCAAGTGCTAGAAGGGATTTAACAATCATATGATCAAATCTCATTGTACAGTTGAGGAAACTGAGACTAAAAGAGAGCAAATATTTTGCCCTCCACAAATCCCAGAAAGAAATGTCAGAACTGGGCCGGCAGCCCCATTCTCCTGAATTTCAGACATGTTAACTTTTTCCCCAAGACCAAAGGAGAGCAAGGAACTGCTGCAAATAAACGAGCTGTAAGTTAGGGGCTTTCCTGGGCCACAAAGGAAATGATAGCTGGGAAATGATTTACCAGTTTAAAATTCAGGTGTACTAGTTAATTCTCATAGGTTGAAAATACTGCCAACAAAAGCAGGGAATTTGGAAGCCTTTTCTGAACTGAGCTCATTTAAACTACATACTTACATAGAATCAATCATTTTTGCAAGGAGGTATAGCAATCCTCTCGTGTGTGACTCAGAGCCAGGGACACACAGTCAATGAAGGCATCATTCCTCCACCGCACAGTGATATTTTGTTGCTGCATGCCAAGAAGAGCAAATAATATAAAACAAATTTATGTTTTCAAAGTTCTCTTCAATATACATTATCTGAGAGTCCAGTTTGGAGGTAACATATCATAGAGAAGACAATTTAAAAATTTAAGAATCAGTTACTTAACTCCCCCCACAGACTTAGAACCAGACTAATATGGGGGGGTCAATTGCTCAGATGGAGTAGAACATAAGACCCACAGGTTAATCAATACTCTCTCACCGCACAGAGAAAGTTGTCTGGATCCACCTGCCTGGATAAATTACATTGCTGTAAAAAAGAAAAAAATAATGGCACATAGTAATAATGCTTAATTACAGTTGGCAGCATCAAAAATATTTATTGTAGGTACTTTTTATCATTTGCTTTATAATTTATTGTTTTTTTTAAGTTGAAGTACTGTTGTTCAGGTGTACGACATAGTGATTCAACAAGTCTATATGTTATCCTGTGCTCACCACAAGTGTAGCTACCATCTCTTACCATACAATGCATTACTAATATAACACTGAATGCTAATTATATTTGAACTTTAAAAATTAATTAATTAAAAAGGAATTTTTGTAAAATTCTATAATGACTTAAAAACTGAAGGCTTATTTGCTTTTGAGAATAAAGGCAGAAGTGCCAGGAGCCAACATGGATTGACTCAGGAAAAATTGTATTAAATTCATCTTATTTTGCTTTGTGAGATGATTTTTTAATGGATAATTCTAGGTTAGTGCTATAGGCAAAATTTATTGTGATTTCAAAAAGTCATTTGATAAACACATTCATGATCTCCTCTTACAGTAGGTGGAAAGATGTGAACTAAATGAGTTTGGTCAGGTTATAAATGCTCCAAGAATGTTAGGTAGTACAACAGTGTCAACCGGGAAGACTGTGTGCCTTGCCTTAGGGAGACATCTGACTTTGTCCTAAACTCTGCAGTGTTCAACAATTTTGTCAATGGCATTAATAGAGAAGGTAGAAAATTTTAGCAGGTTAAAAGTTCAGTATGAATCAATAATCACATCTGGTTCTTATAGAAACAAAAAAAGAACTAATAGCGTCACTTTAACAAAAATATATCGTATAGATCAAGGAGATGTTGGTCCACTGATTAGTTCCCATCTGAAAGTAAATAAATCCTGGAAATAAACATATTTAGGGGGAGCATTAATAAATTGAAATGTTTCTAGAAAAAGATTTGATAACACTCCCTCTCTCTTATTGTCAGTAAAAATTATCTGGTAGTGTTATTTTCTGTGGACAGTATTTTTCTCCTTTAGGAATTGTAGGGGGTAAAAAAAAAAATAATATTCCTTGGTTCCCTTCTGAGTTTGGCACCATCTGAACAAAAGGCACAGGAGTCAGGAATCAATCACTAGTAAAAGCTGGCTTAGAGAACATCCCTTGGACTTTTCTAGGGGGCTTCCTAAAACTTCATCCCTGATTTGGATAAACTGTCTACCCCGACACTTGGGTGCACAGCTAGACAACCACAGGCTTTCTGTACAGGGCTTTTCAGACTTTAAAGCCAGTGCGAATACACACATTTGCTGGAAGGCAGATCCACAAGAGAGGCCTCAAAAAGTCAGAGTTGAGCATGTTCAGTCTGAACCGACAGTTGGTTGAGTCATTTCCTCCCCTAAAGGGAGGGAGGAGTGAGGAGACTAGACTGGATTTTTATTCAAGCTTCTCTCCTAAGCTTGTTGCAAATTTTCAGACAATTCTTAAATATTATTCTTCTCTGGAGAGACATAGGTTATCCAAAGAAGTCATTAAGAAGTTGCCTGGCCATGGATGACCCTCAAATCAACAAATCACCCTGCTGTGAAGGAGCTTATAGCCCAGTAGGAGTGGGACTTCCCAAAAGGTGACCAGGATGATAAAAGTCCTAGAGTCAAGGCAGATGAAGACCTGGAGGTTTTAGTAAATGAAAGAGACTGAGAGGTTGTGGCACCAATTCTCCAAATTCTTAAAAGGCTGTTAAAAGAGGAGAGCAGTTAGACATCTATGTCGTTGTAGGAGGGCCAATTCAGATCCATTCTTGGATACTGAGTGAAGGCATATCTTTGCTAAATATAGGAAGACATTCTTAACACAAGTAAAGTACAAAATTCTTTTCAAAGAAAACACCTTTTCAGAAAAAGCGTTCAAACAGAGGCTACCAGAGTGTCACAGAGATTTCCTAGACTGAACAGGAAGTTGGATCAAAGTCCCCATGAAAAAGAAAATAAAGGCAGAGCTAAGCCGAAGTAGGAAAACCAAAAGAAGGAGGGGCATTTCCTACTGGCTATGTGCTTATGTAGTAATTTTTTTTTTTAAATAACAAGGACTTTTTAAAACTTCTGGCTTGCTTTTAGAACCAGAATGTAAACTTGTGCTAAATGGCTAAAGGAAACCACTTTCTCTAAAGCTATGCTTATGCTTACTCTGAGTATAATTCATATCTCTTGAGGAGTAGAAGAAACATTGTTGTGTTTTTGCTTCTGATCTCCAACCTGAAAACACATTTTTTCTCAAAAATTATTTATAAAGTATATGTCAGGGGCAGGGCAATGATCTAAAATTAAGAACTCAAAGTCAAGGCAAGACCTCACTTGCTTATGTGCAACCAGCAGCAATGGGACAAAACCTGGTAATTGCTAAGTAAGTAAAAATGCACCCAAATACTGAGGAAAGGCAAAAAAAAAAAAAAAAAAAAGAAAAGGAAAAGGAAAAGTAGATGTAAAACAACAGGTTGAGATAGATGAGACCCCTTTCAGCTTCAATGCTCTTTTGAGTCTATGCCAGAAAGGATATTTGAGCATCTTCTGAAACCAGAGATGGACGTGGATCAGTGGGCAGAAATACTAGATCAGCATAAGCGGGAGGTGAAGTAATGCTGTTCACGGTCTCCTAGCATGACCTGCACTTCACATGGCATGGAATGATAAGTGGCAGGTGTTCCTCTTTTATATCTTGTGTTCTCTTGTGAAAGACCATAACGTGTGATTGTCCCATTAATATCTACCTCCCCCACTAGGCTATTATCTCCCCGAGGGCAGAGACTGGGTTTACTTTTACTCATTTCATCTCACCAATGCCTAGCATGGTACCTAGTATGAAACAGGCGCTCAACAGATACTTTTCAGTAGAAGAATAAAAATAAGGGGCTTTAAGAAAATAAAACCAGTCATTAAAAATGGCTTTCTCCATATGAGCTACATAGAGTTGTCAAATTCATAAGGACAGAAAGTAGGAGGGGCTGGCAAGAGGGGGGAATGGGAAATTTATTGTTTAATGGGCACAAAGTTTCAGTCTGGAAAGTTGGAAAAGTTCTGGAGAAGGATGACAGATGGTTGCACCAATGTGAGTGTACTTAATGCCTTTGAACAATACGCTCAAAAATGCTTAGAATGGTTAATTTCATGTTGTATGTATTTTACCACAATAATAATAATAAAGAATAGCTTTCCTAAGAAAGAAAGAGGGGTTATTCTTAGGAGGGTCCGAGGGATTGCTTAACAAGGGAGGCTCTGAGATTTAGGAACTATGTGTCCCCACTGAGTGTAGACAAATAAAACAGAGCAGAATTTGCTGGTGGGAGGACATTCCTCAGATCATGATTTGGAAGACACTGATCCATTTCAACCACTTCATTATAGATGAAAACTAGGGCTTTCTCACCTTTGTTTCACAAGGTCTATCACATTTCATTCAGAGACTGGAGGTCAGTTTACCAGTTCCTTAGTCAGGGCATGGGACCAGGCCCAGATTAAACAGACCGATGATTTCAAATTCTGTACCGCTTGTGTAAAGCCCCAAGCTTTAACTCGCTGTAGGTTTTCTCAGATTGTCCATCTGATGGTTTGAGACCTGGAAAAAACTCAGTGACTAAGCCGAAGCTTTGGCTTTTCTGTTTTGAAGGCTCAGGGAGCAGGCGTTTTGGCCATCAGTGGAACAGGAGAGGGTCAGCACCTGCAGCACCTGAAGCAGCTGCCCTCTGACAGAGCGGGTGCTGTCCAAGGCCGGCTCCTGCCCGCAGACACCCTTCCAGGAGAAGAATGTGAATGTGTCTCACCCAATGACATCTCCTTGCCGCCACTCCCAGGAAGCCCCGACTCCCCCCTTGCCCCGACTGACATGGAAGTGGAGGAGCGCGCCAGCCCTTCCCTCAGCCTGCACACGAGCAGCCACAGGATGCAGACTGGGCCCAGCAGTCCCGGGGAGGCCCAGGAATCGGGCATTCCACCACCTGCTGCTTTTGCTGATGCTTGCAATAAGAGAGAAACGTTCTCAAGTCATTTTGAGAGGCCTTACTCCCAGTTCAAAGCTGAGCTCCCATTAACCTCCCAAGGATTTCTGGAAAAAAGTACTGCCTTCTGCAGAATCAGTGCTAAACATCCAGAGAGCATGCCGAGTGAAGTGCATGAGAGAGCTTCACAGCAGCACCCTCAGGCTCAGGGAAGTTTGCTAGAAACACGGGAGAAAGTGCATGTTGATAATAATGTCCCTAAAACCCGAGACAGGCTGCATGCTTCCCAGGATGCATGCTCAGGCCTTGGGTTTCCATCAGGCCCCAGGCGGGCCTATCAGAGGCAAATGGTCCCCCAGGAGGAGATGAAATGTACATCAGCAAAGAACACTGCGGTCGGCCTTGCTGGCCAGGCACCTAATTTCTCCAGGCTCCTGTCTAATGTAACTGTCATGGAAGGTTCTCCAGTGACTTTGGAAGTTGAAGTAACAGGATTTCCAGAGCCTGCACTGACATGGTGGGTAGCTTATAATGACAAGTCATAAACACATTGAATGAGTGAGCAAAGCATTCTGTGTGCACTAACTTAAAGGGCTAGGGATAGCTGATTAATACTCTGCAACACTGCAACTCTGCATGATTCAACCTCTCACCATCCCCCAACTCTCCCCGTAGGCACAGCACGGCTAATACCTGGAACAAGCAAAAGAAACCACAGGAAATAGTAACTTAACCAACTCCAAAAGCACTGCAACTTAGCTGTGCTCTTTTGTGGGGGGTTTTTTTTTTTTTTTGGTATGTTTTTTTGTATTAGTTTAACATTCCACATTTCTGAAGATTGTGGGTTGAAATTCTTTCCTATTGCTTTTTTCTAGATAAGCATGACATTTTCTTAGCTTAACATCCCATATTCGATAAAAAAACATAAGATTTGGGTTTTCCCCCTTTTCTTTCATTTACCTATTTCATCTTTTCCCTCTTCCCGACAGAGTCACACATCACTTTTGTAATATTTGTGTGTTTCACTTAAGATTTCTTTCTATAAATTTCTTCAGTGTGAGAGATGGAATAAAAATATTTCTTTCACAGTTACTCCCAGTGACAGGTAATAAATCCATTTTTGAAAGGTGGTGTAATAACTGAGCCGTGAACAATAGGATTTCCCTCTGGAGACATCATTATTTTTTAGCGTATTTGTTTTAATAGAAAGTAAACTGCAGAACACAGGTTTTGAAACACTGTTGTTTTAAAAGTAGTTCTCACTTTCTCCCTACGTGGGTTACTTCTAAACATTTAGAAATTTTTCATCTGTAAGTAGATTTATCGGAGGACAAAGTTACAAATATGTGAGACTGAATTCATATCCATAAACTAAGATAAGTAAAATAGCATTTATTTATCATAGTATTTCAGTAGACATTACATTAACAGTTTCAACTATTGCGTGTGCCCACTGACGATGCTTGAAATGTGAGTTGGTTATGTAAAAGAAAACTCTGGTCTCTCAGATGATGGAAAGAGGCTGCACTGTAGCACAAGTGTTTTTGTGCTTTTGTTTTATTTTATTGTTTTTACAATTGCATGGTTTTTTTTTTATAGATCAGGAATTTCATATTTATGAATTTAAAAAATATTTAATTCATTATTAAATATCAGTTCATCCCAAAGAAAAATGTTGTCTGCAGTGTTTCTTGGTTTTAGCCACACAACAAATAACTTGGTTAGTATTTATTGTTGAAGAATTATCACAATATTGTGAAAAAATATCTTGCTTTTGGATTTACAACAATTATGCTCAATTAGCAACTGGCAACCTCTTGGAAATAAACATTTCTAGGACACTCATAAAAATGCAAAATTATCACATAGGCAATGGGAACAGAAAATGATTCAATTTTTTCACTACTTCTTAGGTGAAGGAACATGGGTATAAGTAGACAAGAATCTAGAATATACAAAATAAATTGTTTACTTTCTAAAAAGAGGCAGCTAAATATTCGTGTTCATGGGAAACTTTTAGAAACATGTCATTAACAGTAATAATCCAATTACATAAATGTCTTTTATAATTCTAATGAAATTAATTCATAAAAATGAAATGAACTCATTTTGCCAGGAAATGTTGTATAAGTACCTTGTTCTAAAACAGCATATTTTTATTCTCACATCTTCTGGGGTGAATATGATGAGATGGATGTGTCTCACTCATACAAATCCCCAGAAGTCACAGGCTGCAATCCCATAGCAGCTGAAAGAATGACACGAGCTGAATAGAGGGGTGCCATTTCACACTCTAGGTAATTGTTGCCATAAGCAAATGGTGGCCCTCTGTGACCAGACGGTCTGGAATTTTTTGTTGTTGTTTGTTTGTCTTAGAGAGGGAGAGAGAGAGGTGTGGGGCGGGGAGGGACAGAGGGAGACGGAGAAAAAGAATCTTGAGCGGCCTCCAGGCCCAGGGCGGAGCCTCACACAGGGCTCGATCTCACCACCCTGAGAGCATGACCTGAGCTGGAATCAAGAGTCAGCTGCTCAATCAACTGACCCAGCCAAGCACTCTGTTTTTTTGTTTTTTTGTTTTTTTAAGAATAGTTGGGTATCTGAATTTTCATGTACAATAATCCAACTGTTCAATTTTGTCGAAAAATTCAATTTTTTGAAAAATATGGTCTGACCCGATCAAGCACTTCTCAGGCCACAAGTCTCCAACCTCTGCTTGAAGGATGAGTGGCACCATTGGGATCTATGGTAGCTGCAAAGTTCCTGCTAATACTAGAGAGACAGTAGTGCAATGGCAAAGGGCTTGTTTGCAATGGCTTTTAGAGCTTGGAAATGATGTGAATATACAGTGATTCTGACTTTAAAAACTGACTCTCTGCTTCAGGTACAAGAAGGGCCAGAAATTGTCTGCAGATGGGCACTTACAGGTTTTACACAAGGAGACAAGACATTCGGTGTTCATTCCGAAGGTATGTGAGGCAGACGCAGGCCTCTATGTGGCTCGGGCCCAAAACTCTAGTGGCATTCTCTCTTCCAATGTCATCCTCCATGTGACAGGTAACCACAGGCCGCCAATCACAAGAATAAACTGGGTAACACTGTGTGTCATCTATATTAGTGTGTCCCTAATGTACTGGGTCCTCGCACAGTAACTGTGGGGTTGGCACTCTTGGTCGTCATTCTCACGAGTGTAAAGAACAACACTGCGGTTATTTTCCTGCATCTCCCCCATCTTCCTGCATCTCTCCTCAAGTGTACCCCCATTCTAGCCATGTTGTTTGTTTGGCTAATACCAAACTCAGCAAAATAATCACACTTTCTTTAGTGTTTTAGTGTATTTGAGGAGCTTGGTAAATTCTTAGCAGTGGAAAAGCATACATTTTTGTATTCTAGAAAAAGATGTGCTCAATATAAAGCCCAGTAAAATTACACTATGTTTATTCCCTCCTCATTTAAGAGCATGTATATCAAGGCTCACATCAGCAGAGAGATGTGAGTTAAATTTCAAATCCAATTGTTTAATAATTTATTTTCAATTGTACTCATAAATGTCTCCGTAGAATAACAGTAGAAACATTGCAGTGAAGCTGTAATTTACCTTATCGCATAAGCTGTCCTTTCATTGTGCTTCATGTCTTGATCTCATTTATTGAAATACATTCTATGTAGTTTCAACCTCGCTTACCTTCCTAAGTCCGAGGAGGCCACTGTAAAAAAAATCATTCCTCATGTTGATCTCACGGGCTTGACAATGGCAAATAGAGGTGCTGTCAACTTCAGATGGAGTTTCAAACTTCCATCAGCTGTACCTGTCATAGAGCGAAATGGAGCACAGGCTGCAGATGGACCAACATAACTCCGGTCGGCCACGGTCACTTGGGCAGCCACACGTACACAACGGCAACCTGTTCCTCCGGCATCTTCTCTTGATTCTGCGGCTGACCATTTTTTGCGGCCTGTGGGAAAGACATCTCAATGCCTCAGTTTCCCATTTGGAAAATGGGTTCATCATCTACCTCTCGGGCAATTGAGAGTTTTCATTTCATGTCTTATAAAGATTGGGAAAATGGAAAGCATTCTATGAAGGCTGAAGGTAATTATATTGTTTGTTGCAACTTATCGTCACACTGTCTCCTGCCCACTTTTTTTGTTCAGATGCTTTTTCTTTAGAATATTAAAGGAGGGGTATTAGTCTGTGATTTCCAACCTTTCCCGTGTGGGAAGGTGATGTTTTATGAAATGGAACTTAAATTCCTTTCTAATTTCTTAAGATTACATCTTTTCAAAGACTTGAAATTAAATTTAGGAGGATACATTTAGTATGATATAGGGGGAAAAGTGTGTAATAAGACAACATAAGGTGAATTCTGTCCTTTTCTTTTAATTATCACTGCAACATTGAATAATTTTCTATGTATTTCTGAAATATATTATTCAGAAGGACCTTTTTTTGGTTCCCTTTAAAAATAAACATGAATGAGAGAAGCATTTGTTTTTAAATTTTAAACATAGTCTTGTCATGGTAGAGCAAAATATTTAGTTGAAAGAATAATTTATTATAGATTTTTGATGAATGGAAGGAATTAATTATGTTGTTGCAAGACTGTCTACAATAATAAAAATATTTAAATGTAATACATTCAAGTTAATATTAAAAAGCTACTGAATGTTATTTGAAGATATGAAATGTGTGGTTAAGTAAAGTTGACATTTTTTTCTGTGCATCAATTTAATTAAACAATTAAATCTCTTATTTTCTTCCAAATTTCATCAGAAACCAATTAAAAGCTTATATATACAATGTCCTAGGGAACTCATAGTTTCTTAAGTCTCCTATCCATTTTGTTCAGTTTCACATATTTTACATATCTTGCCTAACTGCTATTCCCATGTTGAGGCTAAATAGTAAAATCAAATCATGTCCAAAGGGGGCAGGCAGGACAGGTAACAAATTCTTGTCCCACCTTCTGTCTCTTTCTTGTTAATTTAGTAAGATCCCCTTTTCCATTTTGTCATGTTGGTTGAATTTGTGGCTAGAGGTTGTTAGGGCATGGGACTTGCTTGTTTGCTTTACCTGTTGCATGCCAGTTAACGGCTAACGGGGAGCATTAGTGTACAGCAGGGTGGGATATATACATATATCCATCCATCCATAGTGTGTGACTAAATAAAGTATAAACCCCTGATGTATTTGATTCATATACCAAATATAATATGTATTTAACATATATCGAATATATGTATATACACACATATATGCACACACACAGGGAGCTCAAATATTAGGAAGAAGCATTATGGTGATAGTCAAGATATAGTTCAGCTAGCTATCTGTATATCAATCTATCTGTCCAACCATTCATCTGTCTATCTATCCACCCATCCACCCATCCATCCATCTGGTCAATCCATCCATCCATCTATTTATATACCTACTCACTTACCCATTCTTTTGTGCTATCAGTTGACTATCTAGTAATTCCCTCAGCAGGGAAGAATAATTATCTATTCAGTTATTCTTCCAGTTATATTTTATTTTTTTTTTAGATTTTTTTTAAGATTTTTTATTTATTTATGTGATAGAGAGACAGCCAGTGAGAAAGGGAACACAGCAGGGGGAGTGGGAGAGGAAGACGCAGGCTCCCAGCCGAGGAGCCTGATGTGGGGCTCGATCCCAGAATGCCGGGATCACGCCCTGAGCCGAAGGCAGACGCCTAACGACTGAGCCACTCAAGCGCCCCCCAGTTATATTTTAATTTCAAAGACTTAAGTGTGATTTTCATTTTGCTAGGATTTCTGCCTTGATCAAAGAATTCTCCTTTTGAAAGTATGAACTAAAATTATTGATTAAAAATGAAAAACCTAGGAAATTCAAAAGATGTTTCTATTTTAAGGTATATATACACTATTTATACCCATTTTCTTCTAGAGAAAATTCTGGACAGTTAGTAATATCAAAACACTTCTCAACAAAAAAATGTAAATGACAAGGAAGATTAAAAAGAACATGTACTTGACACCCTGAAGGAATGCAACACAAAATGTGTTTTGACCTTCCTAAAACACAAAATCATTGAGCTTTCCAGTTCTGATTTTCTGATAAAAAATGTATAAACATTTGGTGGTAAAATTTTTTTCACATTCAATTCCAAGAGAAATCTACTGCAGGAATCCTTACATTCGAATCTCTGTGTATTCTAAAATATCTAAAATCTTTGGGAAAAGAAGCCGTAAACAATTAGTTATTTTATTCAATAACGCTAACCCTCACTTATAATCAAGATGCAGGCTTAAAATAGATTACTGCAAGAACCTTCTAATCACTTCACTCAAGTTTAAGTCTCTTGTGTAAGCGGTATACAACGTCCTTTAATACCTGCCCTCCCCTTTCTAATCTCTGTTCCATCCCTTCTGATCCCCCACAAAGTGATATTTTACTTCAGGTTTTTAACCTATCATTTTAATCTATCATGCTCTTTCTTCTCTCCAGTCCTTTCTTCCCCAGATCTCCCTTACTATATCCTAGCCTATCTTTATGTGGCTTAACTCCTGCATATCCTTCTTGGTCCATTTGAGACATAACTTCCCCCAGGAAGCCTTCTGCCCCATCACTGTCCAGTGTAGATGTTCCTGCTATGTACACTGTCAACACCTGAGCTGCCCATGTCATGTGCCTTGATACAAAGCACTGAAACTGCATGTTTGGGCATCTGTCTCCTCTGGCTAGAGTGTGAGATATTTATCAGCAGGATCTGTGACAGCCCTTTTCATCATTATGTTCCCAGCATCTAAGCCATAGTCATACTCAATAAATATTTCTTGAATTGTTGTTGGAGGTAAACAAAGATAAACCTAGCTTGTTTTTTTTTTTTTCTTTTTCTGGAGAGTTGGTGGGGGAATGTAAAAAGAGAAAGACGTATTTGTTACCTGATTATTCTTTCTTATTATGGACATTGGTCAATCAGAATCTGGTTCTAGTCATGAAGTATGTAGGGATACTACAATGACTATGTCCGAAATGCCAAAACCAGAATTTATGTACTTCTTTAGAACCCTACACAAATTATCAGTATTTTATTGTAGTAATCAATAATCTTGGTAAACTGGTTGTATCTTATTTGAAACCAGCATTTCATTCACATATGTAAATATTTAAAAAGCCAAATCCAAGAATTTACATTATTTGATTTTCAAATGAGCAAAGGAAAAAATATTGCATCTTGTTCCACTTGTTTTGTTTTTATTTATGACTATTCCCTACTAGAAATTGCCATCTGAAGCTTTTGACATTCCTGTGGTGTGTACGTTATTTTGTGTGACCATGAAATAAGTTATTTGAAACAAAATAAAATATATCCTCCAAGTATTCTCTGATATTGTGCATGTCAATGCAAATGCCAAAGCATGACAGACTGTTTTCCATTAGCAGAATCTTGAGCTGTATCAAAGAGGCAAAAGATTTGCATTCACTAAATGAAACAGTGTCCCGCTTAAAGCAAAACAATTCATTTTCTCTGCTCTCATTACATGAGATGAGATTTGAATGTTATCAGCTCTGTATGAATTCATCCTTAAAATGGAAAGCACAAAGCTGTTAATTTGGCCTTTACCCATGAATTCCCGCATCACTGTTCCTTGTGTTGGTGAGTGTTTATATAACATCATCAACTCCTCAAGCATCAGTGGTGAAGGTTGGATGCATGACATTCCTCCAGATGAACAAATCTTTGATTCTGGAGTTTGAGTGTTTGGCCAGATAGCTCTTTCTTCTGTTCAATGGCAATTTCATCTGTGTAAGCCAGGACCCAGCAAATCCAACTCTTTGGATTCTCCTTTTTATATCATAAAATCAACACCTTATTTTCCTTGAAGGACGAGGAAATGCAAAGAGTTGTAGAGACAAGAATGTTTGTGTGCATGTATTCCCAATTAGCACAATAAAGACTGGCTGAAATCAAAACATATTTTAACCATAGGAGTAGCTGGAAAACATTTTTCCAACCTGATTTTTTTTTAAACCAGAGCAATAATAGTTACATATTTTGACGTTTTCAATCTGTATTCAGATGGCTCCCTGCTATGGCTTTTTCCATTTAGGACCCACTTAAATATCAATACTTGTGAAATAACAGCTCCAGAGCTAGCTAATGAAATAAACTTTTCCCTTTGACATTCAACAACTGTTCTTTTCCAAGAACCTTATTGATCCAAACAACTACAAAATGGTATTTTTATCTCATGTTAGCATTAAAAATCATATAATGAAATCTTTTGAAGATAAAAATTCAAAAGATGAAATATAAAGAAATAAAATTTATTCATGGTGAATAGTCTCCATCCCATATTATTCTCATGATGCTGGAGAGTCTTTCTTCGTAATAAATATTATGCAAACCCACACGCAAACAAGCTGTTGGCAAACAGGGCCACTGGAAATGCAGACAAAGTAGGAAACGATTTACCTGGCAGGATCGGAAAGGCTAAAATGCCCATCTGCTCCGAAGTGTTTTCCCTAGCAGCCACTCCCATGTCGATGCTCAGAGGCCTGCCTTTGATTAAAGTTAATGCAGCTCCAGAAGATGCCTCTTAAAATGAATATTTATCATTTCTATTACTCTTAAAGGAGTAATAGAATTTCTCATCATATCCTGGTCTTGGTTATCAGATTAAATAGGAATGTGTCCCCCACCAAAAAAAGACAAATTCTTGTGAGGAAATGGGATATGCAGGAACCTGAAAGAGTTGTATGCTATGTTCTACTAAGTGTTGGGAAATGTAGGACAGGAAGGAAAAATTGTCAAACATCAGGGTGAGGAAACCGAGTGTCAGCTGTGGGTTTCATCCTCCCTCTCACTGTGAATTTCCTCTAGATTCAGGAAATGCATGTGGGGACCCCCTGAGAGGGAGTTAGAGACCACAATAATATATGTCTGCATGACATTTTTCATTACCCAAGTAGAGGACTGTACTGGATTGAATAGTGTCCGGGTGGCCATAAACCCAGTGCCTGGTGTTCTTATAAGAAGACCATAACACTCATGGAGACCAAGGAGACACACAGGAAAAGGCCATGTGATAAAAGAGGCAGAGACTGGTGGCAGTGTCAGCTTCTGCAAGCTGTGGAGCACCAGAAATTGCAACCCCAAGTGGCAAGAAGAGGTAATAAACTATTCTTCCCTAGAGACTTCAGAGAGAGCATGGTTCTACTGATGCCTTGATTTTGGATGTTTAGCCCTCAGAACTGAGAAAGAGTACATTTCTGTTGCTTTAAGCCACCCAGTTTATGGTTCTTTGTCACAGCAACCTCGGGAAACCATTACAAGTACCATGTTCTAGAAAAGTCCATTCAAACCTTTCTCTGGTGAAAAAATTCCCAGAGACATTCATTAATAGACACAAACCAGCCTTTCAAACCAGCACCCCCAGAGTGTGCTGGCAGGTGTCAGTTCTTTTTCTTGATTTGGGGGATCTTGGCACATTCCAATCAACCAGCAGTTATATCCATCTTCTGTGTGAACATTGCCCTGTACGTGCACCACAGTGCTAGGAGTTCTAAAGGAAGAAAAAGTCCTTCAAGACAAGTCCTAATGAATTTACTACTTGCTTGATGATAATGCACATACAAGAACAAGAAAAAGAAAAAACAAGGCAATATGTAATCAAAGTGAGAAAAAATGGCCTCTGGAGTAGGGGGAAAGACAAAGGTAAGCTGTGGTTACAAATGTGAACCAAAGTACGAAGGTGCAGTATGACATAGTGTAAGGAAGAAGAGAGAAGTTCAATAAATGGGACCACTTACACCTAAATATTAGAATATATGTGACCTAAAAGAGCACTATCGATCGATTAGATCCAATTGACATTTGTAGAGTTTTTATTCACCAACAGCAGAATACACATTCTTCTTAGGCTCACATAGAGCATTCATCAAGATAGACCATATTCTTGGCCATAAAATGCTCCTTACTTAAATTGAAAAGAATACTAATCATACAAAGCATGTTCTTAGATCACAACAGAATTAAACTAAACATCAGAAAGATAGCTAGAAAATCTCCAAATAGTTGGAAATTAAACAACACACTTCTAAATAGCACATGGGTCAAAAATAAGTCTCAAGAGAAATTTTTAAATATTTTGGAAAACATAAAAACACACCAGTACTGATCCTTGGATATTAAAAACCTAATAAAAGAATGCTATAAGCAACTCTAAGCCCACAAATTTGATCAACTGAGATGAGATGGATCAATTCCTTGAAAGACATAAACTACCAAAACTCACAGAAGCAGAAAGAGACAACCTGAATTGCCCAATATCTCTTTAAGATACTGAATCAATAATAAATAAGCTTCCAGAAAAGAAAATACTATGCCCAGATGGTTTCACTGGTAAACCTACCAAATATATTAAGGAAGGAATAGTACCAATTCATCACAATCTCTTCAAGAAATAGAAGTAGAGAGGACATTTAAAACTCATTCTATGAGATCAGAATTACCCTAATACTAAAATCAGATAAAGATATTAAAAAAAGGAAAACTATAGTCAATATCTCTCATGAATATAGACATGAACATTCCCAACACAATAGTAATAAATCCTATACAACAATGAATAAGTCAAATTATATACACCAGTGGGATTTGTTCCAGGGATGCAAGGCTGGTCCAATATTCAAAAATCAATCAATATAATCCACTGCATCTATAGCCAAAAGAAGAAAAATCACATGCTTATGTCAATTGATTCAGGAATAACATTTGACAAAATTCAGCATGTGTTCATAATAATTAAAAAAAAAACTCTCAGAAAACAAGCAACAGAAAAAACTTCCTAGGTGCCTGAATGGCTCAGTCAATTAGGCATCTGCCTTCAGCTCAGGACATGATCCAAGGGTCCTGGGATTGAGACTGGCGCTGGGCCTCCCTACTCAGCAGGGGGCCTGCTCCTCTCTCTGCCTCTCTCCCTGCTTGTGCTCTCTCTCTCTGTCAAATAAATTTAAAAAATCTTAAAAAAGCGAAAGAAACAGAAGAAACTTCCTCAGCTTGATAAAGATTATCTACAAAAATCCTGTAATTAACATCACACTAATGGCAAGAGACCAGACATTTTGCCCCTAAGATTGGGAAGAAGGTAAGAATGTTTTCTCACAACTCTTATTCGTCATTGTACTGGAAGTCCTAGCCAGTGAATAAGACAGGAAAGGAAATAAAAGTTTTGCAGTTTGGAAAAGAAGAAATAAGACTATCTTTACTTGCAGATAGCATGATTTTCTATGTAGAAAATGCCAGTGAATCTACCAAAAACTCTTGGAACCAATTAGTGAACATGGCAAGTTTACTGGAGGCAGGTCTGCAACAATTGCATCCAGGAGAAAGGCAGGGAGTTAGGAATAAATAAATCACAGTGAATCAAGCATTTTCAGAGGCAGAGGCAGGGGCAACGGCAGGCAACATGAATTTGTCCCTTTTCCATAAATTTGTTACGGACATCATGATATTTGTCATCTACTTGCAACATTTCACACTTGATTTTTCTTGCAGCTTTCTATGATATTTTGGGGATTTCAAAAGGGATAAATTATTTGGAGGAGATGATGCTCACCAGAGCAAGGGGATGCTTGATGTGGAACATAAATCAAATTTGATCATTTGTTGGCCATTGTCATTATCAACAGACCAGGAGAGAAAAATTAGAAAGTCATTGTAATTATAGCATTGTAGAGCTGAACTTTCTCCAACAACAACGAATTTAATATTAGAAGAAAAGGAGTCCTTTTGACCTCTGACATCAAATCCCAGAGTAGATGACTTATCAGCTGGTACTCTGCTACACTGCAAGAATGAATGTATCTTTCATGAATTAGTGCTTCCTACCAGCAAGGATAAGCTCACGCTGCTAGTATATTTCTAAGATATTTTGATAGAAACCAGAGCTAAAATATGTCAGACATTGTATTATACTTTTAAAAGTAATCAGTTCCATAAAGTCATATCTTGGTCTATTAATTAATTGAAGGGTAGAATACAAATGACTACTTTGGCACCTACATTTAGCTGGAAACTTCAATGAAACTAATCATTTTGTATTTTCTAAATGTTAACTATAAGTGCTTTCTTTATTTCCATGTTCTTGAAGGTGATTTTTGGTCATATACATCATTTGCCTAAAATAGAATGGTATTATTCTTTATCACTTAAAAGAAAACTAACTGATGCACCACAAAGCCAAGTACTGGACTGTTATTTTACCAAAAGCTTTGTAAAGATAACTATAAACAGTGAAGTATTGTAAAGATCCCATCCAGAACTTAGAAATGGATATTCAAGCAGAGTACTCATTGTAGTTTCTGTTCAAACCTATGGCAACATATTATATATTTGAGCAAATATTAATTTACTATTGCAATTAAAAATGGATCATGAAAAGCATATATGCACAAGTCAGGACCACAGTCTAAGGTACAGGGCCTAGTTTTCTTGGCACATGAGTCCCATTCCATGCTCTGATATCTGACCCATCTGACCCATCAGCCAGTTAGAGGAATGATGTTATCTCACAGGGAGCCTTAGAATGAGGAAAATCTATATGGCTTCTTTCAATGTGAGAAATTATCCTTGGTTGTCTTAACCATGGTTATACAGCACAGCATATCACATGCCATTGGTATCATTATGAATTAATAAAAGCCATTTAAGTGTTTTCAATCTTGGTGATACAGGTGTGTGTGTGCGTGTGCGTGTGTGTGTGTGTGTACCTATTTGTTAGTATGAGTTCTTATCTGTATGAATTAAGTAATATATAAAATGCCCAGGTTATGTATGTTGTAATGAGGTCAGAAAAACACTTGATGGTACCAGTACTATGAGCAACAGATGACCAAGAGTTAATGAAGAAACAGACTTTTCTTATTTTAGCATGGTAAAATACAGACATGTATTTATACGCATCCTGCAAGATAAATACTCAGCCAAACTCCAGTTTTATAAATGTATAATTAAAAACCAGTATATTTCAAACAGAATTCCCAAATAGCAGATCAAAACAGGAAAATACTATTCCGATCTATAACACATATGTCAACTTCAAATATAAATCCATTTAAATTCCTCATAGATAGCAATTCTAAAAGAATTACTTCTAAAATAGAACTTAAAGGTTACGTTTATTTAAATGTAATATCATAAATCATGCTCAAGAAGCTGCTGTTGGGGTTTTTTTTAATCCATTGGCTATTGTATTTGAATTTTCCATATGAAGTACTGAAAGTGGTCTTTAAAGGCGGTTTTCTCTAGCTCATTTCTTAAAGTTATTAAAGCATACATGATTACTTCAAGAACAAATGTTTTGTGTGTTCATTTCTTTTTTTACTGCTAATGGTTTATGCATGTGGATAATGAAATGTATATTATGTCTACTAAGTACCTAGAAACAATAGAATTTACTTACCTGTTCCTTTGCTCCACTGAGAGCTCCTTAAAATGTAATTCAACATTAAATCTCTGTAAAAATAATACATTTAATCTGATTATTTCAGTCAGCCTCTTCAGATAGGGGGTGTTTATTCTTGTATAAATATTGACTCACAAATGCTCTTAATAAATGCAACTGCTCAATTCAAGAGGAAAAATCGTCATGGTGTTTAATATTTGATAGGAAATATGCTCCTATTTAACATCCCATTGTAGAATAGTGATCTGTTTTATAAACGGACAGTAATCAAAGCAAGTGAAGACAGTTTTCTGAAGTCAAATTTACTTATTTGTCACAAGAAACTACTCTGAAAGTGGTAGAGTCCTGTTTGAAAATGAATTCAGATTTAGGCATCACATGTTTAATCACAGTTTTGATGATGTGTGGGATTTAGGCAACGTCACCAAGAACTCTGCAAAATAGGTACCTGGAGAATAGGAAACTTCTGTGTTCCAAACCCACAGTGTTGCCCTGCTAAGTCTCTTAGGGTCACAACAGGCCGGGCATATTATAAAGTGCTTGTCTGTTTGATTATATGCCAGAGGTTTATTCCGAATGGGAAAAAAAATATTCTTTTTATTTAAAACTCCCTTGGGGAAAAAAATCAGAAAGCACTTGTAGTTACGCTCGGAATTATGTGCCCCACAGATGAGCATATCCTTTCTCTATGAAAAAAGAACTAGCTGTTGAATTAATTTTTCCTACATTTTCTTGCCATGTCATTAATTTTTAAGGAGAAATGTCTAGGAGAGATGAAATAATAGTGAATCTGTTTTGCCAGGTCCTAAGTTACTAATAGTATGCTGCATAGATCATTCAATCCATTGATCACATTAAATAATTTTCAGGTTCATGGAACCGTGGTGGTGAAATTCACTGAAATGGAATTCCATGTCAGACACAAACAGGAAATGTTATCTAAGGCAACAAACAGGTGATGAGGTACAAACAAGATGACAAACAATAGCTATAACAATATTACGTAATGACAAATGGATGAAGGATGGGAACCATTGCAGGGCTGAGGGGAAATGCCAACCCAGTTACAATCGTGTGTTAATGTTCTTCCCTAGGGCATTAGGTTCTTTTTTAAAAAAAGTATTCCCCTCCTTCTATTGTGTTCTATTTTGAAGTAAACACACACATATACATACACATCCATATATACCTAGAAACTCATATATGAATGCACCTAATTGTATCTATGTCCGTAATGGTTGTCCTCTGAAAGTCTTACAAAGACTTGGTGCAGAAAATCATCCCAGACTTCCTTAGAGTCTCCATATGACCATTCCATCAGGACTGACCCCGAGAACCCTTGGGCTAGCTTCTTCTAAGTTTCCTCCATGTTAGTATGCAGACACTGTGATGAAAACCTCTACGATTTAGCCTGTGTGAGCCAATCTGCAAAATTTCAGATTGACAGAAAAGAAGAACATTTCTCCATTGTGTATTTACACTTGGCAGCCCCCCAGCCTTTTATATCTGATTTTCTTTAAGAGTTAATATAAAGTAGGAGAAAAATATTTTTTCACAACTGCTATGGAACTACACATCCTAAAAATAAGCTGCTATAAGTCAACTGCTTGATTTTTATCTGGTATCTTTTAAAGCCTTGCTGCAGAAGACCGGCAGCATCAGCATCACCTGGCAGCTTATTGGAAATGAAGAACCTCAGATTCCACCCCAGACCTACTGAATCAGAACCTGCATTTTAGCAAGATTCTCAAGACATTTTCATGCATATTAAAGTTCGAAAAACACTGTTTTAGAAAATACCTTGAGTTTTAAAGAGTTCAAGACTTGAATGCAATAATTTCATACTGGTTACATCTGTGCTCCAAATTTGTAAGATTCAAAATGGAAGAATTCAACATTGGTTTCCACAGAAACACTGAGATAGATTGACAGATTTCTATGGAAGAAACAGTAAAAGAAGTTAGAGTGATACAGACCACTCTAAGAGTGGTGGAGTCTTTTTTGAAAATGAATTCAGATTAGGCACCATATGTTTAATCTGATAGTTTCGACAATGTGTAGGATTTGGCCAATGCCACCAAGAACTCTGCAAAACCAGGAGGTACCAGAAGAATAATGAACTTCTCTATTCCAAACCCACAGTGGTACCCTACTAAGTCTCATAAGGCCATAGCAGGTCAGGCATATCACAGTGGTTATAGAGCTTGGCTGTTCAAAAATACCCCAAAGGTTTATTCGGAATGGGAAAAATATTCTCTATATATTTCTTTAGGGGGAAAAATCAGAAACTACTTGCAGTTATATTCAGATTTATATGTCTCACAAATGAGCATAAATAGCCAATAAGTCCATGCCAACATTATATGTTCTTCGGAAAGTATAAGCTGAGTTCCCGGAGTGTACTATTTCAAATGACCTAAAACCTTGAGTTACAGTGTGCTCACTTAAACATTGTGCAATAAGACTAATCAATCTGATTTTTAGAAGATTATGATCTACTGCTGCCATTTCTCTGAATAGAGATTACCAAGGAAACTGTGCTTTTCATGTTATTCACATGAAAGTATATTTTTGACTCCACATACAATACAAAGTTCTTATGTCTATTTTAATAACATTGACACACATATTTAAAATGAGTATCATTGGTATTTAAATTATATGACACTGGTTGTGTACATTATCAGAAATAAATTATAATCAAGTTTCACTTTCACTTTCATTCTAACTTTTTAAATGATAGATATGACTTTACATGTCTAATCTAGAATTGCCATTTGGAGATAAAGTAGATGAGAGAAAGCTTAGTCCCTCTACTAATGCTGCTCTGAGAAACCTACAGGCATCTGAATCTTTTTTAAATTGGATAAACATAGGCTTTTTTTGTTAAGGCTGCCATGTACATTTTTACAAGTTAATTGAAATCCTTAAACAATGCTTATTAAAATAGTGAAACACTGATTTTTAAAAATATGTCACACATTTAAGCCTATTTTAATCATCTTGCATTCATATAGAAATGAGCACTTGTTTTAAAGATATCAGCTATTCTGTATTACTTCTCTTAATTGCTACTCTTTTAAAGAGCTGAAGACCTAAATTCTAATCTTAGCTCTGTTACAGAAGAGCTCTGAGGACTTAAGCAACTAAAATCTCTGACCCTCATGTTCCTTGCCTGTGAATAATGGTATAAATTACACCATCTCTGAAAGTGCTTCCAGCTCTCACTGATCTCTAAGGGGTGTTAAACACACAAGTGCATTCTTGATTTTCTCATTAGTACAGGCATGATATTACCAAGGACTTGGTATTTGAGGGCCAAATGATCAAGAGATCAGCTAAATTTTAGGATAGAATTTAAAGAAAATTCCCTGCGAAGCAATAGGCAGATAAGATCTTTCATTGGTGAGAATAATACACTCCTTGGCATTCACAGAATGTTCTCTTTATTCACCAGAGAAGAAAAAATATATGTAACTGTGGGACTCCAAATAGAGTCAGCTAAAAACCTGGTATACTGAAACATCGTCAGGCTCTTATTCAATCTCCAAAAAGTCCCAGTGTCAAGGCACTTTATTTTATTTTTTTTCAAGGCACTTTAATGCAGAAATGCTGTTGGCATTGTATGAATCATTTGAATGATAAAGTAACTGAGATTATCGCACATAGTACTTGATGAAAATTATCTCTAATAGAAAAGAGGAAGTTAGTCGGCATAGAGCTTGTCATTCTATGACACTGTGACATGCTATGACATCTTGAACATTCTTCTTGTGTGGAATGAGTCTAAATGTGCACAGTGACATAGTAGAACCTAAAACTTCATGTCAACATGTTTAGCACATGGAGTCTTGAAGTGCCTCATACATGGATGACCTCATGGGACTGTAGCACTCTAAACATGGCTATCGACATGTCTATTCACACAATACCTGCTTTAAAGTAAAGCTCAGTACCAGTGTCAGGCAAATTACAATTTTTACTTTTTAAAGATTTTATTTATTTTTGAGAGAGAGAGAGCACAAGCAGAGGGAGGATCAGAGGGAGAAGCAGACTCCCCACTGAGCAGGAGCCTGATGCAGGACTCGATCCCAGGACCCTGGGGTCATGACCTGAGCTGAAGCCAGACGCTTAACCGACTGAGCCACCCAGGTGCCTGGCAAATTAAAAATTTTAATCTTTGTTATATTGAAATGAAGTCAAATTATTTTTCTATTGTGATCTCTTTTGAAATAAGCTTTTACATATTCTAATGGTTTCTTCTGAATGGTTCATATAAATTCATGATTTCTCTAAAATATATTTAGTTCACTTTGATCAACTTCAGCTCTCATTCTCAGGAAGAGACAACTATGTTTAAGTCACTTATTAAAACGATATCTTCTTTTTGCCTCTAGACCAATTATAGATAGAGCACTTCATAATTTTCTAAATTGATCTTAAGCCTGGATATTTTTTTTGGCCCAACATATTCAAATGATCGTTTTCCTTGTTTTTAAAATGGTTAAAGGAAGAGATTGTATATTTATTTAAGAATACATATCTGAAAGGAAAATCTGATTTTGTGAAATTAAAATTCTGGTTTTCAAAGGGAAGTTAATCTTGAAAGAGAAATTATCTGAGCCTTGTCTGAGGGAATACAACCCCTCCCCTTGTCCTAAAACACCACACACACACACACACACACACACACACACACACACACACACATCCATTCCCCACCAGTGTGACCAAACCAAGGAAAACGAGAAGCGGGAACGTAGGTACACAAGTCACAGCCAAATAAGAAGAGCAAAAATAGTATCTTAAGCTTTCAGAAGCACCGATTTGCAAAGTGAGCCAGAGGGCAGAGCAGCAGCTATCGTTTCAAAAGGAAGTAACTACATCCTTCTGATCAGCTACGCTCTGATAGGACATCGACTGCAGTAAATCATGACTTAGTGTCCTGTTATGTAGCAGATAAACAAGGGGATCACTGGTGTGCTTTACTTGGGAAATATGCTTACTGATATGCTTAATAAACATAGGCAATAAATATATTCCATTTATGCCCTTTAATGTAATAGAAGACTTTAAAATTTTTTCAGCTTATATATACATTGACCAGAGAATGTTCTATGTAGAAACGGCTTTTTGCTTTGGTTTTGAGAAGAGCCTCCCATAGGATATCTATATACTTACTGAAATTAGTGAAATATAAGTAAAGTGTGGTTTTCATGGTGTATCCCTCCAAGGCAGGGCTCCTCAGCCCTGGCACTATCAACACTGGAGGTGGCTGTCCTGTACATCAGAGGACGTTTCGCAGCATTTCTGGCCTCCAGCCACTAGACCCCGTTAGCATGCCCCCTGCCCAAGATGTGACAATCAAAAAATGTCTCCAGATATTGCCAAATATCCCCAGCATAAGATCGTCTTCTGTTGGAAGTCACTGTTCTAAAGATACAAGTTAGCATGGGCTTAGTCAGGATCAAACATGGGTGCTTTGTTCATCAAAATTTAGAAAATAAAATCCACCAATTAATGTGGACTTCACAAAATGTTGCTTCCTTATTTAACCTTACCCTTTATCAGTTTTTTTCTTAAATGGATTGCTACTATTCAGTATAGATTACTAAATAGTTGTAGTTGAAAAAATTTGTTATGAGAGCTACAATTTCTGACATATCACCTCCCAGTTTAATGATAATGCTTAATCAAATATATCGAATAGAAATATACAAAATCCATCAGATTGGAGTCTACATTCTCCAGGAATCTGATAGGAAAAAAGATGTAAAGGATACCATTTTTTTTTTTGCAAAGAGGCTAGACCCATTTTGCAATCAAAGGTTACTTGCTTGGTTCTAAATGTCATCAATATCAATTCTGTTGAAATCTGTGTCTATAGTATACTCTCCAAGAATGTGGGGGTTTTTAAAAATATTTTATTTATTTATTTGAGAGAGAGAGATCGAAAGCAGCAGGGAGGGGTACAGGGAGAAGCAGACTCCCTGGTGAGCAGGGATCCCAATGTGGAACTCGATTCCAGAACCCTGGGACCATGACCTGAGCTGAAGGCAGATGCTTAGCTGACTGAGTCATCCAAGCACCCAAGAATGTGGCTTTTTACTCTGGTAAACCTTACTGATCCCCCAGAGAGCATGGAAATTTAGTAGCTTAAGAGAAATTTCCCCTCCTGTCAGGTCCTTCTCGCCCCCTTATATGTGAGGAAAGTAGAATATAGCAAGATGACTCTATTCTTCAGATAAAGTCGCCTTAATGGGTTTTGGCTTTCCTTTTGCTTTTGTTTTTGTTTTTTTAGTTCAGGAAACTATTGGTGATCGCTAGATGTTAGGACATGGTAAGATTGTAGTAAAAGAAAATTGACATCGTTTATGGATACTTCTGAAAGTGAATACATTTTAAATATTGCACATGTGCCTTATATCAGCAATCTCAAGTATCTTTTTCTTTTTTGGTACTAAACAACATTCCAACATTCCTAGAATGCACGGGACCTGCCCAACTCCAGGAAGGAGAAATGATTCCACACGGCAGTATCTGGAATACTGGCTTATCGATTGTGACAAATGTACTATGCTAATGCCAGATGTTAATACTAAGGGAAATTGTATGTGTGGGAAGGGAATATATGGGAGCTCTAAAAACTTTCTGCTCAATGTTTCTGTAAACCTAAAACTTTTCTAAAAAATAGTCTATTAGGTTTTATTAAATGGCTCTAAAAAGAAAACCATAGTTAACTTTTGAAGTGATAAAAAATGTGAAGTTTATCAAATTATGGTTCTTAAACATAAATGGAGGCATTATTTTAAGCATCGCTTAGATTTACCAGTTGTGACACTTTCTCAAAACTTTAATAAGTCTATTTTAAAGGAAAAATATATTGCAGGTCCTAAGAACTTTTTCACATTGGTTTTAATACTTTATTATTTAAATTTGTACAAATGTTAAGCTAAATGTAAGTCCTTTATGTTTACAAAACTAGGAAACAACTGAAAACCAAAGAAGAAACAAAAACAATAAAATTATATCTGTCAGCACTTGTTAACGTGACAGATGATATGTTGCTGAAACTAATCACTGCTTAAAATGTGAATATGGGTTTTTTCATTTAAATTCAATTATCAACATATAGTACATCATTAGTTTCAGATGTAGAGTTCAGTTACTCAGCAGTTACATATATAGCAAGCTACCAGGGGAGCTGAATTACCACTCAAAAGTCTGCTCCGTGAGCATGGAGTTAGAGGGTATGTTTGAATTCATTATCAGGCTTAGATGGCCTGATGTGCTTATCCTCCTCATACGACGGTTGTTCAGTGGACGTGGGCCTTTCAGAGTGTGCCGTGCCTGCCTGCTTTCATATGGTGCTGGAGGGGATGAAGAGAGCCAACCCTTGCCTTGGTAACTCCTTTTTTTTGCATTCCATTTCTGGACAAGATGTTCTTGACTTATTAAAATAGTCTTCTTTCCATTCTACTCTTGCATGTCATTTCTCTAATTTACATGGTTTTTTCCTCTTATTATACATAGCAGTAATCTTCATTGTAGAAAACTCAGAATGTATATAAATAAGCAAAAAATAAGAATATCAAATTAACCTGTAACCTACCACCCAGAGGCAAATACTATTAACGTTATGTTATTTATATTTCCAGGTTTATGTTGTGAACACACACACACACACACACACACACACGCACACACACGCATATAGCTATCTATAAACATAAAACATCAATGCCTCCCAGCCACAGACCACCAGGAACATATCTACGGTCAAATATGGTGGGGTATTGCTTTTGCAACAAAGGGAACCACGGGGTACTTCGGTAAAGAGAGGATAGAGATAACTTACCATCAGACTTAGGCTTTGCGTTAGGTGACTTTGGGGAATGTCTAGAGTGTTGTGGATTACTACATTTTATCTGTAGGGCAAGAAGATTGGATAGAGGTAAAAGCTGTAAACTGGCAAGAAGCAGCAGTCACTCGCCTGAGCCAAGGAGGGGGGGAATACTGGATCATTTTTGTGGCTACGACAATGTTCATGTTTGTGTTCAGACAAGACAATGGGGCAGTTTTGTCCCTGTCTCAGTTCTTCATGGTCCCAGAGTTGCCTCTTTTGTGTTGCTGTTCCACGAAGTTGTTAATGTTCAATAGAAAGACCCAAGACCTAGCTGTCAGTTCCTGCCAGTTTCATGATGTTGGGCCTGCTTTTTATTTTCTCAAAGCTTAGAGGGTTTTCAAGCCTACATTAGGCCATATACTTGCTACTTTACTAACCTCTACTGAGTGTAGATTCTGTAGGGTGAATAATACTGTTTTCCGCCTCTGGGCCTCTCTAAGCATCCCCCACAGCATACAATCTATCACTACACATGCAGGTGGAAGTGTTTCTTCACTCTAAAAGGAGAAGAATTTGCTAAAGATAGAACTTTACTGCTAATGCTTTAGCTTTTTGAATGGGAGAGTAAACATTTAACACTTAGATGCAAAAGCTAGGCTGTCTTTTGCTGCTGGAATATTGTAAGTGGCAGCTGGAAAGGCCCACCTGCTCCAGCCTGCTGCACGCTCCTTAAAGCAAGCTTCAGAGAAAGTCTGTCACCAAAGAGTCATCAATAGTTTTCTCCAGTAAAGTTGTTTATTTCTTCCACAGGTGGTACAGGTGGGTGGATTAAACAGCAGCAATTTGTTTTCTCACAGTCTCAGAGGCTATAAATTCAAGATCGAGGTGTCAGCTGGGTTGGTTTCTTCTGAGGCTTCTCTCCTTGGCTCATAGATCACCATCTTCTTTCCATGTCTTCATCTGGTCTTTCCTCTGTGTATGTCCGTACCCTAATCTCTGCTTCTTATAAAGACACCAGTCATATTGGATCAGGGACCACACTAATAACCTCATCTTAACTGAATTACCTCTTTAAAGTCTCTGTCTCCAAATACAGTCACAGTCTGAGGTACTAGCAGGTAAGATTTCAGCATATGAACTGTGGGAGGGGGAGGAGGACACAATTCAGCCTTTAACAAGCACATACTGTGTGTCAGTCGTTGTAGGCAGTGCTGCACCTGACCATGAGCTGGGCAAAGTCAAAATAGGGGGCCGGAAAGTCAGAACGGGAGGAAAATGGATTCAGTCAGTATCTCAAGTGATTTAAATCAGGGAAGTGATAGGAAAATTGTATTGTGGAGTGCTTACTTGGGTTTTGGTGTGGAATTTAGATTGGAGGTGGCCAAGGACAGTTAAGACTAAAATCCAATAGTACAAGTGAGAAATAAAGATCTGAGGGTGGCAATGGGTAACAGAACCACAAAGATTCAAGATATATTTAGGTGGCAGAATTAAAACCATTTATTGATGTCTCAGAAGCAGATATGAGAGAGAGGGAAGAACAAGTCCCAGTACTCTAAGCTGGGTGATTGGATAGACTGTGACATTACTAACTCAGATAGAAAAATCAAGAAGAGGAACAGATTTATAAGGAATTCAATCTAAGTATTTTGAGTTTAGGATTCTCGTGAAGACACCAAGTAGACAGTGAAAAGTGAATCCAGAGCTCCTGGGAGTTGAGAGGGCCAGAGATATCGTTTTGAAGTCATCAAGATGTAGCTGAAGCCTTGAAGGTAGATGAGCTAACACGAGGAAAGAGGCAGGAAGAAGGATTGCTCAAGAATGATCCAGGAATATATGAAGAGAGTATCTCCAGAGACATTGGTATCATGAGATTCAAGTTTGGAGAAAACTCTCAGAAGAGGAATTATAAAAGTTAGTAGGTGCCGGTGGTGAAGTGATGGAAAGCAGGAAAAGCTAAGTGTTGTTCATAAATAAAATGTTTTATTAAAGAATCTGAAGCCAAAGGAAAATGCAGTCTGAGGACTAGTTCAAGTTCAGTGCTATAAACTCACTGATTTTTTCCATCATTCAATATAGTTTTTCTCTAGTAAATTTTATTTGAAGTTCTCTAGTATATCATATACTATTATGCATTATAAAAAATACTCTATTTTTAAAGGACCCATTGCAACCTACTGGGGATGCATCAAGAATTAGTAACAAATGACAACCAAAAATGCTGCAAAAAAGTTAAAAAAAAATGCCCAATGGGCTAATAAATAAGAAAGACATTGGAAAACAATGTGAGTAGCATGAGAAGAATGATGAGAAAAGCTAAATGAGGGAGTGAAATGAGTAGGAAATGAACAATAAATGCAGCAATAAGCTCAGCTATAAATTATTTTTTAAGGATTTTATTTATTTGACAGAGAAAGAGAGAGCACAAGCAGGGGGAGAGGCAGAGGGAGAGGGAGAAGCAGGCTCCCCACTGAGCAAGGAGCCCGATGCAGGACTTGATCCAGGACCCTGGGATCATGACCTGAGCCAAAGGCAGGTGCTTAACCTACTGAGCCACCCAGGTGACCTTCAGCTAGAAATTAAATGAGAAAACATATATGGTATGTCAGCTATGGTGGCTGGCATATAATAGGGACAGATCTTCAATTAATGCAGATTGCTATCATAGTTGGAGTGGTTATTGGAAGAAAAGAAGATAGTATGGCACCCAGAGGGCAATGCCGAGTCATGAGAAAGTTGTATCTTTTATTATTTTTGGTTTTTAAAACAAACAAGACCATGATATACTTAAGAGGTAAGGTGCAGAAGCTTCTGGAAAGGGGAGGTTAACTCTATAAATGGAATAGTGTAAGTCTGGGCAGGGACAAGAGAAGGATCCAGAATATTGGTCTAGCCTGGAAGAGGAATAGACCCATTTCCTGTGAGACTGGAGGAAAACAGGTTAAGTGTACATATGGCTATAGAATGCATGTTTAGGCTTTGCCCATGATAATGGTGGTTATAGGAAATGTAGCTTCAACCAGTCTGTTGACGTGAGAAGAAAAACAACTCCCCAGGGAAGAGACCTGGAGAGGACAAGATACAAAGCATAGTTGGAGTGGGAAAGAGGTAAATGTCATCCAAGACCTGCAGGGCAGAAACCGTAGAGTTCCCGTAGAGAACCGCTAGAGAACCTCAGAGAACCGCTAAGGTGTAGAAAAGGCCATGCAAGTCACATCTTTCAACAGTTCCACACTGAGCATGTACCACATACTTACTATGAAAATGCAAAGCCTAATTACTAGGTTATGTATTGAAAACAGATGTAAAATATAGAATAAAGTGAAAACTGTAATAAAATAATTGTTTTCAGTGACATGGAGTTTCCAGAGGTCCCGGGGAAGGTAAGGTCAGGTTCAAGAGAGGCAGACACAGCACCTACGGCAAAGATGTTTCCAGAAGGCTCATTTTCTGCCCTGTCTTATTTATGTCAGTGATGGTAGTTACTGCTTTTTGTCAGTGTTTGAATTTTTTTTTTTGCTCTTTATAAAAGTAATACATACACCCGAATAACATAACTAACACTTCGGTATATTAGGCCTCTTTCCAGTCATTTTTCCCCTACAGGTTTACAGCTTCTCTTGTTTGGATTTGGGTTCAGCCTTTAGTCACTTTCAGTCACAGAAGAGCCGTATAAGGGGGTATATTTCATGGAGAAAATTTTTTGCTTGTTATCTGTTTCTCATTAACCAGATTTTTGTAAGTTTTATTTTTTAATTTCACAACTGGTTTTGGATACATTACCCTGGTACTTAGTCTCTTTAAATGAAAGTAAGATATACTTATGGTGAAAAATCAAATGCTTCGGACAGGTATAAGGTAAAAATTAAAAAGCTTTCACCCTTGCCTTGAGACATGTAGCCCCAACTCTCTAAAGAAAATCACTCTGAACAATTTTTCTGTATCATACCAGAGGTTTACCACAAATTTTCATTAAACATATATGTAATAATCATCTTCTGTCTTGGTACAGCACTGTACCAAGAGTCGGGGATTTAAAGGCCAATTAAACAGATTTTGTTGCTTAAGAAATTTACAGAATTTACAGCCCAGTGGGAGAATCAGGCAATAATCAAGAAAATAGCAGAACATACAAACAATGACAAGCAAGTCAGATGACTGTGACAGAGTGCTGTGACCTGGAACGATATGCACTGTATATCATTCTGCAACTTGGTTTTCACCTACTGTCATGGCCATCTTTCTGGGGTAGTATGCGGGTCCAACTCATCTTTAACTGCTAGATAATAGTCATACAATGGTTATACCATAAATCGTTCAGTCATTCCCTGTTGACTGACATTCAGATGATGTCCAAAATTTCCCACTTCAAACAATGCTAAAAAAACATTTTTATACTTACACCTTTGTGTTTGGAGGCACTTGACCCTTTACTGACACATACATGCAAATATCCCCTCAGTCTTTGGAATTTGACTAGGGTAGATAGTGCCACTTGGTGCAGTGGTTAGTCTTTTCCTTAAGGCATCTGAGTTTCCAGTGTTGCTTAAGACAGTTTCTTCAACCTGTGAGGTTCCACAGATATTTTCCTATAAGTTGTTATTGTATTTTATTATGTTCTTTTTACTTTTTATTTTNATACTTACACCTTTGTGTTTGGAGGCACTTGACCCTTTACTGACACATACATGCAAATATCCCCTCAGTCTTTGGAATTTGACTAGGGTAGATAGTGCCACTTGGTGCAGTGGTTAGTCTTTTCCTTAAGGCATCTGAGTTTCCAGTGTTGCTTAAGACAGTTTCTTCAACCTGTGAGGTTCCACAGATATTTTCCTATAAGTTGTTATTGTATTTTATTATGTTCTTTTTACTTTTAGATATTTAATCCATCTGAGATTTATTTTACATGGTGTGAGGTGCTTTCTTCTAAATAAATATCCAGTAATGTCAGCACCATTGAATAAAACCATCATAGATTAATTCCTCAGATTTGCTTAGATCTTTCTGGACACTCTACTTAATAATTTACTTTTATATTACTGTGTCAATACCTTGCAGTTTGGTTTCTGTAGTTTTATGGTGTGTTGTAATTTCTGGTAAGGCAAGTTCCCTTTCACCATTATTCTTGTTTTTCCAGAGTTGCCAAATGGTCTATTATATCAGTATAAATACTCCCCACAGGCAGACATATAATTGTTTTCCGTGGGTATTTCCTATTATAAATTCCTAGAACAAGTGTTCTTTATCATATAATATAATTCTATGTAACACAAGTAGAGAACTAAAGCCACACATTAATGTGTCTCTCATCTGCTATAGGCTCACTTATTAGCAAGTGACGCTCTGATACACAGCTGTATTATATTCATAATTCGAATTCATATTTCCCCAAAATTAAGAGCCACACTCCGACAGTGTGAATATACTTACAATGTGTCAACTCACAAATGTTAAATCTCTCAATGTCAAGAAACTACTATATAAAAAGTTGGCACCCTACTGGATTTATTCTCTGGATATGCATAGCCTTTTCACCCTCAGAACTTTGAAGATCGAATGCTTAAATTGACTAATCTCTTTAGTTCCTCTCTCTAGTGGTAATTTCTCCTCATACCTACTGCCAAATATTGTCTCGTAATGTCTTTAAACAAGTCTTAGAAACAGAGGTTTGAGACGGTTATCTCGACTAAGCAGGTTCTAACACTGACACATGTCATGGCTTCATCGTCAAAGTCAGTTTGTGTCATGGACTCCGGACAAACATGTAGCAAGTGCCTTTAGCCTTCTGCAGTAGCAGGTTCTGACACTGGGAGAGCTGTATTCGCATTTCATGTTGACATTCCCCAGGGTGTTTGCTTGCCTCTTACACACTTACAAAGAGAAAATCCACTCGATGTCTCTAAGGAACATTCTAAATTCATATTCTATACTCCAAGACTATAATTATCAAACTGGAAGTGGATTTATTTACAAAAATATAAATTACTTGGTAAGTGTAAAGTAGTGATTGTTAATGCCAGTGAGACAATGTGGAAACATTTACAACAGGGAATGTGATCTTTGTTAAACACTCTTAAAGATATCAGTAATCACTTGTCTGTCAACCACGCAGAACACCAAGATCCTAGCCAGAGTACTCTTGGCTTTCAGTTTCTCCTATCAGATGAACACCTGAGAGAGGTGATAGTTACCCACGATCTTTGGCATGTCCTAATCCTACCCACGAATCAGGGGCTGGAGCCCCACTCCCATTCTTATTTTTTAAAACTTGGATTATATTTCCTTAGTCTTTCATTCAGTTACATTTAGTGAACTGTCTTTTAGTGTTATGCCCTGGACTTTGTTAAAAGCTTTCAGGAAAAATATCAACATATAAATGAGGTCACTACATCTGCTCTAATGTATTATTAAACACTTATGTTCTGTATATCGAGTGTCCCCTCTTGTAAAGTTGTACACAGCTTTAAATTTGGTGTTAGAAAAATTGTACTTCCTCCAGAAATTGGTATGCTTCCTTCTCTATATTGAGTATCATGCTTCTGTTTTTAATTAACTTTCAGGAAATTCCCCTTCCTACCTGAAGATCAGCTATAGCAAATGTCGTGGCATCTTGGTTTGCAAATTTATGTGTTGTTCTTTGACATGGTTTTAGTTTTCTACTTTGTTCCTATTTTCTGTAAAAGGTATTCTTTATTTCCATTTCTCTTTTATCTATTTTATGTGGTTTTGCCGAAATACTTCAGTTCTTTTGAAACAAAACCACCAGCCCAAGTTACCCTCTCCACGAGAAGTTCTGCTTTTGTTACACCCTGTACTGCCCTCCTCCCGCGCTGTTTCTGAGCACTTAGTGTCTCTAGCAACCATTTCGACTCTTCCCTTTCATTGTGTCTCCTTGCATTGTTACATAGCTCTCTTGTCTTTCCAACTAATAACTAAGTGAAGGACATTACATTTCCTGTATTCCTCATAGTTCTTGGTACATGGAAGACACTCAAAAATCACTTGAGAAGGAGAGAAAGGAGGGAAAGAAGAAGGGAGAGAGGGAGGGAGGGGGAAAGGAATGGAAGTCTGAACTTAATGTTAAAAATATGAGCTGCCTGGAGGGAAAAGGGATAAGGAAGAAGTCTATTGGGAATTGAGACAATTATCTAGCAATGAAGATAAATGTTTAGGTTGGTTTACCTTAAGAAGGAGAGAAGTTTTAACGTCATCGCCATACAAGGTCAGGTCATGGTCAGGGCAGGAAACACATACATCTCAATAGCATAACTGCAGAGGGTTTAGTGAACGACTATCACAGGTGTGGCAGGTTCGTGAACACTAACAGGGGTGGCAAAGAGCTTTGGGAGCGGCAGTGGTACAAAACCCTAATTAGAAACATGGGAAAGGAGCAGTTACTGGAACCCAAAGATAGTACCTATAGGGAAATGAAAAGGGGTTCCCGACAGGAGCATGGTCACAGCGAATGAAGGTCATGGCCAAACAATAGCCAGGCAAGGAGAGATCCTAGAGGATTAATACCCTAAACTCTCTCTGGCCAGCATTTCCCATTGGCTGCTATAATGCCAGTGCCAGAAGCCAGAGGCAAGGGAGGACCCGTCTAGGGCTCAGCCTCTTTGGGGCACAGAATAGGATGCAAGAGGGTAAGTAGTATATAGAAGGGCAACCAGAGAATATCCAGCACCCCAAACTTTGCTTTCACAGTAAGGGCTTATTTCAGAAGGATTCTATATTTGCAATTAAGGGTAGAAATGGAGTGGGGGGGTATTTGAAATGGGTTAAAACACAGAAGTAAGAAGCCCTAAATCTCTTCAACAGATACACAAAATGGTCAGAATTCCATATGAACACAAGCCATCACTTAAGGCTCAAAGGATCTTTCAAATTTTTCAAAGCTTACCTTTGTATTTTGACACACTAGAGCTGCCTTCGTTTTTAGATTTTTGTCTCACATAGGCTCTTTGTCTCACATAGGCCCTAACAAAGCAAGCCTATTAAAATATACCCATCATAAATGCACTTGGTGAGTTGATATGCCTTCTTTTGTAGGCATTTGATAAACATATTATTTTTCATTTTTGCAGATTTGTTTTTGTATTTCAGGGCACAACATTTTTCAGCTCTCACATACATTTTTGATCCTGAAAAGTCCTTAATCCTTCGGTCCTGTGTCTGCAGTAGTCACTGGATAAAATGAGCCCAACTGCCTCCCTTCAGTGGGTGTAAAGCTTATTATCTGATGACAATTTCAATTCCGGGGAGCATCTGCTGGTGTTGGATCTGATCTGGTTTACAGTATCCTATCTCACACTTCCAGAAACCCACCTTATTTCTTCTTTAAGTATCCAAAAGTTGGGGCATCTGGGTGGTTAAGTGTCAGACTCTTGGTTTTGGCTCAGATCATGATCTGAGGGTTGTGAGACTGAGCCCCACATGGGGCTCAGCATGGAGTTGGCTTGAGATTCTGTCCCTTTCCCTTTTCCTCTCCTTCTGCCCCTCCCCCACTCATGCACGCTCGCTCTTTCTCCTAAAACAAATAAAATCTTAAAAAAAAAAAAGCTTCCAGTGATTTAATTCCAAGTGTAAATGTCACGTCACTTTCTGAGATTCCTCAGAGAGGGACATGACGTGTGTTTCTGTGAGTTCAATTTCGACTTTTCAAAGATCTCTTAGAAAACATGATACTGGATATTCAGTCAGGTAGTTAGATAATTGATCAAATCAATATTACTAAGCACAGAAATGATAATCTTTTGTGTCCCACTTGGTAGTAGCAAACAAACAAAATGCCCACCACGTGTCTGATTTTCACAGTCCTGGGCACGGTCACATTCACTCTGTCGCTTAATCTTCCCAATAACCCTTTGAAGTGGCTATTATAATCCCCAGTTTACAACAGACAGAGCTGTCACTCGGGGATTCAAGTGCGTTGCCTAAAACCCACGTAGGGTAGGACTGAAATTCCATGTGCCCCTGGAGTCGGTGCTACTGAGAAATGCGAAGCTGAAGTTTTGATCTTTCTTATTTTGGTAGAAGTATCATATTGTGTAAAATAACCTTTTTGCATTTAATGTGGCATTAAATGTATTAGTGACTATTAGTACACCTATAAATAGCTAGAAATCAATCGACTTGATCTCACTACTAAAGCAGTTGTAACTGGAGCTAGTGAAAAGGGATAAAGGGAAGTCTCCTCTTAAATTTTAACCAGCACTTTCTGGCCTCTCATATCCCCAGGGTAACTTTGTCTGCCTTTATAACTCAAGGAACACACATGATAGTGCATTAAAACAACTTGTTCGGGTGACAAGTCCTTCCCTGTGCACTTCCTGAATTTGCTTTACTACTTTCTTGTGTATTAACAGCTCAGTGAAGAGCTTATATTTTAGCTTTGAGATACATTATACATAAATCTGTAGATTTTATAGATATAATATTACTAGATACTATTGTTCTTACTAAAACGCAAACTCCTGGGCACCTGGGTGCCTCATTCGTTAAGCGCCTGCCTTCGGATCGAGCCCTGTGTTGGGCTCCCTGTTCAGTGGGGGAGTCCACTTCTTCCTCTCCCTCTCCCACTATTTGTGTTCCCTCTCTAGCTGTCTCTCTCTGTCAAATACATAAAATCTAAAACAATAAAAAAAGAAAAAAATAAAATGCAAACTCCTTGAAGGCAGAGATTCTTATCTGCTGTGCACATTGCTATAATCCCAGGGCCTGAACTGTATTTAACAAAGAGCTCTACACAAAAATTTTTAATGAATTATAAATGCATTAATTTTATTCTTTTCTTTCAGAAAGGACTCTTACACTAGCTTTAAAAACTGTACCCATTTCTCAATCTGCAGTAATTCCTTCCTTTGGTAAATGGTTCTATGTAGTAGAAATAAAATCAGGGCACCACCAGGGCACCTGGGTGGCTCAGTCGGTTGAGCCTCTGACTCTTGGTTTCAGCTCAGGTCATGGTCTCGGGTCCTGAGATTGAGCCCTGCATCAGGCTCCCTCTCAGCGAGGGGTCTGTTTGGCATTCTCTCTCCCTCTCTTTTTGTCCCTCCCCCCTTTCTCTCTCTCTCTCTCAAATAAATAAATAAACTATTAAGAAAAAAATAAAGTCTGCCACCACCACCAACTGTGTAGATGGAGTGACTGCCTGAGTTGCTGCATCTCCTAGTCTAGGTCTCAGGCACAGATACTGAGAATTTATTAGAATTTATTAGACTGCAATCCCTAAGAGTGCAGGAACCACAACTATCTCCTTGGTCACAGCTGTCTGGCCATCATCTAGCAAGATGCCTCACACAAAGTCACCACTCAGTGGCTATTTGTTGAGTCACTAAATGATGACAGAACCCAGAAGTGTAATTCAGCACAGTATTCAGTACTGAGTATATGCTTAATAAATATTTATTGAATTGCCTTGACTGATGTTCAAAAACAGAATCACACCATGCATTCCAAAACTAAGTTGGCATTATATTTGAATTATCAGCTGTTTTGGATTATCTATGGGACTCTGCCCCACTGTTAGGGTGGTAAATTAAGATCTTACTGCATCAGCCAACTCCCCAAATCTGAGTAGTATTTGGTTTCCACTGGGCTAGCTTACTATATTCCAACTATGGCATACTTAATTTTAAAACTAGTGCTTACCATGATAACACGTGCTGTCCACTATTGTTCACGAATCCAATAATATGGCTTCTTTCTAGAGTAGTGTGTTGTTTACTAACTAGTCCTTTCCTTATCTCTTCCTTCTTCCCTTCCTTTTTCTTTTCTTCCTGTCTTTCTTAAACTCTGTCATAAAAGGTTGTAAAGATCAAAAGGCAAGGATCTGGGTGCCAGGGTGACTCAGTCAGTTAAGCGTCTACCTTTGGCTCTGGTCATGATCCCAGGGTCCTGGGACTGAGTCCAAAATCACGCTCCCTACTCAGCGGGGAGTTTGCTTCTCCCTCTGCCCCTCCCTGCCTCTTGTGCTCTCTCTCTCTCTCACAAAAATAAATAAATATAATCTTTTTTTTTAAGGCAAGGATCTTGATAATACTGCAAAGTCTAGAAATGTTCCAGAATAATGAATAAACAAGCAGATTTGGAGGCAGACACTTGATTTTATGTTTAAAATTTATGGTCCATCTTCCTAGCTCTTGAGCTTCCTGTGTTGCACCAGCTTGCACTAGAAGACATAAGCTTCAAGGTTCTACCCACTCGTTCTCTCTAGTTCCCATAGGAAATAAAGTACTTTGACTTTGGTCCCAACAAACATAACAAGACATTAACATGCTTCACATTAGGTCAAATGAATCTAAAAATATACATACATGCACACACCATATGCCACACACACACACATACACACACATGACTAAACACGTTTTAAATAGATAGCCAATTGATGAACACCCCAAATCAGAGAGATCACACATTTATAGTCTTACTTTGTCTTATGACTAGCAGCTTGCCTGTAACAGGAGTCTCTAATTGGAAATATTTTTTAAGACATCTGCCTCGAAACTAGTTGTTTCTGAATAAATCAATCAAACAGGATCACAGAAGAGAGAGTCAATAGAGGGGAAAATGTTGCCACCAATACAGATATCACCACTGAAGTAAAGGAGACGATGTTTAAGTAAATACACGGGGTCATCTTGTCTATATAATTGTACTACGTCTGTTGTCTGGTATGGTTTAGCTCTGTTCAGTGTTAATAAATTAATTACTACATAAGTAATTATAAAGTATGAAATATTCAAGAAGTGAAAAAGTCTGATGCATGGCCAAGTTCTTCCACAACCCAGAACATTCTTATTATAGATACAAATAAATTGAACTTAAGTGTTAAAATTTTAGTCCATTTTATTAAAAAGAGTCTCTTCCCAGTATCACCAAGACAATTTGCTTCCCTCTTAGTGAAGTCTTACAAATCTCTCGGCTGAATCATTAGAAAGATCTTTTGGTATGCTCTTTTGTATTTGAAATATCTCTTGCTTGAAATTAAATTCAGTCCTAAAATAGCAACTTTATCATCTCCTAACCACTTCCCATTAGTAACAGCGAACTCCAGAGATAAGTAAAGCAGCCTTCATGTGTCTGGAAAAAGAACCCTATGGATGATTTAAACATAGGAGTTGGCTACTTGTTAAGAAACGGTGCATCCACATTTGTTGATATGAATGCCAGAAAGATATGAAATCTGAAAAAAGTGGAATCATTATACCGTGTAGACTAAATCTAAGCAGAGTTCAGATTTTGTCTATCAACAGTATTTCTTGCAGGGCTGCGTAAACACTTTGCTCATTAACATTACCGTAATTCTCCCTGAAGTACGAGTGGATTCTGGAGAACGTAGATAGTATAAATGAGCTCTCTCAATGCTAAAGTTTAGAGGCTCTCATTCTTCAAACAAGGTAAAGTCTTACGCCTGAGATAAATGCCCTCATCTGCTGTCATGATTGACAGGTGCATTTGGTCGGTTGTATGGGGGAAGGGAAGAGGCCTGGGGCCTGACTCCCCGGGCAGGGCCCCCAGGTGAAAGGCTCATTTATATAACTGCCCACAAATACCTGCTTTTTGTAGCAAAGTCTCCTCAGAGCAGTGTTTGCTGATGCTAACCATGGGCAACAAATGCTCTTCTCTGAGCCCCAATACAGTTATTCTTTAAATACGGTTCTATTTCCTTGGTCAAGCCTCTTTGGAGGTACTAAATTTAGCGCTGCCAATGAGAAGAACAGGTGGTCTGCGGCAGCACCGAAGAGCTCCGGCTCCCAGCATGCTCTCGTGAGGCAGCCAATCGGAGCGGCCGCCCCGGGACGTGGGGCTGTCAGCAGATCTGGCAAATAAAAAGGCGGAGCCCATCCCTGGCTCTTGAGCAGTCGTGCATTCCCAGCCTCGCCTCGGGTGTAGGGATTGCATAGAAAAGCAAAACTACACAGCCTCTGTGTAGTTTTGCTTTTAAGTTTAGAGGCTCACCGATTCATGTCGGAGATGGTCGGAAAAACCAGCTCCAGATAGGACGTCGTTTCGGAAGCAACCTGGGGCTTCGTCCCACCCTTTTTGGGCACTCCTGAGAAATCAGGTGAGCGTAATCTTTACTTATTAGTTTTTTTAATAGTAGAGTCCCTTCCCTTCCTTACTGATTTCTGGTTCCCAGTTAGAACTTTTTATTCCAACGTATGCGACGTGCCTATGTAGGCATGTTTGTCCGACTACTCACTGCTGTTACCGATCCCTTCTTGAACTCTGCTCATTCAGCTTTCTTTAAAAAGTTCCGTGCTTTGGCATATTAACCCCGGGCAGTGACTCCAATTGTGTGAATTCGCCTCATGTTCTTAAAAGTGTTGAAGTTGAGGTCGGAAATGGTGATAGAAATGTTTGCTTCTGTTGTAGACTTTTTTTGTCTGCCGAGAATGTTCAAGGTTATGTTACTCAGTGAAAAAGTGAGACGCACCAAGAATAGCTCTGATAAAATGCATGTGGTATCAGCTACACCCTGATGACTTTTTAAGGGAATCAACTGCTGGGGGATCAGTTGCGGGACAGTGACAGAACACTTGCCCACTGTCAGTCAACAGAAGAGAGTTTATTTTGGGAGCATGACATTTTAGATGCATACCTTCAGCCCTAATGACACAAAGGCCTTTCAAAAGCAAGTGCTCAAGCAACAAACTGACCTATCCAATAGGAATAAATGAACAATTCAGACAAGTTAATTGTGACATATTTAGAAATTTGGGGAAAAATCTGTAGATTGTTTTATAAAATACTCAGTATCTCATGTATTTTAATTCATAATCAAATGATATTATATGAGCTAAAAGTTGGTGTTAAGGGCAAGAAATAATATTTTAGAGACTTTTAATATCTAAATACCCTTTGACTTCCCATCTTCCTAGATTTAGATTACTCATAAATGCCTGTAAATGGATTGGTATATAATACATAAATAGTGCAAAAGAATACAGCAATTTTTAGAAGATGCACTAAGTTGTAAACAGGGAAAGTGAGACACAAAAAGTTATTTGCCCTACATGTAACATGCTATATGGAGTTCTAGATGAAAGATTCACAAAAACTTTTGGATATTGTTTGAATTTTCCAAATATAAATTTTGTTGTCTCAGAATCCTGGTTTCATTTTCTTTTTAAGTAAGTAAAAAGTTACAACACGGTACAGAATTATCATTGGAAAAATTACTATTCCATAAGTTTTTAGTGAACAGAGAATTTTGTGAAAAGCATGAATGAAGTAACTGACAATTGAGAATCTGCTTTTTATATCAGAATAGTGGAGTAGTTGCATTGAATCATAAGGTATATGTGCATCAGAAAATTCTTCACATCATCTCTCTGGAACTGATGGACAAAGTACTTTCTTCCACTTAGAAGGACTTAACTGCAAATTTCATATTCCTTTCTTTGATTTGGAATATTTGTATTGAGAAAGCACAAGGCTTTTAACTTCTTTTGCATTTCACAGCAGTGTTCTCTTTGTCAGATTTGGACCTTGTTCCTTACTAAGTACTGAAGTCAGTAGTTTTCTTTCAGATCTGTAATAAAAGTTGGCCTACTCATGTAAGTTTAAATTTCCCTGACTACTGACTCAAGCAGTAGCACCATTTATTGAGCAGATACAAGATGAAGAAATCTTAGAAATAGAAAGCACTGTATGCTGTCTGTAAAAGGTTTGCACAGTCAGTAAGACTTGCCAGTACTTTCCAAGTAAGGAAAGAAATTGCAAAGTTCAGATTTTTAGTTTGGGTGACTATTTTAAGTAACCACCTGGATTACTTAAAGTAATACTAGTAAGACCTGAATCTATGCCAACTTTAAAAATACAGATTGAGTGAAAAATATTGAGAGGAAGGAAATTTTAAAAAATAATTATCTCTCAACCATTGGACGGATGCACAGATTCATTCTATTCTTTCCACACATCTTTTATTGTTCTTCTCCCCTCCTACTATTCCAACTTTCAGTCTCTCCCTTGAGTGTCCCATCCTTGGTAAAACAGAATTCCCCCTTTCGACCACTAGAGGGCATTCCTTGCTCTGCTTTCCTAATTTTTTTTTCCCCTTTCTATTTGTCTTTAGACTTCCTACTGTTAGGGTCCAAATCAATTCAGAGTCCCGTGTTCAAATTGAAACCACGAAAGAGAAGGAAGACCCATCCCTCTAGGGCCCACAGATGATCTCAGGAGCAATCTGTTTGGAAAATGTGTGTCTTCGCCATCTCCAGAGTAGCTCCAGGGTGGCCCTCAGCTGGGACCTTCTAACTCCTTTCCTCTTCTGTTTCAGAGTGCCTGAAAAGATGACAACTCAAGCACCGACGTTTCAGCAGCCGTTACAAAGTGTTGTGGTACTGGAGGGTAGTACCGCAACCTTTGAGGCTCACATTAGTGGTAAGCTCACGCGTGCGCACTTGCCTGCGCCTCGCCCCCTCCCCCGTATGTGAACTTAGCCGTAGGACTTGACGCCAAGTTTAAGCCGTGCTTTCACTTCGTAAAATTGGTCCAGCTGGTTGGAAGGGCCATCATAAGGGTATACCGTTCACAGAGTACTGACAAAATCTGACAATATAATGGCTTGGAAATGTTTTATTCATATTTGTAATTCCGCGAAGCAAAATAATTAGCATTAGATTAAAATTGCTGTCAGAATCCAGCAGCCAAGTACGACCAAATTTGGTCATTCTATATTTGCGTTCAGCTGCAGAGCCAGACTGGAAGCCAGGAACCGAAGCCCAGCAGGGGCCGGCTGTGGAGCTGCTGGGCAAGGAGGCTGGGGCCCTCTCCGGCTGCCCGAGAGTGGGAAATAATACCGTGGACTGTTTTAAGAAGCAGAAAACTTTCAGTGTTGAGCTAACTTCTAATGATCTTATTGTTGTATTTTCAATCTTTATTAAGTGAGTCTAGTGAATTAAGATTTCCCAATGTTTGGAAATGACAACAAAAAATAATATATGCCACCCTGGTCTATATATTAAAGAGAAACAAACATTGACCTTAGAATTTTATTTAAAAGAAAGTTCTAATTCCCTTCTTTTTCTTCTTCATAACTCATTTTAGATGTAGTTCCAGAAAGTGCATGATTTCAAGGACTTAACTATCTTCTGGAACAAATGGGGGTAGTCTACAAACTATATTGTAAATAATCTTGAAATTATTTAATCTGGATTGTTTCTGTAGTGTCATAGCTGGTCATATAAAATGGCATGGATTAATCGAAAATCAGGTTTGCACCTCCATGGTGCACTATCCCAGCCTTTTTTTTTTTTTTTTTGGCTTCTAATAAAGATATAAAATAAGATGTCCTCTTCCTTTCTCCTTTCGTTTTCTACTTTATGTGCCACTCTTATTCCTAACTGGATAAGACCTTTACACAAATATCATATAATCATTCTTCATTGTCTGTTGTATATGCATATAGAGACCAATTCTACTCTTCTTACACATGATAGGCTCTGACTGTCTAATAATATGCTTATGTATCTTGTAACCCTCCGTAACTTTTGAACTGTGCAGAACACAATTGGCTTCAGTGGGAATTTTGCCTGTTTGTGGAGTAGTGCAATCTTGCTTCTTCATAGCTTCTTGTTCCTTCACACTATGTGCTAATAAATTATTAAGAAAACACCACTGAAAATATTTGACATTCATGAATTAGTCAAATAAATGATTCACTTGGCCGTGGTGGGAGATTTGTTAATGTAAGGACAAGAAAATAAATGTTCTCTTGGTTCTCTTCACTTCCTCCATTTTAACATAAAATAAACCCTGCTCTGAATTTGCTTCATGCCTTCTGAATGTACAGAATTTTAATAAACTTAAGTTATCAAACCACGTACATGTAGTTCTTAGCTCCACAATTTACGGTGATTGAAGAGAATTTGGCTTTTCTACTTGCAACTCCAGGATTCCATGTTGTTCTGTAAGACTAGCTTTGGCTTTGTCTCTTCTCCTGCGAGAAACCACTTCTCTCCCTGAGCTTTGGCAGTTGTACTGATTACACATTTGAAAGGCAGGAGAGTTCAAGAAGACAGTGTCCTTGCAACCATAGAGAAGGGACACAGATGGGTTTGTCCTCCTGTGTTTGCTAGGCAGCCCCCTTAGATCCTTTGCCGCTCTTGCTTTTTACTTGTTTTTAAAGAGGACAACAGTCACTTTTTATTTCAAAGTTTCCTTGGCTCTACGCTTTTATAAACCCCTTTCATGATTTTAATGAAGCCTATTAAATGGTATCAGGGAGAACCTGGGACAGGAAGGCAGGAGGTAGAAATTCTAGCCTTCTGTGTGCACAGCCGGCTGAGGGACCTTGGAAAAATTGAGCCTCTTTTGGCTTCTTTCCTTTCCTATTAAATGAAGTTATTGACCTCTACATGAACCCCCAGACCTCCCTAATTGTTTGTAAGTGGACCCTTTGGTCCTGTGGCGGTTAGGTTTTCCTTATCATTAGATGGCCTTCCACTGTGGAGAGCTTGCACCAGTGAGGACGAGGCAGGGAACATAGTGGGACAGAGTGGAGGACGTTGCAGTGCCCCATTCCAACATAAGGATGAACTGTGTTTGTGTTCCAGGTTTCCCAGTTCCTGAGGTGAGCTGGTTTAGGGATGGCCAGGCAATTTCCACTTCCACTCTACCCGGCGTGCAGATCTCCTTTAGCGATGGCCGCGCTAAACTGACGATCCCCGCCGTGACTAAAGCCAACAGTGGACGATACTCCCTGAGAGCCACCAATGGATCTGGACAAGCGACTAGTACTGCTGAGCTTCTCGTGACAGGTAGGCTGGGGGGGCCTTCCTGTCCTCTGCCCCACCCTCAGTGCCTCTCCAACCCATGGGGAAGGAGGTCCAGGAGGAGCTTCTAAAGTAGATGCAGCTAAAATCTAGAGAAGGGCCTCCTGGGGGCTGAATTGATAGAAGAGTTGTTTGCCGTGTAAAATTTAATTCTCTCAAAATACAGCACAAAAGTGGCTGAGAAAGTTTCCTCTGTACACACATTAAACACTCAAAAGTATAGTAAGGGAATATTACAAACCGTGTTTCTGAGCAAGTAGAAAGGCTTGGAGGCTTGTTTATAAGCCTACTAAGGAAACAGGTGCATCACCAAGAGTTTACATGTTAACAAGCTTCTAGACAATTCTGATACAAGTGCCCCCACAGACGACCCATTTAAGAAACACTGCTCTTATCTATAAAGTTCAGTAATTCCTTACTTACTTTCCATATCTAAAACTATTACACTATGGACATACACAGAAAAAGGCAGATGCGTGACACAGTTTCCTCAGAAGAGTTATTGTCTTCATGGCCTCTGTCATTTCCTTCCATCCTTCTCTTCCTGGTAAGACGTTAATCCACAGAATATTGCATTACTTTACACAATNTACACAGAAAAAGGCAGATGCGTGACACAGTTTCCTCAGAAGAGTTATTGTCTTCATGGCCTCTGTCATTTCCTTCCATCCTTCTCTTCCTGGTAAGACGTTAATCCACAGAATATTGCATTACTTTACACACGACAACCCGTATCTGTATAATGAGCTACTTAATGTTATATGTGGTTAGCCAATGCACTATACCACCAGCGCTGTTCAAGTGTAAGGCTGTTATCAATGCACCAGGGAACATCATGTGTGAACTTTAACATACATCCAGAAAATTCAGAAATGGAAAATGCACAGGCGTGACAGGTTGGTTATTACTCAAAACATGTCAAAATTGATCCCATTCTCTCTTCACATTTCTAAAAAATTTCTTTCAACATAATGGACCAAAAAAATCCCCCTTTTGTAGCACAACTAACATTAAATCATGTCACTATTTGGATTAACATTTAAATGCAAGTAAATATTTGGGTTATTTGAATATTGATCAATTTAGAGACAATTTAGGGTTTTTAACATTAAATTAATAGTTAGTGATTCTGTAAGTCACACGTACACTTACCAAAACAACCATCAGAATTTATTTTAATGCAATTTACTGAAATGTGCAAAATTACTTTAACAGGTTAAGAGATTCTCTTAAAACGTTATAACAATATCAAGGCTTTTTCTTACAAAAAAAAAAGTGGTGGCTTATAGCTGCTAAACAAAACAAAGCAAATAAAATAAAATATGGTGGCAGGATTACCTTCTGTCATCTTCTGGCTCCTTTCTTGCTATCCTCTGCACAAACTGGGCTCAAGGACAGTCAAGGGTGTTTGGTTCAGGGAGTCATCACCTCGTTTTGGAAACAGAGCTGTGATTGTTTAAAAATAACCTGTAGGGAGCACCCTGGCTGACGGTCCTGATTTTCCTTGCTTCCCCTTGCAGCAGAGACAGCGCCACCCAACTTTGTTCAACGACTGCAAAGCATGACTGTGAGACAAGGAAGCCAAGTACGACTCCAAGTGAGAGTGACCGGAATCCCTACACCTGTGGTGAAGTTCTATCGGGATGGAGCGGAAATCCAGAGCTCCCTTGATTTTCAAATTTCACAAGAAGGCGACCTCTACAGCTTACTGATTGCGGAAGCATACCCCGAAGACTCCGGGACCTATTCAGTAAATGCCACCAATAGTGTTGGAAGAGCTACTTCGACTGCCGAATTGCTGGTTCAAGGTACGTGCTGGAGGTGGAGAAACTGGGAAAAGGGGAGAGTACTTACTGATGGAGGACGAATGGGGCCAGAGGTCCTGCCACCTCCCCACAGAGGCCTCAGGGATGCTGCGAGCTGAAACCAAAACTGGCTTTTCAACACCCAGGAAAAGCCTCTGAGATTCCATGCAGGAGCTCAGAATCATTGAAGGACTCTGTGCTTATTAAGCCCATCAGAAACTGGAAAGTATTTCAATTAGGTCATCAAGTTTTCAAATTCTTGACCAATAATGGATTTTTTTAATGGTTCTAAGTAAATTCTTATCTAATAATGAATATATTTTATTTTAAAATCTAATTTATATTAATACAAAATCACAAACTTTCTGCATTTTCCTCCATTGAGACAACTAGAAAATGTTACTGACTTTGCAGTCAGAATTAACATCATCTCTTTAAAATGGGTCACCATGCCTCCTCCTAAGTGTCTTCCCCTGCCCACAGGCGAAGAAGTAGTACCCGCTAAAAAGACAAAGACAATTGTTTCGACTGCTCAGATTTCAGAAACAAGACAAACCCGAATTGAAAAGGTATGTTTCTGTACTGTTGGTCTTCAAACCTTTTAGATTGTTGCTTTGCCAACTTTTCCCCCTCAACGTGGGCTTTGTTTTCATCTTTTACAGAAGATTGAAGCCCACTTTGATGCCAGATCAATTGCAACAGTTGAGATGGTCATAGATGGTGCCGCTGGGCAACAGCTGCCACATAAAACACCTCCCAGGATACCTCCGAAGCCAAAGTCAAGGTCTCCCACGCCACCGTCCATTGCTGCCAAAGCACAGTTGGCTCGCCAGCAGTCCCCGTCGCCGATAAGACACTCCCCTTCCCCGGTCAGACATGTGCGGGCGCCAACCCCGTCTCCTGTCAGGTAAAGCCTTTTAAAGGAGAGCAAGTCATTGTGCATTTTTGAATTAGGTTTCATCCAGTGAGATGAGAAATAGAAGGAAGTAATAAAAAAATGTAGCATGTGATAAAGGAGATAAGCTGAAAGGTCCTGAATATGATTTTCACAAATCCTCACTGTCCACAGGTAAGTTGGAGGACTTTATTAACTCTACTTCTGAATTCCTGTTTGTATTCCATTTAACAAATATCTGCTTTAGGAGCCAAGAGAAAGCAGTGAAATGAAAAGAACACAGAATTTAGGTTTGAAAGCCCTGTTGAACACAGGATCATTTGGTAACAGTGTGACTTAGGGAAATAATTGTAACAATAAAATAGTCGCTACTGTATATTGGCCACTTTGTCCATATCAGACATTTGATTGGCATTCTATGTATATTATCTCCTTAAATATTCACAGCAACTTCTAGGAATTATTACTAATTTTATTGATAGGTGAGTGGAGCTAAAGAGGTCAAAGAATTTGCTTAGGGTCTTAGTCATACCATTTGTACACTAGAGAAAGTCACAATAAGAATGACCTCAAGGTGTGTTGTGAGGATTCAGCGAGATAATTAGTTGAAGGTACTTTGTATATGGAGCATAAGAACATTTGTATAATTATTGTCTGATANTGTGAGGATTCAGCGAGATAATTAGTTGAAGGTACTTTGTATATGGAGCATAAGAACATTTGTATAATTATTTTCTGATAAGAAAAACCTTTTAAATATTTTGCATGTGCTTACGTCATTTNTAATTATTGTCTGATAAGAAAAACCTTTTAAATATTTTGCATGTGCTTACGTCATTTTCCGTAGGAAATAAGATGGGTTTCTATGCTTAGTTAATATGGAGGTATTTTAGAAAGTGAACATGTATCATCAAGGCTCAGAAATTCTATAATCAAGTGTAAATTATCCATAGCAAATTTAAAACTTTGCAACTTGGCTTAACCTGCTGAGGTTTTTAATATGATGAACTGAAAACCTGTCCAAATTTTGGAGAAAACAAGAAAAGTGTTTCTTGATCAATTTATACGATTGTTTTTAGCGTAGAGAGAGTTCCCCTGCCAAGAAAAATTTTGCAAGGAGAATAATAAGGAGATAGTTGACCTAAAAATATTCAAACTTACTTGTTACTAAAATCAAAACACTGTAGTACTGGTAAATGAATAGAAAATACATTAGAAAAGCAGAACAGAGCATCTAGAAACAAATTGAAGTGTCCAGTAGATTCCATTTTTAATCAAAGTGACCTTTCAGTTCAGTGGGTGAAAGGATATTTTACTCAATAAAGAATGCTGGCCTGATTATCCTTTTGGAAGAAAACAAATATAAACCTCTACCCCACACCATTTACAAAATGAGAATATTTGGAAAAACTTTTGTGAAGGAGAGCTTTTAAAAATCAATTTGGAGTTTCAACTACATTAAAATAAAAGTGTATGTATGGCAAAAATAAGGTCATTGCCAAACCAAACAGTGCATTTGTGAAAATATTTTAAAAGTGTCTCTTCTTCAAGATATTTCATTGTTTCTGCCTTGAATGTATTATATTAAATATACAATGGGTACAACATGGATGGTAGAAGCCCCAAAACCTTGCATAATGTACACAACTGTTTACATTGATGCTCAGTAAGACCCCCAAAGAAGCGAAATGCAAACAGTAGGTCTAGGGGGGGAAATGTTTGCGACACTCGTGACAAAGAACGGAGTAGCAAGTATATTAAAAATCTTCTACAAATTAATTTTTTAAAGAAAAAATAAGCACCACAAATGGAAAAAAATGAACAGAAACAAGGATTTCACCCAAGAGGCAATGTAAATGTCTGACGAATATATGAAAAATGCTAGATATTTTCCAATTTTTATTATATTGGCCACTCTGAAAATTTAAAGGTACTGGCAAACACTAATATGAAAGAAGACTTGAACCAAAAGCTCAGTTTTAAAAACATGTCTAGCTATCAAATAGAGTGTTCTGTCCCAGGCGAGCTCCAAGTTTGCACACCATGAAATCACAAGACAGGCCAAATGTGATTTCTGGGGGAGATAACAGCCTCATGGTGTTTTTAATCCAAGCCTAGGGGTCATTCAAAATTACAGGGCTTCGCTGATTCCATGGAGCGCTTTGACTGTCTTAGCAGCTCTGGCAGTTCATTAACAACACTCCCCATTACTTAGTCCCTGAAATTTGCTTTAAAATCAGAAATAAAAATAGCAATTTATCGAGAAAATAATGGCTATCTAAGATAGACTACTTCCTAAAATGTCTAATGGTTTAATCTTGATTTTTGTCGTAGAGTAAGGCAAACGTGTTTTGTTGAATAAGGTACACGTATCTAGCTGTGACCAGGTGATTATGTTTTATTGTAAGAGCAAAAATAAGCACTTTCCTATAATGACTCAAATTACATTGATTTTTCACAGCTATGGGCTTACCTGCAGCCTGCTGCTAATCACTTGTGTCATGCTAATCATGTCTTTAACTTTCTGAAATAAACCCACTTTCTGATGAACAGCAACAGTGAGGCACAAGTTGAAACTTGGAAGTGCACGTCCCTTTGCTTTTCTTCAAGAGGTGTAGACCCTGCATTTAGAATAGTGTTTGATGTCTTTGTTATATTTCTAAGGCAGTCACTTTTAAAATAGAGACATGTTCCCCTAGATTTTCCTTTCCTTGATTACGACTTCATGTATAAAATGTAAATGGATTTTTCACCAAAAAACCCTTCTTTAAGACAAGGACTAAAGAGTTCTTCGTGAAGCTGGTTAATAATTTAGTGTACTATTAAGTTACTCTGTCATTTAGAGCACATATCAGCAGTGCCTCGAACCTTAATTAGAACAATCGTTTCATTTATGATCAGTGTAAGTTAATGCCAGAGTATATTTATAAATATTTTCCTATAAATTGTCGTTATAGTTAGTGATGAGGCAATACTGCCATCTAGAGGGAGAAGTTGATTAAAAACTGATTAAAAATTAAACTGAAAATTGTTATCTTAAAATAGTTGGCCAACCCCTAGAATTATTGGTGTAGATCAGGGACTGTCTTTTTTGGCCATAAATGTCAGGAGTTAGCACCTAGATTCTTCAAATGATGCTATTGCACTTGGGATATACACGAAAAGCGATGAAAACTATTTTAGAAGAAGCACTTTATCAATTTAATAGAAAAACTGTGGAGTCCTTGGATTTCAAAATAGCCAGTTACCATAGTAACCATATGGATATTAAAAGGAGTCCAGAGTACAACACAATGAGAGTGAGGGTAAACACAGAGAAAATTGAAAAGAGCAGTTCACGACACTTTGACCATTGCAGAGCCCATACCCAAAAACGCTCTGCAAGAAGTGTCCCAAGAAAGCTTCCTCCTAGCCTGGAGGTTCGCAAGGCACACAGGCATGGTGAAAGCTGCGAGAGGTCTACAGGAAAAGAAAAGAGGCGAGACTTCTTTAGCCCAGAATTGCACAAGCAATTTGATTACAGAAACCTTTCTTTGTTCCACACCCGTCTGACATACCCTCCCCCATTGGAAGAACAGAGAAATATATAGTTCTGATTACCCTATTGGCCATGTCCTTTCTTTGGCTGCATTTGAAGACCTTCTGCTGTCTTGACTTTTTTAAATGGTGAGGAGGTGGGGCAAGGCACAACATTCTTTAGCTTAGAATTCAGATAAGACTAAGGTTTACCAAGATACAAAACAAGTTACTTTCAATCAAGTACATTATTTGCCTCCAAAGAGGTTATTGGGGCACACATTTTGAAACTCTGCCTTAAGCACTTCCAGATTTTCCTTCCATTATTCAAATCCGATGACCAGGAGAGGAGTTGTGGGTCTTGCCATTCCTGACCTCTGCCTTCTGGTTTTCAGATCCGTGTCTCCAGCGGGAAGGATCTCCACATCCCCCATCAGATCCATTAAGTCTCCACTACTCACCCGGAAGACCCCGACACCCGGCATGGCCCCAGGCCCCGAAGTGCCTCCCCCTTGGAGGCAGGAGGGCTACGTGGCCTCCTCTGAGGCTGAGATGAGAGAAACCACGGTGACGAGCGCCACCCAGATCAGGACCGAGGAGAGATGGGAAGGGAGATACGGGATCCAGGAGCAAGTGACCATCAGCGGAGGAGCGGGCGCTGCCACCAGTGTGTCGGCCAGCGCTGCCTTCGCGGCGGGAGCCGTGGCTGCTGGCGCTGCAGAGGTAAGCCCGGGCCGTCCTGCTGCCGTTGTCTTCCTTTCACGGCCGGGCTGGTGTCTCCAACCAGAACCCTGCCATGAAACTCCGTCTGTGTGGCTTGGAGGGGACATGCATATGAACATACGAACATTAACAGAAATGGAAGGTCAGATTTAGCTCATGCTTTGGAAAATCATTTTTAATTGGGATAAAGGTTCTATTCTGTGAGGTTTTCAGAAAATCCAGGTTTTAACGATACATGCCCCCTCTCTCTTGGCAATGACACACGCTTATCCCACATAATGTTTTCCTTGGGGCAGCTCATTTCCCTTGCACTTTTGTATTTTCTGCTGAGCATGTCATCTTAAAAATGGACTCGGTCATTTCCAATCCAGGCGAGACAAGAAACTGACAAAAGTGCAGCTGTTGCGACTGTCGTTGCTGCTGTTGATATGGCCAGAGTGAGAGAACCAGTCATCAGCGCTGTAGAGCAGACTGCTCAGAGGACAACCACGACTGCCATGCACGTCCAACCTGCTGAAGAACAGGTAGGCCCGCGGCCGGCTGCAGCAAGCTGGGCAAGCAGCGATCCCCTGGCAAACCGGTGCTCCAAGCATGGCGAGGACAGCACTGAGCCCAGTGTGGCCCAGATGTCTAGGGCTCTCCGAGCCAAAGACGGCCTGAGAGTCCAAGGGTGTTCAAGATATAAGTGCCTAAAGTTCCTGGTCCGTGTCAGGCGGGTAGACAGACAAGAGTGAACTATCAGAAAGTTGGTATAGGAGGTCAGAGAAGGAATTTGAGTATCAACATGGCCCTGGGTCGAGACGGGCAAAGGGTGGCCAGGAAACCAGCTGAACAGGAGGAGTGCGTGTGCATTCATTGCCGTGGTTCCAGATCAGTCAGTCCAGAGCTCAGCTGCTCCAAGAGCTTTGGGGGGCAAGGGTGGGGGAGAACCATTATTGCAGGGCAGACATTACCTTTCTCCAAGCTTCCCCAGAAGACCTTTGCTTTTACTTTCCTCAAAACAAATGTGACACTGGATTCATGGCTGAAAAGTGTTATAAATCCAGGATGATTTCCCACCTCATATTTGAATAGATTTCTTTTATAGTTTATAATTACTCCAGCTTTCCTCCTTATCCTCTCTTGTGTGACATTTCTGTCTGTATCCAGATTTATTATTGGAACATTTATATAAGGTGCATGAAACTATTTCCTTCTTTTCCCCTCTAAAATTCAGATTAAAAAAGAGGCAGAGAAGAAGACGGCTGTTACTAAGGTAGTAATGGCCGCTGATAAAGCCAAGGAACAAGAATTAAAATCAAGAACCAGAGAAGTAATTACAACGAAACAAGAGCAGGTGCACGTAACTCATGAACAGGTGAATAAAATGGGTTTTGATGTGACATTATTGTTGGTGTTCCCTGTGTCAACACACATAATAATGTTTACCTTGAAGGGTTTTGTTTCTTGGGCAACATAGTTGTTATCACACTAATAAAGTCCCCTTGTATCTGTGTATTCCTGGGCACCAAGTACCAAGGTCCCTTAGAGTCCCCAGATGCTTTGCTTGTGTAGACAAAAGAGACTTCTTTGAACACAAACAAGGGGTTTCATCTCTGTTGTTCTAGAGGCGCACGAATTAAACATGTGACTGTGAGTGAGGTCAAACCAGGAAGAGTAGATGTTGAAGTAGGAACAGAGAAGGACACTGAGCACACATTGCTTTGAAAAATAGCTTGCCAACTGCTTCCTGAGCCCGTAGGAGAACCTCGGAATATGGATTTGAAGCGGAATGGACATCATGGGTTTTGTAGGTCCAATGACCAAAAAAAAAAAAAAAAAGTGAAAAGGACAGTCATATTGGAGGCATTCAGGGACAAATTCGATTAAGGCCAATTGGTAGGACTTTTGGCCAGTGGAGCCAGTTATCAGCTGAGTGGTTTGAGAAGATGAACTTTCAAGTCTTTTTAAACCCTGAGATCCGGAATGTCAGGAATGGTGTCTGAGAGTGGCAAAGAGGAAAGAGGCAAATGGGGAAAACTACTCCCCCCTCCCCCTCCACACACCTTAGGCATCCAGATCCAAACAGCCTCCTTCAGAAGGTTAAGGATTTGGGAAGTTTTTGGCTGGGATGTGTATAAAACTTTTCTCCCCATAATGTCTCAATTTTAGAAAAGTAAGTCTGGTCATTCTAAGCCATCATAATTAGGAAAATTTCCAAAGCAAAAATATCATATAAATGTAGATTGTAAATTGCCCATACTTGATTTCTCATATATTAATCTAAAGGGTCAGACAAATTACTTCTAAGGCCTCTATTCTAACATCCAATTCTTTTAAGATCACTTTTAGATGACAGAAGTGGCATAGAATGGTATTGCCCATCTATCCGTTTATGAAAATTGGAAGTCTTTTCAAAGAAGATGGCAGTTGTCCAATTCAATTAAATGGTATTGAATCCACCTTTTTTTCCCTGAGCAGCATAAATTATGGTTTAGGCAGAGAACGAGCATGGTCCTACGAAGGGAAATGAGATGATGTATTTAGTGATATCTCCAGAAAAAGGGGATTTTACTTCTTTCTTCAAATTCTTACTTTGTTATATTTAATAAACATTATGTCACTTCCATTAGAGATCAGGAGACAATAAGAGTTTGTTATTTTGATTTCAGATAAGAAAAGAAACTGAAAAAGCATTTGTACCAAAAGTAATAATTTCCGCAACTAAAGCCAAAGAGCAAGAAACTAGAGTTACTGGACAAATTACTACAAAACAGGAACAAAAACAAGTAACTCAAGAAACAGTAAGTCTGATTTTGTAAATATATTGTAGTTCGTGGACACATGACATATTCTAGCCAGCTGCGTGTACCGTATTACCAAAACCTCCAAATGGAGGAGTCTTTTGTATCTATTTTCTTTTCGTTGTTTCTGTTTTGTTGTTTTTCTGAAACTCTTTCATGATGCATATTCTGTTTCCGTTGCACAATTTTTCGTTCAATTGATCAGTTTTGGGTAGATTGTCTATGAGAACAGTTTGGGAGCACGTCTATGATATTTCTAGAGTGTATTTAAATGGAAGACAGCTATCACTCCAATTAAGTTACCCCCAGTACAGTTTGACATGCACACACACACACCTACCAGCCATGAACCCTCTGAGTAAGTATCAAGGGAAAGTGAGGAAATGCTGGACATCAGAGAGCACCGGTCCTTCTTCAAGAAAATGCCCTAATTCTTGATTGAAAAACAGGGACCTAGAACGTTTGCTGCTTTTGTGCTGCAGAGTCACTTGCGAACAACCTCACTGCTGCCAAAACCCACTTCTCTTCCATGTGTGACATCAAGCCTTAAGGTGTCAGGAAAGAAGCATTTATTTTTAACTCTTTCCTGTTCAGGAGGTTGCCTGCACTCACCTTTCTTGATCCCCTGTTCTTTGCTGATCCCAGAGCTACTTTTTAAAAAGGTCTAGCTGAGAACACTCTATGCTCTTTGAAGGCTGGCCACAGGCTGTTGAATGAATTTGCCTGTCCTTAGAGTGAGGGAGAGACTGAATGCCCATGTACTCTACTTGGCATGATCAAGGGTACAGAGATCCCTGTTGCTATTGCAATTCTAGTTACTGGCAAGTTCAGCCTGACTGTAGTTTTCTAGCCATTCGCCAGTGGCCGCTCACTGGGTCTTCACATGTCAACAGTCTCAAAGATGAGACCTTTTCCATTTCTAGGACAATTTACAAAGGAGCAGGTGGGCAGGAAAACAAAAATCTGGGTCTTAAATGTTAAGTGTCGGCCCTTAAAATGGAGATGTGATGCTTCCTCCCTTACCACTAAACATTTTGTATTCTTCTGAATGTTGCAAGTGTATCTTGCCATTTCTTTTGAATCTCAAACCTTTATTTTACTCTGAAAATCAGATAAGACAGACAGCTATGACAGCTGCTGCGTCCATGGTGGTAGCTGCCACCGCAGAGACCACAAAGCTAGAAACAATCCTGGGAGCTCAAGAAGAAATTGCCACACACCATGATCAAATGCACATAACTCAGGAAAAGGTGATAACTTCCTGCCGGTGTGCAATTCACTCTTCATGTCATTTGCAAGCTGCCTACATTCATGGGTCTTTCTCATCACTTGTGTTCACCTCCTCTCTTTATAACTCGGATAAAAACCTCTCTCAGAACCTCTCACAAACCCTTTGCCACCTCTCCAGCTTTCACCGCCACTTTTCATTCCTAACTTTCAAACTTTCTTTGGATTGTTACTAACATGATATTATAATTCACTTTAATATCTTCCAGTTTTCAAGTCAATTGATAAAATGCAAAAGTATGTGTTGATTATGGTTGTATTGGAATTTCCCATGGATTACAATAAGAAGAATGGGAGAAAGAGAAATGCATCCTTTATTCTTTTATTGCTGATCACATTTTTTTTTCTTTTAGACTGCACTAATTTTGATACTTTAGCAATGAACTAGTATAGCAACTCTTACGATATGTTTAAGGGTGATTAAAGTGTCCGTGAACAGGAAGAAATTTGCTTCCTTTCTCAGTGTTGAATTAGTTTCTTTTATTAGAGGCTGTATGAAATTTAATGACCGTTTTCTCACCTTTCTTTTTATCATATGACCAGATAACAAAAGAAACTAGGAAAACAGTGGTACCTAAAGTCATAGTTGCCACACCCAAAGTCAAAGAACAAGATTTAGTATCAAGAACTAGAGAAGGCATCACTACCAAAAGAGAACAAGTTCAAATAACTCAGGAAAAGGTGAATACACATATTTGAGATGGGAAAAGTTCATCTTTAAACTAATTTCTAGTAAACCATTAACTATGATGTGCTATGAATTATTAGTCTGTATTTTCCTTTTTGAAGCAAAATGGTGAATGTGTGACTGCTTACCATTAATTTTATCTGCACATTTGATTTTCATCCATCTGTAACACGTGTTTTTCATTTTATCCCACCATTGCTCTTTGCATGAAGATGAGCATTTTTAGTCTGATTTTTTTTTAAGCAATATATGGAATCACCTGGAGAATTTTTTTTTTTTAGTTAACATTTCTAAGTTTTGTGATGCCCAGTCAGTATATGTAAACATTGTCAAATAACTCCTTTTGTGTAGTTAACCCTGAATAACTCCGTCCTGCAGCCCCACTAGGAGGGGGAAGGGTCATACCATGTGTGTCTAAAGCCCCGTGCAATTTCAACTTTGATTTTGCTGTAACAATCAGATGAAAAAGGAAGCTGAGAAAACTGCCTTGTCTACAATAGCAGTTGCAACTGCCCAAGTAGCCCAAGAACAAGAAACAATACTGAGAACTAGAGAAGGAATGGCTACTAGACAAGAACAAATCCAAGTTACTCACGGAAAGGTGATGCTCGTTATTCCACGGGTGTGGTCCCCTCTTTGATAATACATTAATCCCAATCTCAGACTTTCTTATGTATGAGACACTATTAACCTAGTTTATTTTTTAGATGATTAAAGGATTGGAAACTAAAAAAAAAAATTGTTATTGTTAATATTACTGCATATGCCTTTCCCCACTGATCTCTTCACTATTATTTTCTGTTTTTTATTATTAACATCTAGAAGTTCTCTGGAAGTTGATGATTGAAATTGCATGCAGGCTGATTTTAAGATACTCCATGCACATTAAAGAAAAAAGGAGAAGTAAATGATGAATCTTACTGTTGTGAAGATGTATGTTTTGAGGGGTCATAAATCAGTGTCTTACATTGTAAAGTATGGACTCACTTCAGGAAATTATCCATAATTTTTTTCAAGTGAAAGTTTATCTTTCGTTCTTTCTGTAAATACCAGATGAGACCGTTACAGTGCCTGCCATACTAACTCCTGCTAGAGCTAAACAAGACGCGGTATTAAAATCTAGGAAGGAATCCCCCAACCAAAATACACACAAGCCAGAAAAAGTGGATTTGTAGCATCTATTTGTAGTTATGAAATCTCCACGAATTAACCAACTTACTGTGACTCTGTCATTTACCCAAAATAAGCTATTCACCTACTTTTATTCCTTACTGTCAATATAATATTTGGAAATTAGCAACTAAATTTCTTTAATGTCATGGCTGAGCCCTGTCTGTATTTCTCTCAGTGTTGTTTTCTCTCTCTACATCTTTGGGTTATTTTCCCTAAAGCATGATTTAAGACCAACTTTCTAAACCTCTACCCAAGTCTGCTATTGAATGGCCCATCAGCCTTTCAGAAATATCACTGGTGACAGAAATGCCAATATGTAACATACTTCATCCGTGCTTATGTTTAAAGTGTTGTTGTTTGTTCTGGATCACATCAATTTGACTGTCTCATTTTTGTTGTTAACAATTAGCTAAGAATGGAAGCTGAGAAAATATCTGTACCCAGAGTAGTAGTTACCACTGCAAAATCTGGACCAGCCACACTGCCAAGGACTAGAGAAGGATTTGCTGTTAAGCAAGAACAGATCCATCTTTTCCGTGAGGAGAGGAAAACTGAGGCTGTGGAGGTGAAAAGCACCGCCTCATCCCGTTTCATCATCACACCCATAACTCTTCATTCGAGTCGTTGTGCTCTAGTGTTCCACGTAATTGCTAAAGCGGTCACCGAGTGTTAGAGAATATTAGACCCCGTCCAGCTCCTCCCATGCAACAGTTAGCGTTTCTCGTTGCAAAAAGCCAGATTAAATAACACTTTTCTTTGCATCTCCTAATTCTCAGCATTTAACTGGTCTGAATTGGGGTCACCTTCTCCAATTCTTCTTCCTGTTGATTTAGGCTCCAAAACTATGAGAGATGCAAGTCCACTGTGGTTGTCCGCCAAACAGCATATGTCTATGAACTTGATATGTGATAACTCAGGGAAAAAATACATAGATATTTCTCCAATTTGAAATATCCTGCCCATAATTAAGATTCTTTTTTTTTGCCTAAGTTTTAAATGAAGAAAAAGATTTGTATATGTGTACATTTCAGTTGGCAAATAATTTCTTTGAGCCTAAGTTTTCTTGTTAAAATAAATAAAACTAAAACTCGACCTGATTACCTCACAGGCTGGTTGAAAGATTCAAATGAGATATGATGTAGTGTAATCACTCTACAAGCAAAGTAATATATGTTAAGTATACACACACACACACATATACATATATATATATTTTTAAATATATGTAGAGAAAGAGAATGGTATATCAGCCTTTACATATATATTAAAACTGTATCTATACTTAATACGTATTACTTTACTTGTAGAATGATTGCATTTACATCATATCTCATTTGAATCTTTGGTCTACATTAAATATATACGATATATGTTAAATATATATATATTTGTGTTATCTGTCAAAGAGAGATAACATTTTAAAATACCTGTAAAATTCAAATAAACTAATGGCCTATATGTTTTAAAAAAGAAAAACAGATGAGCAAACTCAACTCACCTAAGCCTCAGGTATATTTTACAGTTTTTCCTATGATGCAATGGTAAAGTGAAATCGGCATTTGCAATCCTTCAAGGAAGATTAGATTGTTTGTGGCTTACTGGAAGGAAGCACTGAATGAAGTCCATGATCACTAAAGTTCCAATTTCATCTCAGAAAAAAACCTCATTTATATCTTAAATGATTCCGAGAACAATTTTAACAGATATATAGGTAGCCTCCTTGAAAGACATTTCAGATGTGATCTAGATTCCATTCACAGCAGCGGAAAAGAAAACTGGACATTAATAAAACATTCCAGCATTACTTTTAAAGAGCACTGACGGACACGGTGATGTGATTTTTAGGATATGCTATTTCCAAGTATTGCATAGACTCGTAATTTGTAAGGCACCTCAGCTATTTTGCCTTCTTTAAAAGAGAAACACCTTTGCAGACTGTGTTTTCATTTATGTTAATCAGATTCATGGAAATGAGAAAACAACATTTCTGGTTTTTTCTTCGCTGTACCTTCAGTAATAACGAAAGTAAATTGAACTTCACTGCGAAAGGTTGTTCTCTTGAATTCAAATATGATTAACAGTTTCATTTTAATCAGAACCTCTTCGTGTTTTTTAAGAAAGATATTTTCTAATAGATTAAAAATTCTTATCCCTAGGGAATCATAAGAAAATTAATATGCTCAGTGTTGTTTCATGAGCTTTCACATTATCTCAGATTTGCATGCAACTGTATGACTCTGTAGCAGCTGATTTTTCTGGATGGGTCCAGGAGGGCTTTTAGGGCATTTTTTCATCATTGCCATCACTGCAGCAACACTATACTAAATGATTGACAGGATAATAAAAATAATTAATGAAGATAACCAGCCCCAGAGTTCTGATTTCCCAAGTGCTGATTAACTGCCTCTGCCAGAATCCTAGGAAAACTTGAAATCTCCTTCCTATTTTATATATGTACTGTGTTGTCCCATGTGGCGTGCGTGTGTGTGATTTAATGTCTGGTCTAATTAAGCAGGTATATATAGAGTGTATCTAACTAGCTATCCATTACATTATAATCATCAATGAAATATTAATTTCCTAAATGCCACATTCCTGGAGACATTAACAGAGCCATATAACCCGGGTGCCATTTCCCTACCACACCTTTAGGCATTTGTCTGTTCTCAGTGACTGCCCTTGGAGGAGCTGTCCTGGTTTGAGTTTGATGTTACTGTGTATTAATTCTGGGAACCTTGTCTCCAGGTGGACGTTGGGAAAAAGGCGGAAGCTGTAGCGACAGTCGTTGCTGCAGTAGACCAGGCCCGCATCAGAGAGCCCAGGGAGCCGAGGCATCTTGAAGAATCCTATACGCAGCAGACCACTATGGAGTATGGCTATAAGGAGCACATTTCCGCCACAAAGGTAGCTGAGCAGCCCCCGCGTCCAGCCTCGGAACCCCACGTTGTCCCTAAAGCAGTCAAGCCTAGGGTGATCCAGGCTCCTTCTGAGACTCATATCACAACTACTGATCAAATGGGAATGCATATTTCATCACAGGTGGGTGTGTACCCGCTGGATCGTCACCCTATCCACGGGAGAATGCGCTTAACCGCTGTGGTCATCTGGTGAACCGTGGCCTCACTGAGTCTCATTTCATTGCAGATCAAGAAAACTACAGATCTTACAACTGAAAGATTAGTCCATGTGGATAAACGCCCCCGCACAGCAAGCCCTCACTTTACTGTTTCAAAAATTTCTGTCCCTAAGACAGAACATGGATATGAGGTAAGAAGTTAAAGAGCGTGATAAAGAAACATCTGGCTCGAAGCATAGAAGTACCTAATGTGTGACGTACACAGGGTCTTTAGGGAGTGTGGGCCTCTCTCTGGTGATGTCTGTTTACGTTCGTGGTAGACTCCAAAGCCCCTGAAACCCGGCTTCCAAAATGTGTCCAGCACCCTAAGCGTTGAGCAGCAGAGGGGTTATCGTACACCTCGGAGAAGACACAAATCCGTATTGTGCAGTTTAGTTTTCCTTATGCTGTGAGACACTTCAGGTTGTGAATGTATATCAATAATAAAGTCAGACACTGAAAATCATACATTCAGATACTCAATATAACAAGACGCAGAGAGGTAGTATGTGTGGTAGTTGGGTTGGAACCACACAGCCTTGGATTAGTGTCTAGCTCCGTCATCAGGGCCAAGTTAGTACGTATAAAAACATAAAAACAGCACATAGCAACCCTTCGTATCAGTCACTGTTCTTATACACATCTAAGACCGGGAATTCAAATCTTGTGTACCTTCAAAGAATTATAAAGTACATTTAATACCTATATTTGGGAATAGCCCCAAATTACTATTGAAATCAAATAACCATAGACAGTGACAGAAGTAAAAGAGTGTGAAAGCCTTCAAAATATTTTTCTGAATGTCTCCATTTTCACCTCCCATCCAGAGTTGAGGCTGAAACTTTACAATGCTGTTTTAAAGTAGTTCTTAGGAATTTACCAAATATTTTAATAATTTCCTGATTTTGAATTTCCCACTGTGGTATTTTTAGGATGGTTAAGTGAGAATTCATGACTGAGCTTTAGAAGACCCTCCATCCCTTTATGAGAAGAGCATAAAATAAGGAGCTCTTGACACAATTCTTTCAGAAAGATATTTTCAAATGTATTTTACAGACTGGCAGGAATGACGATGAGCTTTCTAAGTGGCTTATCTCTAGCTGACTTTTTGTTAATCGCAAGGGTGCCAATGAGGGCCTTGAAAGACCATCTAGAACACAGACTCAGCCCCCCGCAGAATGACTGATGGTGGCTTGCCTTCTGAGCCATGACACATGTTGCTCCATTTCCGTTCAGGCATCGATAGCCGGTAGCGCTATCGCCACGTTACAGAAAGAGTTGTCAGCCACGTCTTCTGCTCAGAAGATCACCAAGTCGGTGAAGGCACCGACCGTGAAGCCTGCTGAGGCTAGAGTGAGAGCAGAACCCACCCCCTCACCCCAGTTCCCCTTCGCCGACACACCAGACACCTACAAGAGTCAGGCTGGTGTTGAAGTGAAGAAGGAGGTGAGCATCACTGGTGACACAGTTCGGGAAGAACGCTTCAAAGTCCTACACGAGCGTGAAACCAAGGTCAGTCCCTGGATTGCACGCTGTTCTTGAGCCGTTCCTATCCAGCGGGGCCAGGCGCACGACCGGTTTGTGCCACTGAAGTACTCAGCCAGGCATCCTGCCTTTCTCCTTTCCCAAGTTCAAACTTAATTCTTTTGAGTCTGGTGTGGGTCCGAGCTCCTTTTCCTCAAATTTTTATAATTTTGAATGTGCTAGGAGTTGATGAGTTTGCCCCTTATCCCATGGGCATTTTGTAACGTCCTTTATAAAATTCATAGGTGACAGAAACAGCAAGGGTGCCTGCACCTGTTGAAATCCCGGTTACTCCACCAACCTTGGTCTCGGTGAGTAATGAACTTGATGCACATCTCATCAGACAGTTTTAATATATGCAAAGATCAGTTCCTCAAAACGGCCTTAGTTCACAAATGCTAATTGTAAGACAATACACTATTTGGCAAGAAAAAGGGGAATTCTGTGTGGCAACCATCAGTCACATAGTCAACACTCTTAATGGGTTTCTGAGGTATAAGGCTTTATTGGGAGAGTGACGGAGATTTAAAGACCAATCCAGCCCTCTTCGACATCTTGCCTTAGTATCAGAGAAAAGCATACATACAAAGGTGACAAGCATAATATAGAAGGAGAAAAGCACGTCAACAGAGGAAGGAGAGAGTACTTCTGATTGGGAATAGCAGGAAAAGCTTGGTTGAAGAGGCAGTATTTGCTGCTGAGCCTTCCAGTTCTGTTAGGGTTTAAATATGTGAGACTAACAGAGGATACAGAGTTGCCCCATTATATGTAGTTAATACAGTTCTACCTTACGAATTTGGAAACACCTGACTATTTATTTATTTACTTATATAATATTCAATTTCCAAGGGAGTCTCTTTACTAATATTTCTAGAGTCTTGACTTAAAAAAAAACATTTTATGGCCATGAGAATATGCAAGTTCAAACACCTGCACTTGTCATTACTCATAGAGACGATTAATGACTATGCACACCTTATCAGTATTTCCTTTTTCTCCTCTCTTCAGGGCTTAAAAAATGTGACGGTTATAGAAGGTGAATCCGTCACGTTGGAGTGTCACATCTCTGGATACCCATCCCCAAAAGTGACATGGTACAGGGAAGACTACCAAATAGAAAGTTCCATTGATTTCCAGATAACCTTCCAGAGTGGAATTGCCCGTCTTATGATTCGCGAAGCCTTTGCGGAAGACAGCGGGCAATTTACCTGCAGTGCCGTGAACGAGGCTGGGACTGTCAGCACATCCTGCTATCTGGCCGTGCAAGGTTGGTGGCCACACTCCCACCGCCTTCCATACATGCCATCGCCCTCAGCCGACACTTTCCACAGCATGGTTTCTGCATGCCTCCTAACGGTAGCCCCTTTGGGATGGGGGTCCATTAGAGGGTCAACTGTCATGCTAAGCAGAGGTCGCTAACAAAATGGACTCAATGCCTGACTTAAATGAGAAACTTCTGTCTTCTTCTAGCATCAGAAGAGTTTGAAAAGGAAACAACCGTGACTGAGAAATTGACCACAGAAGAAAAACGGTAAAACATTCTTTTGTTTTTGTGCAGTTTTGATTTTTTTTCGATCCCTTTGGTATCGGCAAATTGCAACCGCAGAAGCTAATATGAAGGGAATTCTCTTTCCAGCTTTGTTGAGTCCAGAGATGTGGTGATGACGGATACTAGCATCACAGAGGAACAAGCAGGACCTGGAGAACCTGCCGCCCCTTTCTTTATTACAAAACCGGTGGTCCAGAAACTGGTGGAAGGTGGGAGCATTGTGTTTGAATGTCAGGTTGGCGGCAATCCAAAGCCCCACGTCTACTGGAAAAAATCTGGTGTTCCTCTTACCACGGGATACAGGTATTTTGATGGCTGACTGGTAGAGTTCTCTATGATTTGTATGATGTGTAGATGAAGCCTACAGAGAAATAGGCTTGCCCCACTCCCCTCCCCAATGTGGGCTCTTCCATTAGGGAAACTTCCGAGTGTATTTTGAGGTATTTTTACATTTTTGCACAGTCTTACTGAAAAACAAAGCTATGTGACAGAAGAGGATAAAGATATATTTTTTCTGTATTCTACTTTGATTCATGTATAGTGCTAATAAAGTAGAGAAAATGTGGATTTTTACACATTCTTCTAGAAAGCATCTAAGACAGCGTTCAGTAGAAATGCATAATAAAGTCACTAGAAGATAAAAGAATAAGGCTCATGTAATGAAGAAGAAACTTAGTTATACATGAACATCTATGCTAATAAATTTGCTGTAAATGTACAATTTAGCTTTGAATTTTCTACAACTTACAACAAACCAAAAAATGTAGTTCTTATATCTTAATAAGAAAAAATATAGTGTCCCAGAAGTTTAATATTGAAATATTTAAAGGAACTTATTATTTTGATTATTCCTTTGCTCTTCACATGAAACAAAGAGCAAAATGATGAACAAAGAGAAATACCTAAGTGTTTAAATGACCTCGTCGTTTGCCAACATAAACACTGAAGCCCTTTCTGTATGGTTGATTCTAGTAGTATTATATTCTATTATTTATTTCAAAGAATATATGAACCTTATTTAAAATGAAAATTTCAAGTTGTTTGACCCTCATTACTCATGTCCATGCATTTTCCTCAATTTTCAGCAACCTTTTATTCTGCATGGAGCTTAGTCACATGTTTAAGATCATTGAATTTTATACCACTGATCCACATGAGGGTTCGTTTCTTCACATAGGGTTATTTGTGACTGAATTTTTATGTGTTCATTTCCATAAAGATACAAAGTGAGTTACAACAAACAAACTGGGGAGTGCAGACTGGTGATTTCGATGACTTTTGCGGATGATGCTGGGGAATACACTATTGTTATTCGTAATAAGCATGGCGAGACTTCGGCATCTGCCTCCCTGCTTGAAGAAGGTAAACGCAGCTGAGTAGTTTCTGTGTGCATGATAGGAAAGGAAATGCAGGGAGGTAGCAGTGCTATGTGTTTGTCAAAAGGCCTGTTAAAATATTCCAGTTCTGTTGCTGGCTGTCTCCGTGGCTACCCTCTCTTGGCCTCAGCTATATAGGAAATGTTTTAGACCATAAGGCCTCAAATCCATACTGGTGATAAACTTCAAGTTTCTAGCACTAGTTTCTATTTGGTGCATTCATTTCTAGGCATATTTTGAAGGTGCAGCGATTCCAAATCCAGTTGCCTTCCAGATCCAGGCAGATAACATTAGTGAGTGCTATGAAGACAGTGGCACTGGAGAGGCTATGCCCTGCCTTAAGGGGACAGTAGCTCCCCACTTCCACTGTGTTGTTGCCAGGCACACACGTGCCAGGCTCAGTGTTCCTAGAGTTTCTGATATTTTGAAGAAAACCTGGAGGGGCGCCTGGGTGGCTCAGTTGGTTGAGCATCTAACTCTTGATTTCAGCTTAGGTCACAATCTCAGAGTCATCAGATTGAGTCCCGCATCAGGGTCCATGTTCATCAGGGAGTCTGCTTGAGGTTCTCTCCCTCTCCCTCTGCCCCTCCCCCTGCTCACACATGCATGCACACCCTCTCTTTCCCTCACTCTAAAATAAATAAATCTTAAAAAGGTAAACGTGGAAATAAAAATTTTCAGTATTCAAAGTAATTTGACAAAAAGTATAGTGGCATTCAGGCCAAACAAAATGTATCTGTGGGTCACATTTACTTTTGCTTAATTTCACATTACAGTGGACATCCCATGTTCTGTCTCAATTGATCTACACAACACTCCTTAGAGAAAGTTAAGATATTATCCTCATTTAGCAGATAAAACACTCAAGACCCAGGAAAATCAATGAAGTGCCAAAAGCCAGACAGTAAATTAGGAAGAGCCCTAGGGTAGATCCTGAAACCTGACCACTAATATGAAGTTCTTTCTACAGTAGAAGCAGCTACTTTGACTTGTTAATGAAAATTTGGTTTTGGAATTCAATCTAATATAGTTTGAGCACTTCGATAGTAAAATTTGGAAAATCCAGCTTTTGGTTATCAATTTTCCCTAGTGTAGGACTTGCCTGAGTGAAGTGGCATGAATACTTTCTCGTAGGAACATTAAAATTAACTTACGTTTCTAAAACAAACAAGCAAAGGGGGGAAAAAGAGAGGGAGAAAGAGACAAACCAAAAAAGAGACTCTTAATTATAGAAAATGAACTGTAATCAGAAGGGAGGGGGACGAGGGGGGGTGGGGGGGAGGATGGATGAAATAGGTGATGGGGATTAAGGAGGGCTCTTGTGATGAGCCCTGGGTGATGTATGCAAGTGTTGAATCACCCTGTACGCTTGAAACTAATATTACACTGTGTATTAGCTGACTGGAATTTAAATAAAAACTTTAAAAAATAACGTATGTTCTTAACTTCTAGCTGAGTATGAGTCATTGATGAAGTCCCAGCAAGAAATGCTTTACCAAACACAAATGACTGCATTTGTGCAAGAACCTAAAGTTGGAGAAATAGCACCTGGATTTTTATACTCTGATTATGAAAAAGAGTATGAAAAAGAACAGGCCTTAATTAGGAAAAAAATGGCCAAAGATACTGTAATGGTCAGAACTTTTGTAGAAGAACAGGTGAGTAGAACAATAATGACCAAGTAAATCATTTCATAAATTATACTTACCACCCACACTGTCCCTCTTTTTGTTTGATATTTTCATGTTCCAGGGATGGGGTCAGGGTTAGACTACGATTAGTGGGTCCCGATTCACTGCTGACAAGTTTCCTTTATCTTCCTGACATGTTGCACAGCATGGCTTTAGAAATAGACATTCCATATATGTAGGAAAAGACAAATGTTAGGACAACACGTGCACTACTGCCCAAATCCTTTCATCTGCAGGATGAACATCCCAGACCTAACCCGTGCGTTTAGACTATCGTTGACCCAAGGTGCTGTGGCACAAACTGACGAAGATGAAGATAATGCAGATTAAAAACCAAACAGCGACTCATCCAATTCTCAACAAAAACAAAAGCCTTCTAGATTTTCCTCCCAGCCAAAAACTTTAATCAATCCTTATCTCTGAATCTAATGCTCTTAAAGGATTATTTCTGCCAGTCAGGATATATATTTTTTAACCAACTGTCATTTTTTTTTACTATATAGGAATTCCATATTTCTTCCTTTGAAGAGAGGCTTATCAAAGAAATTGAATACAGAATAATAAAGACTACATTAGAAGAACTTCTTGAAGAAGATGGAGAAGAAAAGATGGCAGTTGACGTTTCTGAATCTGAAGCTATCGAAGCAGGATTTGACTTAAGAATCAAGAATTACAGAATTCTCGAGGGGATGGGTGTTACTTTTCATTGCAAGATGTCTGGATATCCATTACCCAAGGTAAAATATAAACATTGTGTCTCCATGCTACAATAAAGTTACAAACTGGTTACAATAACTATTTTATCTTAATTTTTTTCAATATGCATGATATCATTTGCAGATTGCATGGTACAAAGACGGCAAACGCATCAAACATGGAGAGAGATACCAAATGGACTTTCTGCAAGATGGCAGAGCTAGTCTGCGCATACCTGTTGTTCTTCCAGAAGATGAAGGCATCTATACTGCATTTGCCAGCAATATGAAAGGAAATGCAATTTGCTCGGGGAAATTGTATGTCGAGCCTGCTGCGCCTCTTGCTGCTCCGACTTACATACCCACCCCAGAACCAGTGAGCAGAATCAGGTAAGCCCCGGAAGAATTTGTGTTGATTAAGATTTAAATTGTTTAAAACACCAGACATCCCAATAGCAAGTTGTTATTGTGTGAGGGACAAAAAATAAATAAGTAAATAAAAATAAAGGCTAAGAAAGCACAGACACTTGCCATTAGCAATAGAGATGGTTGCCAGGCATTTTTATTCCTTGCCTCTGTGTAAGGTGAACAGAGCATTTCCATTAGTGTAGCATGCTATTCATTCCGCCAGGGCTGTAACTAATGTAGTGAAAACTGTATAGGTTTCCTTAACACCTAATTTTACATGTTATCCCTACTTTATTCAACAACCCTGCAATGTAGGTATTATTGTTGCTACTATATTTATTACTACTTTGGAAGTGGGAGCACTTGATCTCTGTGAGCCTATGAAAATTATCTCAGTTCCCCCCCCCCCCCCCCCCCCGTAAGTGGTGGAGCCAGCCCTTGAAATCCAGTCCAAGCCAGTCTGGCTGCAATGTGTAGATAGGGTTTGGTTTTTTTTCAAATGCAATTTCTATGTTTTCCCTTCTCTTGGATAAAAAATTATATTTCTCCTTTTCTATAAATGTGTTCATTGATTTATTTAACCAATCAATATTTATTGAGATGTTTTGGCAGTCTAATCAAAAGGGTTGGTGACTAATTAAATGCAGGTGGTGAGGGAAAGACTATTAAAAATTGTTCCAAGATTTTTAAGACTGGGTACCTGGCTATGTTGAAGAACTACTGACTGAAATTGAGGATCTATGAAAAACATAGATTTAGGGGCAATGATAATGTATTCTGCTTTGGATCCCAGTGATTTTGAAGTGCTTTTTAATATATACATGAAGTCAGTTCTAAAATGACGTTAAGAAAGAGGTTTGTTTATTTTACCGTGCTTTCTCTATGCCTCATGAAAATATTCTGTTTTGCCTTCGTTTTTCAGATCTATCTCTCCACGTTCAGTGAGTAGATCTCCTATACGCATGTCCCCTGCAAGGATGTCCCCTGCAAGGATGTCCCCTGCACGGATGTCCCCTGCAAGGATGTCCCCTGGACGTAGGCTGGAGGAAACAGATGAGTCACAACTTGAGAGACTCTATAAGCCAGTCTTTGTCTTAAAGCCTGCTTCTTTCAAATGTTTGGAAGGGCAAACTGCCAGATTTGACTTAAAGGTCGTTGGTAGACCTATGCCAGAGACCTTCTGGTTTCACGATGGTAAGTATGATAAGCTTTTACTTACAAGTCATTAAACACAAAATTAAGTTTATATGTGTGTACAACACTTGAAAAACAATTATTTTTAATACAAGTTTTCCTTTTTACTTAATTTTTTACAGGCCAGCAAATTGTCAATGATTATACCCATAAAGTAGTCATTAAAGAAGATGGTACCCAATCACTGATTATTGTCCCCGCAGCGCCCAGTGATTCTGGGGAATGGACTGTCGTTGCCCAAAACAGGGCAGGCAAATCTTCAATTTCAGTGATTTTAACTGTGGAAGGTATTTGCTCTTAAAAAAGAAAATACCTTATCACTTGGGCTATAAACAGGTATTTCAGTCCTACTCACTCTAACTCATAACCTTTCTCTTCCAGCTGTGGAACATCAGGTAAAACCAATGTTCATAGAAAAACTAAAAAATGTCAATATAAAGGAAGGTTCTCGACTTGAAATGAAAGTCAGAGCTACGGGTAATCCCAACCCTGATATCGTATGGCTGAAAAACAGTGACATCATTGTACCTCATAAATATCCTAAAATCAGGTATGTTTGCTTGAAAATAATAAAACTAAGCTCATTATACAAATCCAATAACCAAGGAAGCAATATCTACTTTTGTATTGATTTTTTTTTCACTTTTTATAGAATTGAAGGAACCAAGGGAGAAGCTGCCCTTAAAATTGACTCCACTGTCAGCCAGGATTCTGCCTGGTATACTGCAACTGCTATTAATAAGGCTGGCCGAGACACTACAAGATGCAAAGTGAATGTTGAAGTTGAGTTTGCAGAGCCTGAACCAGAGAGAAAATTAATCATCCCACGAGGGACATATAGAGCAAAGGAGATCGCAGCCCCAGAACTGGAGCCCCTCCATCTGCGATATGGTCAGGAGCAGTGGGAAGAGGGTGACCTCTATGATAAAGAGAAACAACAGAAACCGTTTTTCAAGAAAAAACTCACTTCCTTAAGACTCAAGCGCTTTGGGCCTGCCCACTTTGAATGTAGGCTAACACCAATTGGTGACCCAACGATGGTGGTGGAATGGCTCCATGATGGAAAGCCACTTGAAGCAGCTAACAGGCTCCGTATGATCAATGAGTTTGGGTATTGCAGCCTTGATTATGGAGTTGCATATTCCAGAGACAGTGGTATCATTACATGCAGAGCTACTAACAAATATGGAACAGATCACACATCTGCCACGCTTATTGTTAAAGATGAAAAAAGTCTTGTGGAAGAATCTCAGTTGCCTGAGGGGAGGAAAGGCTTACAGAGAATTGAAGAATTAGAGCGGATGGCTCATGAAGGTGCACTTACAGGTGTAACAACAGATCAGAAAGAGAAGCAAAAGCCAGACATTGTCTTGTTCCCAGAACCAGTAAGAGTACTTGAAGGGGAGACCGCCAGATTCCGTTGCCGAGTGACAGGTTACCCTCAACCCAAAGTCAACTGGTACCTCAATGGACAGCTGATCCGCAAGAGCAAAAGGTTCAGAGTTCGCTATGATGGCATTCACTATTTGGACATTGTGGACTGCAAATCATATGATACAGGGGAGGTCAAGGTCACTGCAGAAAATCCCGAAGGTGTGATAGAGCATAAAGTGAAACTTGAAATCCAACAGAGGGAAGATTTTAGGTCTGTTCTCAGGCGAGCCCCTGAACCAAAGCCCGAGTTTCACATACATGAACCTGGAAAACTTCAGTTTGAAGTACAAAAAGTAGATAGACCTGTTGATACCACTGAAGCCAAGGAAGTTGTGAAATTGAAAAGAGCTGAAAGAATTACCCATGAAAAAGTATCCGAAGAGTCCGAAGAGCTGCGCAGTAAATTCAAGCGCAGAACTGAGGAGGGATATTACGAAGCCATTACTGCTGTGGAGCTCAAGTCTCGTAAGAAGGATGAATCCTACGAAGAGCTCCTAAGGAAGACAAAAGATGAGCTTCTCCACTGGACCAAAGAATTAACTGAAGAGGAGAAGAAAGCCCTTGCTGAAGAAGGCAAGATCACTATTCCAACGTTTAAACCTGATAAAATTGAACTGAGTCCTAGTATGGAGGCTCCTAAAATATTTGAAAGAATCCAAAGCCAAACAGTGGGCCAAGGATCTGATGCACACTTCCGGGTCAGAGTGGTGGGAAGACCAGATCCTGAATGTGAATGGTACAAAAATGGCGTAAAGATTGAACGCTCTGACCGAATCTACTGGTACTGGCCCGAAGATAATGTTTGTGAACTGGTCATAAGAGATGTGACTGCCGAGGACTCTGCCAGCATCATGGTGAAAGCCATCAACATAGCTGGGGAAACCTCAAGCCATGCATTCTTACTTGTCCAAGGTAATTTGAATGTCTTTGGTTTGATGGATCTGTCTCTATTTATCCGTGNGGATCTGTCTCTATCCGTAAATATCCATTAGCATATTTCTTTTTATTTTCTTTTCCCATTATTCAAATTGTGAATTTAATTTAATATAATGTCTTTTTCTTCCCCTTTTCCTTGTAGCCAAGCAATCAATCATTTTCACACAGGACTTACAAGATGTTGTTGCTAAGGAAAAAGACACCATGGCAACCTTTGAATGTGAAACTTCAGAGCCATTTGTCAAAGTGAAGTGGTACAAAGATGGTGTGGAGGTTCATACGGGAGATAAATACAGGATGCACTCTGACAGAAAGGTTCACTTCCTCTCCGTACTGACAATTGACACATCCGATGCTGAGGACTACAGCTGTGTACTCGTGGAAGATGAAAATGTCAGAACAACAGCGAAACTTATTGTCGAAGGTAGTAAATAATCATTTCACTATTTAAGTTCTAAAGTCACCCTTAGTATGTGATAAAATTAGCTTTGCAGTTTTCCTTTCATAAAAGGAATTATTTGGGAATTAGATATAAGCTCCAGAGCAAGATTCCTGAATTTATACCAGTAATTGAGAATATTGACAATTTGGATTTTTCCAAAATCAAGGTTATTTTGATGTCTTGTTTTTAAAATTTTATATTGAAATAAGATTCTGTGCTTTGAAAAATAATTTAGGGGCACCTGGGTGGCTCAATTTGTTAAGCATCTGCCTTCAGCTCAGGTCATGATCCCAGCATCCTGGGATCAAGCCCCACTTTGGACTCCCTGCTCAGTGGGGAGCCTACTTCTTCCTCTCCCTTTGCCCCTCACCTCCCTCCCACTCATGCTCTCTCTCTTTCTCTCAAATAAATGAATAAAATCTTTAAAATAAATAAATAATTTAAATATAAAAATCACTTCTTTTTTAAAAAAATGTATTTCTCAGTCCATTGGCAGGGAGATATTAAGAATATTCGTGATAGCATGGGGAACTTAAGAGAATTACAAGGAACTTTTTCTACTGTAAGTGTTGTTGTATAACTCTCCAGAGAAATTAATATTTCTTTATCTTATGCCTCAGGTGCAGTTGTTGAATTTGTAAAAGAACTTCAGGACATAGAAGTTCCAGAATCATTTTCAGGAGAGTTAGAGTGCGTTATATCTCCAGAAAATATAGAAGGCAAATGGTATCATAATGGCGTGGAGCTGAAATCCAATGGCAAATACACAATTACATCTCGCCGTGGACGTCAGAACCTCACAGTTAAGGATGTGACCAAAGAGGACCAGGGAGAATACAGCTTTGTTGTTGATGGGAAAAAGACAACCTGTAAACTAAAGATGAAACGTAAGTCTTCCTGTTCCTTTTGGCCTGCACTGAATATCATCATGGCTTATCGATAAAGAAATGATCATAACGTTCTTTTTTCTCACCATATTTCACAGCCCGCCCCATCGCTATCCTGCAAGGACTTAGTGATCAAAAAGTCTGTGAAGGTGACATTGTCCAGCTTGAAGTGAAGGTCTCCTTGGAGAATGTGGAAGGTGTCTGGATGAAAGATGGCCAAGAAGTGCAGCCCAGTGACAGAGTTCACATTGTGATAGACAAACAGTCCCACATGCTGCTCATTGAAGATATGACTAAGGAGGATGCTGGAAATTACTCCTTCACCATTCCATCCCTCGGACTGTCAACCAGTGGGCGCGTCTCTGTCTACAGTGAGTACAACTTACATATTTTTACGTGTACATTGTTAAGTGAGGTAGAGAACTTTAATAAGTGGGCGCTTAAAACAAAATTCACATTCATAAATCTTTTATTTGTGTGTGTTGTTTTGCAGGTGTTGATGTGATAACTCCTCTAAAGGATGTTAATGTCCTTGAGGGTACCAAGGCTGTGCTTGAATGTAAGGTCTCAGTTGCTGATGTGACTTCTGTTAAATGGTATTTAAATGATGAACAAATCAAGCCTGATGATCGTGTACAAGCCATTGTCAAAGGTACTAAGCAGCGACTAGTGATTAACCGGACCCACGCTTCAGATGAAGGACCTTACAAGCTGATGGTTGGCAAGGTTGAAACCAGCTGTGATCTCTCTGTGGAAAGTAAGGATTCTTCTATTTAACTGATAAGTTAAGCCTTAAGCCTTCTCTTTTCCCAGTGTAATATTAACCAAGTGATTATTTTTTCCCCAGAAATTAAAATTATCAGAGGTCTTCGTGACCTTACCTGTACAGAAACCCAAAATGTGGTCTTAGAAGTTGAGCTGTCCCACTCAGGAATCGATGTTTTGTGGAATTTTAAGGACAAGGAAATCAAACCCAGTTCTAAATATAAAATTGAAGCTCATGGAAAAATATATAAGTTGACAGTTCTAAATATGATGAAAGATGATGAAGGAGAGTACACATTTTTTGCTGGAGAAAATATGACATCTGGAAAACTTACTGTGGCAGGTTGGTACATTTATCATTCAATTTAAATTCTTAGGTGTGGCAGTTGTTTTAAGAAATTGCAGCCCATTTCCTTTCAAATTCCCAGCCATTTTCATTTCCGTGCCTCTGCTTATGCTGTTCTCGAAACCAGTATTTCCCTCAACACTGTCCCCACCATGTTCTTCTAGGCAGAACTACCTCAAATGCCATCTTCTTGTGAAGCCTTCCTTAATCTTCCCATCTGTGTAAGATCTTACTCCTCCAACCTCAGGATTATTTTATGTGTGTCTCTTCCACGGCCCTTATCATATACTTGTGTTATTCCCCATTTCTTCCTCTCACACCAGAGTATAAGCTCCCTAAATCTAGAATTGCTTCTTTCTTATCTGTGTTCTCCAACATACTGCACATGATAGATGATCAATAAACATTTGTGGAATTGAGCTTGATTTAAACTTTCCTACTCTAAAGGTGTATTTCTTTTTTTTTTTTAATCGCTCTTGTTTCTTTAACTTTTGTTTCCTTTGTTCCCTTCATATTTGTTTTATGAACCCAATGACTATTTTAAAATGTCAGTCAGTATATCTGTGTATCTCTTTCTTATAACATGAAATAGACCTCTCTCATTCAGCAGAAATCCCTTGCTTCAAAATGAAAAACCAAAAGCATAAATCAATTGTCAAGAAAAAACTAGAAGTCATCATTAATGTGTTTTGTTCATTGCAATTTAATTGCTGAGGAGTTGAGATATGACATTGGGATTAAATTGTAAAATCCATATGGGAATTGTGGGTCCCACTTTATGTGAAAGTTTCATGGCTTATACTTCATCACATTATAATATTTCCTCAGATATTGTCTGAGAACAATATGAGCCCCTATGTGATTTCACTCAACATTTTTTAAGGCCCTCCCGTACGCAAGACACTGCTAGAAACACAGGACACAAAAATGAATAAGGCATGATATTTTTTTCTTGAAGAATTCACAATTTAAAGAGGGACAGATACATTAGCAAATAACTTGCTGAAAGAGTAATTTTTTCTGCCAGTGGATAATGGCCATGGAGGCAATAGGAGGAAGCTTCATAAAAGAGATAACACATGTCAAAACAGTGATTTTTGGGGCACCTGGATGGCTTAGTTGGTTGAGCGGCCAACTCTTGATTCTGGCTCAGGTCATGATCTCAGGGTCCTGGGATCAAACCGTATATCAGGCTCCAGGCTCAGGGAGGAGTCTGCTTAAGGATTTCTTTCCCTCTCCCTCTACCCTGGCTCATGTGCATGCGTATAATCATTCTCTCTCTTTAATAAATAAATAAATCTTTTTAAAGGAAAATAGTGATTTTTAGCGTATAAGAATCTCTAATCTTATAGAAATATTGATGACTGAACATTTTGCTTAGCACATCTTTTCCCAATCAAATATTAGACATATTTGCAGCAAATAATCCTTAGAAGACTTAAGTAGAATACTTTCGAAGGAGAAACTGAGTTAGAGGCCGTCCAGGTGGTATTGCTCTCAAAATTCTATATTAGCCATTGCTTTCCCTTTGTAAAACCTTCCTGAGTCCAGTATTTTCCCTGGTTATCAGTAATGCATACTAGAACAGGGATTTCTGTGATATGTTCTCAATATGGGTTAAGATAATTCTATTAAACATTTCATGATATTCAAAATCGTGTTTTAAAATTTGGCATTTTATATTGTGCAAAGATTTCTTTTTTGTATAAATATATATTTCTAAAGGACTCACACTTAAACTTCTCTTGTTCCAAAGGGGGAGCCATCTCCAAGCCACTCTCGGACCAGACTGTGGCTGAATCGCAGGAAGCTGTGTTTCAATGTGAAGTTGCCAACCCAGATTCCGAAGGCGAATGGCTGAAGGATGGCAAACACCTACCACTGAGTAACAACGTCAGGAGTGAATCTGATGGCCACAAAAGGAGACTTATCATCGCTGCCACCAAATTAGATGACATTGGAGAATACACCTACAAGGTGGCCACCTCCAAAACATCTGCCAGACTCAAAGTTGAAGGTCAGTGATGTAATAACAGATTTATCTGTTTCACATCATATTGCATTCTTGATAGTTACCAGTTTAAAAGTCAATGGTATAACCATTCTGGATGCCATAAATCTTGATTTCACAAAATCATTATAAACTCTCTAAACTTTCTAGGCCATATACCACAGGGTGCAAAATTGCTTTTAAGATGTGTTTCTGTGAAGAAGCCATTTCTTAGGTTCTAGCTCAGAGGAACAGCCTAATTAGACACTCTCATTCTCCGTCCCTCTTTTGCTCTTCACTATTAAGCTATTAGTATGCAGCTATGCAAACTTCATCTCATTCAAATACAGAAAAATTGTGCAGTGTACATTTCAAACTGGATCCCAGGTTTTCCTAAATAATCACAAGGTGTCTTTTAAAATAGAGGCGCTGGGGCGCCTGGGTGGCACAGCAGTTGGGCGTCTGCCTTCAGCTCAGGGCGTGATCCCGGCGTTGTGGGATCGAACCCCACATCAGGCTCCTCTGCTGTGAGCCTGCTTCTTCCTCTCCCACTCCCCCTGCTTATGTTCCCTCTCTCACTGGCTGTCTCTATCTCTGTCAAATAAATAAATAAAAAATCTTAAAAAAAAAATAAAATAGAGGCGCTGCATAACTGCAACATTTTCAATAACCGTTCTTTTGCAAGATGACCAGGTAATGATCTTATCCCAGGACTTCGTTTAGTGGACCATGTCATCTTTATTTCCTAAACCAATCATAAATTTGTCTTCAGCTGTCAAAATTAAGAAGACTCTGAAGAACCTCACAGTGACAGAGACGCAAGATGCTGTTTTCACTGTTGAGCTTACGCATCCTAACGTAAAAGGCGTCCAGTGGATCAAAAATGGCGTTGTGCTGCGATCCAGTGACAAGTACGACATCTCAGTCAAAGGAACAGTTTACACTCTGAGGATTAAAAACTGTGCTGTTGTGGATGAATCTGTATATGGCTTCAAGCTTGGAAAGCTAGGAGCCAGTGCCAGGCTACATGTGGAGAGTAAGTTAATTTAGAAACATTTTACAAGTAGCCAATGTATGGTAACCACTAAGTTAACCATATCACTGAATTGCTTCAACTTTCCTCATTAGCTGTCAAGATCATTAAAAAGCCAAAAGATGTGACCGCCTTGGAAAATTCCACCGTTGCCTTTGAAGTTAGTGTTTCCCATGACACGGTTCCAGTAAAATGGTTCCACAAGAATGTGGAGATTAAGCCAAGTGACAAGCACAGACTGGTCTCAGAAAGAAAGGTCCACAAACTGATGCTGCAGCATATTTCCCCCTCAGATGCTGGGGAATATACAGCTGTGGTGGGGCAACTGGAGTGCAAAGCTAAACTTTTCGTGGAGAGTAAGTATTAGCTCCTTATGGTATTTCCCGAGATGATTCCCATGTGTTCATTCATTGGTTGGTTGGTTGGTTTCATCCATTTTTTAAGATAAAATATATTAACTGAAGTGCTTTTTTATTTTCCTAAGCATTACATATTACAAAAACCATGAAAAACATTGAGGTACCTGAGACCAAATCTGCCTCCTTTGAGTGTGAGGTGTCCCACTTCAATGTCCCTTCCATGTGGCTGAAGAATGGTGTGGAGATTGAGATGAGCGAGAAGTTCAAGATAGTCGTGCAGGGGAAACTCCACCAGCTGATCATCATGAACACCAGCACAGAGGACTCAGCAGAATACACATTTGTCTGTGGCAATGACCAAGTCAGCGCCACCCTGAAAGTGACCCGTAAGTAAACAAACAAAACAAAAATTATATCAAATACTTGGTAAACTCATTGTTATTCCATATCCCACTCTTTTCCTTACTGACCAGTTAATCCACTCCGAAAATCCTTGACTGAAACATCTACTGTGTGTTCACCCTGAGTTAGGCACCAGCATCTCCATCTGGATAACATTTTCTGATTAGAGTAGCCTTTCAAGGCTACCTGTAAAGATGCTCTACTATCTATCACTAGCTCTTTCTGTTCCTCGGTCCCTTGGTATAGTCCTGTGGAGGGGAACCTGGAAGATAGCATAGCTCATACCCCTGAACTGTAATCACCTTAACAGACATACTAAACACATTCCTCGTTTTCACTCTGTGCTTGATATGACTCACATCATACTGACACAAAGTCTTCTTGGGTGTGTTTCCTTCCCCCTTTGCAGCAATCATGATTACATCCATGCTGAAGGACATCAACGCTGAAGAAAAAGACACCATTACCTTTGAGGTAACGGTGAACTATGAAGGCATCTCTTACAAATGGTTAAAGAATGGTGTGGAAATCAAATCAACTGACAGGTGCCAGATGAGAACCAAAAAGCTCACGCACTCACTGAATATCAGGAACGTTCACTTCGGGGATGCAGCTGAGTACACCTTCGTGGCTGGAAAAGCTACCTCAACAGCCACCCTTTACGTGGAAGGTATGGTGTCATAAATGTCTTACCCATAACACGAAATGTCAAACACACCATGTACAATACTAATCAGTACATCAATTAATGGGAAAATAAAATGTGTATCTGTGTAATGAAATACCGCGAGCAATAAAAAGCAAGTGCTGATATGTGCTACCACATGGGTGAACCTTAAGAACCATATGCTAAGTGAAAGAAGCCAGTCCCGAAGGACCATATATTGTATGATCCCCTTTATAGGAAATGTCGGAATACACACATCTATAGACAATAGATGGGCGCCTAAATCTGGGGGGAGACAGTAGGAGGCCTCTGGAGGGTGGTGACTAAGGCCTGTATGGTCTTTTGGGGTAATGAGAATATTCTAACATTGTTTGAAGGGCTGGTTTGCCAACTCAGACAATACTGAAGCCCCCGGAGTGAGTGCTTTGAGCGTGTGGATCGCATACTCTGTGAGTCACGTCTTAAAGCCGTTAGAAAGGTTAATTTTTGTACGTGCTGTTTTCCAGCTCGCCACATAGAATTTCGGAAACACATCAAGGATATTAAGGTTCTTGAGAAGAAGCGAGCCACGTTTGAGTGTGAAGTTTCTGAACCTGACATCACTGTTCAGTGGATGAAAGATGGCCAAGAGCTGCCGACTGTGGACAGGTCAGTTGTGTTGCCTGGCTACGTTCTAGTAATTCCCAGTTTGCTTTGAGTCACCATTCATTAAACTTCAGTTTCCATTTCATCCATAGAATAAAGATACAGAAGGAGAAATACGTTCACCGCCTGCTGATCCCCTCCACCCGGATGTCTGATGCCGGGCAATACGCAGTGGTGGCAGGAGGCAACATATCCACCGCTAACCTCTATGTAGAAGGCAGAGATGTCCGCATCCGAAGTCTCAAAAGGGAGGTTCAGGTATTGTCTATGTGCTGAATTTGGGGAGATGTCATCGAGAGCCCGTAATCCATAGTTTGAGATTTTAATTTTTTAACCTCAACATTTTCTTTTTTTTTTTTTTTTAAAGATTTTTTATTTTTATTTATTTGACAGAGATAGAGACAGCCAGCGAGAGAGGGAACACAAGCAGGGGGAGTGGGAGAGGAAGAAGCAGGCTCATAGCAGAAGAGCCTGACGTGGGGCTCAATCCCATAACGCCGGGATCACGCCCTGGGCCGAAGGCAGACGCTTAACCGCTGTGCCACCCAGGCGCCCCAACCTCAACATTTTCTAACCACAGTCCTCTAAAGAAAGAAAACAGCTGATCCCTGCTGGCTTAGACTCTCAGTCTGACATCAATTTAGTCACAGTTTTCCCTCACTTAGGGAAATAGTGTGTCCTTAGCAGCTGTCTAGATACTTTAATTAAAGCAGCTGTAGGAACTTCACTGTCTCATAAATGGCCACCAGCCAAGCAGCACAAAGCAGGAGAGAGCTCAGATGTACGTTGTGGTGCTTACACAGCAGCCGGCACTCAGGGAAGAGGTAGGACAAGGTGGCGTTTCGTCAGATAGCTTCTATTGTGGAGAGGCAGGGACTTGTCTGGGAACGCTTCTTCTGAGGTCCAGGATTGAGCAGAAGCTGGGTTCCTAGCAAAGGTACTGACCCAGACCCCTTTGCTCTCTACTCCATGTGCAGGGCTTGTTCTCATGGGTGCCTGTCTTCCCGAATGTGGAATGGAGGGAATATGTTAGGAGAAATATTGTTTGAATTCGGATTTATCGTATAGCTCATCTGAGAAGAACCGGGCACGACAGGCCTTGACCACATAGTGAAAAAGCCTTCAGTGAGGACGCCGATGACCTGAATATGTCTTCTGTCCTTTACTGTCCAATTCTGAATCTGATTGCCTCACTGTTAAAAATGAGGCTAATGGTTTCTACCTACCCCAGGAGGTTCTTGATCATAACACATGAAATCAGATTAAATAGTAAAAGAGCTTTGTCCAAAATAAAAAGCCCACAGATATGAGGTGTTGTTATTTCTGCTCTGATTAGTTAAAAAGCAAACATTTAAGGATTCAAGTCATGGTCTCTTTGGGGTGGTGTCTCTCCTCAGTGCAGGTGTTAGCAGGATTCTCTAAGAAGAAGTTAGGGTACCATTTGTCTAAGGAGATGCAGGACAAATTAGAATGCACTTCACCCAGTCAACTTTTTCTATCATAATCTGTAGGTTTGGCATGCTCTTGAAATGAGCAGTTTTAGAAACAGGTTAAAACCAAAAGGAAAGCAGGACTTCAATTCTCTTTTTATGTTCCTCCACCAAAAGGTTATTGAGAAACAACGTGCTGTCGTTGAGTTTGAGGTCAACGAAGATGATGTTGATGCCCACTGGTATAAAGATGGCATTGAAATCAATTTCCAAATTCAAGAACGACATCAGTATGTAGTGGAGAGAAGAATCCACCGGATGTTTATCTCTGAGACCAGGCATAGCGATGCTGGTGAATACACCTTTGTGGCAGGAAGGAACAGGAGTTCTGTTACTCTCTATGTCAATGGTAGGTAGACATATTAATGTATTTTGTGGATCCATCTGGAATAATCCTCCCCTTTAAGTTCCTAAAGTGCTGATAGTTCTGGGCAATTTCTAAAGACGCCATACTACTCATATGTTTTCAGCTACGTTTATTTTCACATTATATCTGGATAAAGGGACAGCGTCTATTAGAGACTGTAAAAATGTCATTTCCAGAAAGTACCTAATGGTAAATCATCATTTAGTTGGTCAACACTATTGAGTACCCACTGTATGTCAGTTATAACAGCCCCTCAGTGGGTTTCTGGATACAGCATTCAGCTGGTTCAGCTGGTCAAGTTTTCTGCCCTTGGCGCTGTTTAGGTGCTAGTAGTGCTACCGAGCCCCAGGGGCATTTCCAGCCTCTAGTGTGGAGTGCCTGGGAAAACTCAGAAGTCCTCTTTGAGACCCCAGAGGGCCTGGAGAGCCACAGGCGATGTGGAGCTAGGTTTTCTCTGCCCCAAGCCCTACGGTCAGAGGCTCTTATTCCACATGCTGCCAAGTCCTCCAAGGAGTGCCTTGAAACCACCCACTTTCCTCATTAGAAAGCTTAGAGCTGAATTTGAGGCTGACCTAGAAATGAGACTAACCTAAATGCACAGAGAAGAAGGACTGTCCATCCCTATTTTAATCTTGAGTCTACTCTGAACACATACCCCAGAAGCAGATGAAAGAACACTAAGAATAATCTCAGTTTAATAAAAATGAACCATATTGCCAACATTCCCTTAGTCCCTGGACCAAATCATCATGGTATCCAGTTCTTATTATTTCTAAATTTGTGGTGGAGAGACTGAGACACAGAGAAGTAAAGGTCAGAAACCAACCAACCTCACAGAAGTCCTTTCCCTCCATTTCTGTGTTCCACGAACTACCCAGTTCCCCCCAGTCATCACAACACTGAGAAGATGCTTTAATTAGCATAGCAAGAAAGTGAGGTTTGGGTTTTTTGGTTTTTTTTTTTTTAAGTCTACCTAATTGCCTTTAAGTAGATCTGGAATAACATTTATTCCTTTTTCATGCTTGGGGATTGTACTTCATTGGTATCTAAATATAAAGAAATGACTCTGACATATACACAAATACTTGCAAAACAAACAGACCTAAAGGTGATGAACCACCTGGCCACATGGTTTGCCCAAATGATAGAAAATAGGCAGCGAGTGGCAGTCGTCCTGGCTTTCTTTAGGGTACTGGCCATTGCTACACCCCCATGCAGACCCCAACAGGGAGAGGGGTGATCACATTATGTTGACAAGCTCAACACTCTCAGCAAGACCCCCTGACCAAGCCTCAGATACCAGAAGTATCTTTCTAAAGTTATTCTATTTGAGGACAAGATTCCAAATGTTTTCTTCCTTCTTAGCATAAAGAATGTTCTCATATTCTGAGGCAAGTAAAGCCATTACAATTCCAAAGTTTGGTTTCTGGCTGCCTCACCCCTGGCCACAAATGAACGTAGGCTTTCACATGTCCTCCCGTGTTTTCGCACTTTCTCACAAGCGTTGGTTTTCATTCACTCCCAGCTCCGGAGCCGCCCCAGATTCTGCAGGAGCTCCAGCCCATCACTGTGCAGTCTGGCAAGCCTGCCCGCTTCTGCGCCGTGATAGCCGGCAGACCGCAGCCCAAAATTTCCTGGTACAAGGAAGAGCAGCTGCTTTCCACTGGCTTCAAGTGCAAATTTCTTCACGATGGGCAGGAGTACACACTTCTGCTCATCGAAGCCTTCCCGGAGGACGCAGCTGTTTACACCTGTGAAGCCAAGAATGACTATGGAGTCGCCACAACCTCCGCTTCGCTCTCAGTGGAAGGTAGAAACGCCTTGCTACTTCTCAGCTTAGCATAAAGCCTGAGAAACCCGCTTTTGGTTCTCCCACTGCATTTCTAAGCACCGTTTGGAGCCCCTAAGAGTAGTTTGCTACCCCACTTTTAGAAAGTGCCCTGCTGCCAGATACTTAAGATACATCAGCACACTCCATTCTGCCACATCTGTAAGTGACGTGATCATGACCAGTCTTGTGGTCCCTTTCTTTAGTTCCAGAAGTTGTGTCTCCAGATCAGGAAATGCCAGTTTATCCTCCTGCCGTCATCACCCCCCTTCAGGACACTGTCACTTCGGAGGGACAGCCAGCCCGTTTTCAGTGCAGAGTGTCTGGAACAGGTAGGTTTATGAGCAAAGGTATCATTGCTAATATTTACAAAGAATGATCTGAGGCAAGTTTTCTCATCTTCCCCTCAATCATGAACATCTCTCATGCATAATTTGACTTTAAATGGGAATTTTGCAGAAGAGTTATGAATAAAAGAATAGGCCCTGTTTTCCACTATTGAGTATATACCTGAAAATGGTTAAGGTGGTAAATTTTATGTTATGTAGGGGTTTTTCTTGTTTGTTTGTTTGTTTTTTTACCACAATACAGGAGAAAAAAACTTGATCGGTATTTTCCAGTGTTCAAAAGATGTCATGTTCCCTGAGATAACTTTTCTTCTCTCTTGAAAAAAATACAACAAAAACTACAGTTGTTATTGTTATATTAATTATCCTGTTATCTACATATATTTCAAGAGAAGAGTCTGTATGTGAGACATTATTCAGTCGATAGTGCTTGTGTGGAAAGGTATATTCCTTTGGAAGGCGGTAGCCTATTGCATCAAAAGTAGGGTCATTATAATCAGAGGTTGGATTTGAACCTTGGCTTCACTGTGTGACCTTAGGCAAGTATAAGATTTCTCTGGTTCTCTTTCCTTCATGAATAAAGGAAGGATGTATTGCGTTTAATCTTAGAATGTACGTTTCACAGGGGCAGGGACTCTGTCTCAGTACCTAGAACTTCTTGCTTAAAAAGGCAGTAGCTACTGGAAAGTACGATCCTTGGCAGCAAGGGTGGGTCCTTGTCCTAGAATAGCTTCACAGATCGTGTATACTCAATAAGTGATTGTTACTTGGACAAAAGAATGATTATCAAATGACTAATACCAATCAGGATTATTTCAGATAACACACACCAGAGCCTAGCATAATGCCCACGATGCAGCGACCCCGGTCGGTTCACTCTTCTACTCTTTAATAGGGGCACGCTTGCCAGATACCTCAGCCCCTCCCCACAGCCTCAGGAGGCCAGTCTTAGTAGAATGAGACAAAAGTTCACAGCCACTTCAAGCCGATGATGACTGTAAACTTACCTCAGATAGGGGCAAGGTAGATCAACCTTATCCCAAATGAAAGTCACTCTCTCAATTTGCTTGGCCTTTATGTACGACCACCTAAAGGACATTCTTAGAGCTTGGGCTTTTCACAGCATTCCTAGTAAGTGTGAGTTTTTTTTCATTATTCTTCTTCCATTAGTTTATGACTTAATCTCTGCATTGCCATGAGCATTTTCCTCAACAAGTTAGTATTCAGTTGACTTTCTACGACCTGATGATTTCTCCCTGTGAAATAGAGATGCTGATCAAGAAACCAAATGGACCTATTTGATTTTTATGAACATAATTAAAAGATATTATGTATGTAAAGTACCTATAGGCATGGCTGGCAAGTGACTGGTACTTTAATACATTAATTTTATTATAGCCATAGAGGGGAATTATATAAACATAAAAGTCCAGTATTGGGTGACCGACATAGACAAACATCATAGACTTTGTGACTTCAAAGCAGAGTTTGAGAAATACTAAATATCAAGTAATATGGACTGATTTGATAATATCTTACTAACACAATAAAGAAAAATACATTTTAATATCAAATTCACTGAAGTCACATTAAATAATTTATCCTCTCATTGAACTTGTAGAGGAAAATTTTCAAATCAGTATACATATATATGATTATCTAAAGCAGAAGTCTTTATATAGCACTTTTTAGTTTATAAATAATATAGTTTTGCTTTTAAGGTGTCACAAAAATATGCTCAAACCTTCTACGAGACGGCAACTGGGGTAGAAAGAGAAAAATATCTTTTCTGTATGACTGACATCTTCACATGTTTAAATGGACTTTACAGATTAGTGGGTTACTAACTCTTTATGTGGTACTATATACACATACAGAGGTTTGAGCATTCTCTTGCAGACATGTTTCCTATATGGCAAAAATTAAGTTTATTAAGTAAAATGCCCTTTTAAAAGCTTACCAAATGGCACCGTTTCATGCCCCTATGACTGAAAGTATTTACACAACTTCCTCTGACCTGGTACTACTCTAGGTGAACAAATTCAGCCCTGCCTTCTAAACTGGAAAAAATTATGAGTCTTCAGAAATGCTGTTGGAACTCAATACTCACAAGCCTGGAACTTGGTTGGCCTCTGCAATCTAGTGGAGCTTTTAGGAGAAAGTGTTGCCTGTTGACGGTCTCTGGTGCCACCTACTGGTGGAAAAGCAATTTAGAAAAGTAGAATTTTAAAACGAATTTAAACTAGCTTTTTGCTAGTGTTTATTCTACAGATAGTATCATTTGGAGGCTTAGTGAGCAACCGCTAGCTAAATAAAATGATAAATAATTAGTCTAGCAATGATGGATGCGCATTGTGTTGTAACAGCCTATGTACTCACTGCCTTTGCAAGACAGAGAGAGATGCATGGACTGGGCATCGAAGAATCAGCAGGATCATTGAACACAATGGCATTCTAGGCAAAGAATGACATTTACAAGTCATAAAAGCCTGCAAGAGTGCTTCATGTGCTGGAAATGACAAGTGGCTTGAGTATGGTTGGAAAGTGATGTAATAAGTGGAGGAGAAGGCCAAAAAAGAAGGCAGGGGCCAGATACTAAAGGTTTTGGTGTTCTATGCTTAGGATTTGAGATTTTGTTTTATTTGCACTGAGGAGTGACTTAAGGCTTTTTAAGCCTCTAGGTAACATGGTCAGGTTTGCTTTTCAGAGACAATACTGCGATAGTGAAAAGAGGAATGGACAGATGTGGGAGATGAGGACCAAGGGAAAGGCCATCCTGATAGGCTTGGAGCGTGCTGATGAGGCCCTCAACTAGGGAAGTCAGGAGGAAGAAGAGTGTAGATTGTGGGAGAATTCAAGAGGTGGAATGAAAGGAATTTAGGGGCCAAATACAATGGAGTGGTGGAAGAGTGGGATGGCCTCACAGAAACCAAAAGAAACCAGTGACCCACACGGAGAGTGGCAGCCCAGCCAGAAGCACCAAGTCCATTACCAAGAAAGGTCTCACCTTTTGGCTCATTTATTGTTGGCAGTGCATGCCTGTCCTAGGGCTTCATTCCATTCACTGAAGGAAGAAGTTATTGTAGGAATATGCTGAGAACCCCATAAAGAGGTGGACACACTCTTCATCATTCCATTTCCATCGAGGTTTAATAGACAAGCTAAATGGTTGTAGAATGATTGTTAAATTCCATGTGATGGTGTTACCTATTATATTACATGGCCCTGTCTTGGGGCAAATTATTAAAGGCACTGATGATCCCTTGGGGTGGTTAAACAGTCTTGCTTTGATGACTGACTTGTGCCAATGGTTTATAAAGCCCTTCCCATGTATAAGTCATTTAATTCACACAACAGGTTTTTTGGGGGTTTTTTTTGCAATGAAGAGCTCATGAATTATTATGCATCTCATTTTCCAAATGAGAAGACTGGTCCAGAGAGATTAAATGATGGGTCTAAGGTCACACAGCTGGGAAATTGTGGTATCAGGGTTCCATTTTCTACTTTACCTTGCTACCGAAGGAAGAGATTTGTGTCTTTAAAAGGAGAACCTTTTATAAACGACTACCATCATGGGCAGGAGGGAAACCTTCACAAACCAGTGTTTGTGTTAAAATGCAAACAAATGCTAGCTGAATAGACTAGTAGAGAATCCCCCCATGGATGGTATTGCGATAAGGAAGTGATACAGTGATCATACTCCAAAAAGAAGAAGTCTTGGTTTGTGGCTTTTAAAACTTGTGACTAAATTTAAATTCACTCTTGACTTATAGGGTGACTGTTTCAATAGAAGTGTAAGATTTTTTTAAAGTTCACTTCACCTTCAATTGTAATAACATCATGTTATTTTATCTTTGCTTTGGGGTTATTTTCAACTCTTTAGATGAAAAGAGCTAGTTTTATCATTATTTATTATTACTGCTACTTTGAAAAAAGCCAAATATATCTAAGATGCCCATATTCCATGACTCTTTCTTTCAGTTTTAAAAATTATTTTTTGCTGTGCTAAGACCTTTTCAATGCTTGTTCATTGGTAATGAAAATAGAGAAATTTTGTCTTCAGCCTGTAGGGTGTCTGTTTTAGACTTCTGGGAGTGTTCCATCTTCTCAGCTCTCTTTTTGATTGATCATTCTGCCCCCCAGAAGCACAGATTTCCCTCACTTCCTGTCCTATTAGGCGACCACTGTCCTAGTCAAACCCATCATGATGACTGTTCGTTAGGATGATCTTTTCCTCAAGGTCACTATGTCAAAGCCTTGTCCCTGTTTCCACAGCATGACTTGCAAGTGGTTAAAAATAATATAACTAAAATTGTAAAATTTCAAACATTACAACCAGCCTATAAGCTGGATTTTTCTGGAGTCATCTTTCCTTCTTAAAGATGACAAGAAATTTTGTAAAAGCAGATGTGGCATGCCTCAAAAGAGAAATATAATGTTATGAAGATAACTATGAAATGTAGTCACCAATATAATCAGTGTTGTGTTTGCAGGTAAAAACATCCACCACCTTTGTGATTTAAATATCTTCTTTTTTCCTTTTGTGATGCAGATCTAAAAGTGTCTTGGTACAGCAAAGACAAGAAAATCAAGCCATCTAGATTCTTTAGAATGACTCAATTTGAAGACACTTACCAACTGGAAATTGCTGAAGCTTATCCAGAAGATGAAGGACTTTACACTTTTGTTGCTAATAATGCTGTGGGTCAAGTATCAAGCACAGCCAACTTGAGACTGGCAGGTACAGTAAACAACCTTAAGAAACACATTTAAATACGGCTGTAATCTCACAGTGTCAGTAACAACCACTAAAGATTCCATGTAAACCATCGTGGGCCCTACGATTCTCTCTTAATGCAACTAATTGTTTCCATGTTTTATGCCACATTCTCACTTTCCATTTATCCCATCTCATTATGGACCACAAACCATCATTTCTCACTTTGCCCTGCTTTGTCTTTATAATGTTTTATAACGTATTGCTCTCCTCACCAGCTTTCATGCTTTCTGATCAGCATGTATCAGAATGGAAAGAAACATGCTAAAGAAAGAGGTAGATTTGTTTTCTCATTTAGCGAGGATGAAAATTAAAAAAAAAATTGTAAGTATTACTATCCCCCCGTTGTCTTGACACAATTCTGATTTCACAGAAGCTACAGAGGATGATTCCAGATCTGTATACCAGCTAGGTGTATTCACCGTCATTCAAAGAATGCCTGAAGGCTGAGAGGCCCAGTGCTAAGATGGTTTAGTGTTTCTGTTACTTGGGGCTTTTAAACTGCCATCAGAAACACTTCCCTGGTAGTAGAGGGCACTTTGTTTCAAAACAAAGTTACAGTATTTTTATACAATCAGACTGGTTTTGCTGAGCTAATTTAGTCTATGTATTATTAACTATGTACAAATATATACAGATTGAGGGCAGCTCTGGTTTTTCTCTTAATTTTAAACACTTATTATAATAATCAGATATTTTCTTAAAGTGGTTTACAAAATAGAAAATGTAATTTTACAACCAGAGGCGGGGAAAAAAAATAAAAACAGAAAACAGGAATACCTAAACCAAACTGTGTACGTCACTACTGCCTTCACAAACAATGCAGTGAACCTTCTTGGACTGTTCATGTCTCGACTGGTTTGCCTGGAAAGTGGGAGGAACGTGTGTGACTTGGAGCCAGTGGTGGCAGACATTGACAAGACGTTAGGATTGGACTGGATTCTAGTCCACCATTGAAATTGGCAACAGATCTGTAGACAACCCCAAATGAGTTCTGGTTTCAGTGCAGGCTGAGACATTAAAGGTCGGCATGCTTCTTTTCAGGACTTAGCAAATTTGAAGAACTTACATCAAACTCCCAATGGCATGTCTCTTCATCAGTTTCATTTAAGAAGGAGTCCCTTGGCCAAAAGCCCATCTTCATCCAGCCTCTGTCAAGCCTCAGGGTGCACAGCGGGGAGACAGTCAGATTTCATGCAAGGGTTTTTGGCATTCCCAAGCCAGAAATCCATTGGTTTCATAACCAGCAGCCAATTCTGCCAACAAAAGATGTAGTTTTCCATTTTGAGGAGTCCACAGGCATGGCTTTACTGCTTATAGTTGATGCTTACTCAGAGCATGCTGGGCAGTACTCTTGCAAGGCCGCCAATAGCGTTGGGGAAGCCTCTTGTGCAGCTACGCTCACAGTGACTCCAAAAGGTAAAGCTCATCTTGCTTTAAAGACTTGGATTTGCTTCGTATCTCCTACCCCCACGGTTACTAATGAGAGCCTCTGCTGTTTGTCTCATCACATAGTGTGGTCAGTCCATCATTTACTAATAAAGTAACACCCGGCAGGTCCTCGTAAGTTCTCAATTATGGGTTAACCTATACGGTTTAAATCTCTCTGAAGTATATAATCTATGTATTACATTAGCAAGTATTTTTTAGACATCAACTTTTCTTGATGTTTTTACTTTTCTAAACAACATCTCATCATTGGATCATTAATGATCCATTTGCCATATATTGTTTATACAGTATATGGAAGAAGGGGGACAAATGGCATTCCCAGGGCATGTGGGGTGGGGGGGAGAAACAGAGAAAGACTGTCAACTCTGGTTAGCTGTGGTGACAACAGAAGGAAGGACCCAGATATCCTATGACATCCGCATGAGCTTTCATCATCCACTCGCCACGGGATCACTGGGAATGAGTGTTCTTTTGTGTGATCTGACATCCCAAGGCACATTGCATCCGGCATGCTGCTTCCAAGTGACAATGATGTCTTTCATCTTCATCTTCCATGCCATTGTCTTTACTAACCTAGCCAAGTGACAAAGCTTAGATCTTAATGTTCTTTTCTTTTTCTTGTCACTTGATTGTACAGTGCGAGTCCTAGCTAGGCAGAGTTCTGGGAAAGATGTAAGAGAGTCCGCCAAGTCCCAGGCAGTAGCAGATTCCTCTTTCACAAAGCAGGAGAGCCAAACATCCCAAAACGAAATTAAGTCATTTCAAGGATCATCCTATGAATATGAATCACAGGTTTTTGAAAGTGTATCTCAAAGTTCCACCCACACAGCCGCATCTGTTCAAAATGTAGAGTTGCGCCATACTGCGTCCCTTTCACAAATTGCAGAGAGCACTGAGTTCTCTGGGAACTGGGCCGAAGAGGCAGTGGGTGAGGCCCCAAGGATTCTCCTGCCGCTTCAGGACCTCTCTGTGAAGTGCGGCGACACGGCTCAATTCCTCTGTGTTTTACAAGATGAATCTTCTGTTGATATAACCTGGACTCATGAAGGCGTAAAGATAGAGGACTCTGAGAGAGTGAAGCAGTCACAAAATGGAAATATTCAGTTTCTTATCGTATGTAACGTTCAGCCGGTAGACCAAGGATTGTACAGCTGCATTGTGTGCAATGACTATGGAGAGGAGACCACGTCGGCAGTTCTAAGCATAGAAGGTGCTTCCTTGGTTTTTAGTTATGACTTGGTTCATTTCATCCTCATCGCTTTATTTCATCCTCATCACTTTATGCAGCTTTTCTGCCATGCAAATCAAATCAATGAATATGTGAATTAGAATATCCCTAACTTAGCACTCTATTGTAAACGACTGCTGAAAGTCAGCCAGGTCACTGGCCAAACTTGTGACGAACATTTAACTTTCCAGTCTAGATTCAAGGAGGTGTAACTCTCAAATCTCGTTTCAGAAGGTTACGGTTTATTTCATATGTGCTGCTTTTTCTAGTATTTACCAAATGTGCCACCTACGAAGTATACTGAAGAAGGTCAAGATATTACAGTTCATCACGTGTTAATTATTATTGTGCCTGATACCGTGCCAAGTTGAAATTTAATTATTTTAATAGGAGGCTCAAAATTTCTCATTTCTGCCCTTTGCGTGCAGATCTCAAAGTTCTAGATGTTTATAAGGAGGTTATGAAATAGTAGATTGGGCACTGAAAATAACAGGATTCTGTCTGGACCTGAATCAGGAGTCTGTAGATATTGCTCGATAGAGGAGACTGCTTTCCAGTCTCAGATCCTCCTGGAATCGTAGAATTAGCTAATGGCAAGATTATTATTTTTGTTGTTATCATGCTTGATTTGCCACCGTGTCTGGAAGGGTACAAATAAATTTGTCTTGGAAGAGAGAAGTTCTTCCTTTTATCCATGGACTTCCTCTGAGATACTAATGAAATGGGAAAGTTATTCTTCGGGTGCCAGAATCCCATGCTGTATGTCGGCAGGTTAAGGATTCTCACTGAGTCCCATGGAAGGAGGCTGATGGAAGAAGTTCCAGCATCTCCAGGGGTCCATGGAGAGCTCTGGCCTCAAGGTCTTTCTTGATCTGTCCATACCATTTTTGAGATGTTAGAGATGAGCAGGAGATAATGTGGTGCTATGTGACCGACATCTTGGCTCTGAATTTTAAAACAGGCTCATACATCATTTAGTATATCTGTAATCCTCACTCACCTACAGGAGTCTTTTTTCTTTCTTAATCTGACATTTTGTTCTGTAGCTATTTCTGGTAATATTTTCATAGTCCTCAACGGGAATATCTCAAGAACTGAGGCCTAGTTATGCAAATGAAATGGCTAATTTCACTATCCAGAGAGTTGACCCTCAATTAGCTGCTGGCTAGTGCAATAATCACCCAGAACGACTATTTATCTGGAGGTGATGTGGTGACAACTGGGACAGGTTCTGCAGCCATATAATTGGGAGTCAGCTCTGTTGTGGAGGTAGGAGAAATGTAGGTCTTTCAACTTGCTTCCTAAGAAACTAGGGCCACAGTACATGCTTGATTGTCATATTGCCAGAGTGGATTTGAGCTGGACATTTTTGCCACAGGGTTTCCAGTTCACTCGGTTCTAATCGGTTATATTATTAAAGTATTCTTGGAGCATGAGCATTTTTCTCTTGGAAGGTCCAGACTGCCTCTCTTGTACTTAAGAAAGTTGAAAGATAAGCCAGTTTTAAGTGTTTGAAGAATGAAGGATCAGGCACGGCTGTCCAATCATGGAACATAAGACCAGTCTTCATATGTTCCTCTATTACTTCGGCCTTATAACTTTATGTAGGCTGCACAGTTATCCACAAAGATCAAGTAGGAACGTAAAACCGCATAAGATTGTTTGAGTAGAGTTCTTCTATGCATAGTAAGCATAGATATATCATATATTAGTTTGGAGACTAACATGCTGCTTTCCTTCTCATCCTAATGACATGTCACCTTCTTTAAATACAGCATGTGTTTTACTCTTACAAACACAGCTAATTTATTCCTTTTCCTAACTTTATTCTCACCTAGCAAAAGAATCGCAAACCAGAGCAGTTACAAAAATTGCCCTTGGTTCAGACATTAAAAGTATTAAAACACTCAAAGAGTCACAAATTAAAACAAGCCACGAAGTAAAGAGAGAATCATCAAAGAAAACATCAAGTTTGTCGTTCACTTCGTGCCAAAGGCCACAAGGAATGGAGAAGCCAGGGAGTCCAGCACACAGGCGTGGTGCTGCACGGATGGACAGAAGACTGAGCGAGAATGGGGATACCCGGCTTGCTCAGCACGCTGCCCCAGAGACGACTGTGTCTAAAGCCTACGCCTTTTCCCTATATAATGAAAGCCATTTTGAGTTGAGGGCTCTTTGTTTGGCTCCTTAATATGTCATCAGACTTGGTGTAGTTTAAAGCTTTAAAGGTGGTTCAAATCAAAGGAGTACTTACTAGCAGGAAACAATTCTGCAGGAAAATGTGAGAATAGCCCTCGGCAAAAAGTGGCGAGTTAGAAAATGCATGTTCCTCCTCGCTGTGACTCTGTCTCTTAGCAAGTGTTCAGTTGGTAGGACATTAAAAAAAAAAAAAAAGAATATTTCTAAAGTTTGTGGATTGCTTTTTTGAATGCATGTAAAGGCATGGGGAATTACGGAACTAAAAGTGGAAATTTCAGAGAGCCTAAAATAAAAATGTTTTTTTTTTAATCTTTCTGCCAACATTGTCATGTACTTTATCAGCTCATTGATTTGTTTGGCATGGATTTTTGGGGTGCATTTGGGGGACATAGTTTTCCATTACTAGAATAAAGAGAAAAATGTAATTGTATGAATATATGAATTGAGGCTGAAAGTAAATGGAATTAATCATTAAAATCTCTGTATATGTTTTTCCATTTTAGCCCCAGAATCCATTTTGCACGGGAGGATTGAAGAGCAGATTGAGGTGCAGATGAAAGGTATTATTATACTGGATGTGAGATTTAAGTAGAAATTCTGAAGGATTAATAGAATCCTTGAGCTGCCTACTCTCTCTTAGTAATATTGAGAAAAATGACATAGATGTATAAATATATCTCTTAGAGTATATATTACTATGTCGCATGCCTTGTTTAGTATGCTGATGGTTACATGCATTTCACGGTAATTTGGTAATTTAAAATTTTGTATTTAAAATTTATCGGTCATATTCAACTTCATGTTTGTAGCCATTTTCAAAAGTGTATATTGGAAAAAGTTGTCGTCTTAATGCATGAAATCAAGAAGTAGAAGTTTGTTTTCAAAATCACAGTGAATTAAATTGAACAATAGGCAATAACCTAGCTGTCATTCTCAGAATGCAAAGTCATGAATGAATTATGATTGAAATGCTACTTTCTTTAGGGTGTGTGAAAATGATACATTCCCATTCTGGTGTACACTTCATGCACATACATCATTTTAACATTGATATGTCTCTTACACTGGCTTGCAGATAGCTGCCTTACGTGGTCCTTATTGCCTGCTTTCCTTTGCATAACATTGTGACTTTATGGCTGTATTAGTTCGAATAAACGCCTTCTCATTTTATTTTAGCCAATTACTTATGGTTATAGTTCTTATAGATATTTTTAAATAGTTAATTCTCAAAAATATAATAATTTAATCTACAATCAAAAGGATCAGAAAGGGCGTTTATTCCACTCTCTGCAAGTCAGGTAAGATTTTCCTCTTAGCCATCAAAAGAACAAAGTTTTCCTGCTCTCAAAACAAACATGCACAGGAACATGTTATTTTGAAATGCATTTTTGCTTGTTCAAGAAGAAATTTCAACAGTTTGAAGAAAAGACCAGACAACGAACGATTTTCGTGTCAGAATCTTTTAAACAGAGCATGGTGTTGCGTTTATTCGAACAAATATGGTGAGTGAATTTTTTTTATGGATTTGTGAGAATCTGTAGCATGCATTTTATTTTATTTCCTATTTTGCAATTTCATTTAATTTCAACTTTTTCAAATACAATGGAAAATAGTAAAATGCTTTATAATTCACTTTTTTTTCAGAATTGTTCTCCGAGGGGGAATCTGAACATTCTGAAAGAGATACACGCGATGCCTTTTCAGATTCTGAAGACTTAGACCACAGCTCCATGGCTGCTAAAAGATACGCAAGTCGAATATCATCGACGAGCTCCTGGCCCGAATATTTCAAGCCTTCTTTTACTCAAAAACTTACATTTCAGTATGTTTTAGAGGGGGATCCCGTTGTTTTTATGTGTAAATTAATTGCTTGTCCAACTCCAGAAATGACTTGGTTTCATAACAATCGACCCATCCCAACGGGTCTTCGACGGGTTATAAAAATTGAGAGTGATTTACATCATCACTATTCCTGCTTAGAGGTTAAAAGCGTCCAAAGCAGAGATTCTGGAAGTTACAGATTGTTAGCAATTAATAGTGAAGGGTCGGCTGAATCAACAGCATCATTGCTTGTTATGCAAAAAGGGCAAGATGAGAAATGTTTAGAATTTCTGAAAAGGGCAGAACAGACACATGGAAATACGGAGGCCTTAGCTGGAAGGAGAGAAGACAGGATAAAGGTTGGTCTGAGGTTTACTGGCTCTCCCTTTAACAAAAAACAAGATGTAGAACAAATAGGAATGATGCGAACTATACACTTTAAGACAGTAAGTCCAGGCAAGAAAACGGGCTCTCTGTATGATGAAGAATATTTAGAGAGTAAATCTGACATAAGGGAATGGCTTAATGTAGGTGAAAGCTTCCTGGACAAGGAGACCAAAATAAAGTTGCAACGTTTGCGGGAGGCTAGAAAAATGTTAATGGAGAAAAAGAAATTATCTCTTTCAGATATGTCCTCCGAAATTAGCTCAAGAACTTTGAGAAGTGAGGCTACCGATAAAGACGTTCTGTTCTCTAGAGAGGATTCAGAAGGCAGGTTTGTATCCAATCTAAGCGAAAATAGGGATAAGGTAGATCATTCATGCGAGGGCATTGTCCAAAATCCAGAGGTCCTTCCTAATCAAATGGATCAAAATGTAGGATCTGGAGAACCTCCCACAAGCTTTCAAACTACTGTTGATGAAGAAATCCTCCAGACTGAAATAAGAATGAGCCAAGAGGCATTTCTAAGAGAAAGTCTCCAAAAAGACCATTTATATGGTAGGATTCTAGTAAGTGAGGATACCCAAGCAAGAGAACAACTTGAAGAAATTATGACCAAAACTGACACTGGAGAGTCCCCTAGATATATCAGCGTTGTAAATAAGAATGAGGAAATATACGAGACTCCTGAAGAGGTGTCCCAGGTTATTATGCCACATGCTAGTGAAGCTTTTGGTGCAGTTATAAATATTGAAGAAAATGCAGAACTAGATAGTAAGAGAATAAGAAAGGATGATTTGAGAGAATTACAGCACTCTACTTCCACAGAAGCTGATGAATTCGAAACCGAGCAAGAAGGAAAGACCACAAGATTTTTGGAAAGTTCTTTCCAAAAGCAACCACGACGTTGTCCACCTTCATTTCTTCAAGAAATCGAATCTCAAGAAGTTTATGAAGGTGACGGTTGTAAATTTGCATGTCACTTTCAAGGATATCCTCCACCCATAGTGACGTGGTATAACAATGATATACCAATCCCACGTGACCAAGGCTTTATCACTCATACCTCGGAAAACTATTCAGTATTAACTTTTTGTTCTGTTCTTCCTCAAAATGAAGGTTCTGTTACCTGTGTGCTGTTTAACCAATACGGAACGGTAAAAACAACTGGTATACTTCAAGTGAAGGCAAAGCAAGGGCATGGTGTTGACACACATACAGTCCCAGTGTTGCACGAGTACACTGATGAGGAAGAGGGGCTGGCCTTGGTGTTTGACCAAACAAAACGCATTCAGCCGCCTTGGAGACAAAAGGGCCAAAAACATCCCCAGACTAACTTACCAGTTCCTCCCTCTGCAGACACAGAATTGCTTTCCTTTCCTGTCGAAATTCAGATAACAGCAGCTACTCCTACCCCAGAGCAGGATAAAGAGTCAAGAGAATCGTTTGACCCCGAGGAGTCGGAAGCAACTCCTCAGTCACCAAAACACAGGTTTATATTTTCATCGGAAATTACTAATGAGCCCCCGAGAGTGTTACAGGAAATGCCGAGGCATACCAGGTGTAGAGAAGGGGATTCCCTCGTATTCGAGTGTTTATTGTCTGGTGAGCCTAAACCAACTGTCACCTGGTTTCAAAAGGGGCTCCTATTAAAGCAGAACCAGAAGTTTCAGTTTGAAGAAGTTAATTTTAGTTACAGATTATATATTAATGATGTCAGTTCTCAAGATTCTGGAAAATATAAATGTGTTGCTGAAAATAATTCAGGAACAGTTGAGAGTGTCTCAGATCTGACAGTGGAACCGGTCACTTACAGGGAGTATAGTCAACTAGAAAATATTGGTGGAATGTATGCAAAATATTCCAGAGACCAACAGACTCAGGGAGAATCTGTAAGGGCACATTTTTATGATTATCCACCTGGTCCTTTTACTCCCCAATCCAATATAAAAGAACATTCTGTAAGGGAATATTTTCAAAGCCTTGAGACAGTTGAATGGATAGACCAGAAGGATCGGGTTCGTTGCACATATTCTAGAGAAAAACTACCCAGATTTATGCATGGTGCTTCTAGAGCCATAAAAATCAACAAGCCTGTCAGAGTTGAACTCATACAGTGTCAGGGCGAAGGGAAAGAGGGACACATAAGTGAAAAATCAGAGCTGTACCAAGCAGAGGGTACTGTTTATCCATTTGTTGATGACTTCAGTGAAGTTAAAAGAATTAGGAAAGAGGTAAAAACTGATTTCGGAAAAGTTGGTGATGCAGAAAGGGAAAATGTGCAAGAATATGCCCAAAGTGACTATTTACTGAATATCCAGTCTGAGAGAACTTCTGATAGTTGCAATCTGGAAGATTCATCTATCATCGAATGTGAAGAACCCCTTGAAGAGAGACACTACCCAGGGAAAAATGTGAAGCATAGAGTCACTGCATTTGAAAAGTTACAACATGTAGAAAAAGGAGTTCTAGAAGAAAGACTTACTGGGAAATCATTTGTCAGTCCACCTCAGAGGAAGCTTGGTGACAGAGACTTTCCATTAAAGCAAAGAGAATCAAGATCAAGAAACCTAAAAGCAAATACGTATCAGGCAGAGACAGTGTCTCCAGATATTGAACCAGATTCATCTGACGTAATGAATTTAAAGCTGCTTTCTTCTCAAACTCATAAAGAATTTGAAGTACAAGAGAGGGAACAACAGAAAGAAATAGGTCTTATAGATCAATCTGTAATTTCTGGAAGGGCTGAACATGAAGCACTAAGGCAGTTCCACTCTCAGATAGAAAATGCAGATCTAAAATTCCAAGCATTAGATGGTGGTCAACCAGAAGAAGCTTCTTTTAAAATCCAACATCCTGCTTCTGAAATAGCTGATGACGAGAGCATTGTATTTGATCTAAAACAACTGTATTCTCATATAGGAGATACAGCAAAGGAATTCCAGGGCCCAGAAACTCATCAACAGGAAACACCTTCTAAAGAAGAAATTGCTGGCACTGAAACATTACAATCTGAGACAGAAAATACCTCTAAAAGTGTGCTAAATAATGTATTTACCAGTCCAGAAATGTCTTCCAGTCAGGAGTTTTCAAATAGGACTGTGATGGAGAAAACCCATTTTGATGAAAATATCCTTTCTTTGGAAAAACACATACCGGAACAGAATTTAGAAATTTTAAATCCTGACATTTCTTTTAAATCCTTTTCCAAAGAAACCCATGGTGAATTATGTGCCCTACTTCAAACCTCCTCTGTTGATGTAGGAGAACCTGATATTTCTGAGGAAAAAAGCTCTCTAGAAAATGAAAGTAGAAGTTTCATTTCACATTTGAAAAAAGCAGCAAGTGAGGAAAAGCTCTTAGAGGTCTGTGAAAAGGAACCGGAGTCGGGTTCATTTCAGGAGCAGGATGGAAAGACACAGGGATATGTCACTGGAATTTTGGGAGACCACAGAGGTGATGTTCACGAGGCAGCCACATGCCACACAAAAGTCTCCTTGAGCCAGCGCCTTCCATTCTTGACGACTGAGGAACAGCAGAATCCAAATGAACAAATAAGGGAAAAAATGGATGCCTTGGGGAAAGAACAGTGTTATGAAGAAGTTCAGGTTGACATTGAAACTTCTGTCTCCACTACTGAAGGAGAAAAGATGGAAACTTGTTCCTCTGAAAATCTTCCTAAATCCGATGAGGCACAGACAATGGAAGTAATGGACTCTGAGACCTCCCTAACACAGTATTTACTTGCTGCTGGAAAGCACAAAGTTCCTCAGACTAAAGACACCGCACACGAAACAAAGCTTCTCCAGAGTGAATCAATCACGTCAATGGAAGTTGAGGAAGTAACTTTTAACACTGTGTATGAATATTACAACCAACAACAGGAATCATTAGGTCGCCCATTTTCCCCTGAATCTGATATTTCGATCGATGTGGGAAGTACAAGCAGTGAAGAAATCTCAGAGTTAGATCAGTTTTATACCCCACCGTCCTCTGTTGAACATTTTGAAACTCCAAAGTCTCCTGACTTATGTTTCACTCCTTCAGAAACAACTAAACAATCTGCAGCAAATTCAGGAGGTGAGACTATGGAAAGAACTACATCTTCAGAGGAAGCTGCTGAAAGGTACTCCACACCTTCTGAAGGCGAAGCAGCAGAGAGATATTCCACACCCCCAGGGGAGACACTGGAGAGATATTCCACACCCCCAGGGGAGACACTGGAGAGATATTCCACACCCCCAGGGGAGACACTGGAGAGATATTCCACACCCCCAGGGGAGACACTGGAGAGATTCCACACCCCCAGGGGAGACACTGGAGAGATATTCCACACCCCCAGGGGAGACACTGGAGAGATATTCCACACCTTTAGGAGGAGAAACAGTTGAAAGATATTCTACTCCTACTGGAGGACCAAATCCCACTGGAAACTTAAAAAGGTACCCATCAAAAATAGAAAGGGAGGACAGTACACCAAATGAACAATTCCATACACCTACAGGAGAGAGAAGTTCAGCTAATGAACTATGGCGTTCCGATTCATTTGGCACACCCAACGAAGCTATTGAGCCAAAAGACAATGAAATGCCTCCATCTTTCATTGAACCTCTGACCAAAAGGAATATATATGAAAACACAACATTAGGCTTTATTGTTGAAGTTGAGGGCATTCCAGTTCCTGGTGTGAAATGGTATCGAAATAAATCTTTGCTAGAGCCAGATGAAAGAATCAAAATAGAAAGGGTGGGTAATGTGTGTTCTTTGGAAATTTCTAACATTCAAAAAGGAGAGGGGGGAGAGTACATGTGTCATGCCGTAAACATCGTAGGGGAAGCAAAGAGCTTTGCAGAAGTAGACATAGTAGCCCAAAAAGAAAGAGCAGTGGCCCTCCCACCTCCAGTAACACATCAGCATGTCATGGAGTTTGATTTGGAAAACACAACATCATCAAGAACTCCTTCTCCTCAAGAAATTGTCTTGGAGGTTGAATTAAGTGAAAAAGATGTTAAAGAATTTGAGAAGCAGGTGAAAATAGTCACAGTTCCTGAATTTACTCCTGATCATAAAAGCATGATTGTGAGTCTGGATGTTCTACCATTGAATTTAGCAGATCCAAATATGGCCTCAAGGGAGGAAGAAGACAAAGATTTAAAAATTGATTTAGAAGTATTTGAAATGCCTCCTCGCTTTATAATGCCTATTTGTGATTTTAAAATTCCAGAAAATTCAGACGCTGTGTTCAAATGTTCAGTCATAGGCATCCCTAGCCCGGAAGTTAAATGGTATAAAGAATATATGTGTATTGAACCAGATAACATCAAGTATGTGATCAGTGAGGAGAACGGAAGTCACACCCTTAGAATTCGAAACGTCTGTCCGTCTGACAGTGCGACATACAGGTGCAGAGCTATGAATTGTGTAGGAGAGGCCATCTGCCGAGGATTTCTTACCATGGGAGATTCTGAAGTGTTTGCTATGACAACAAAGAAAAGCAAAGTGACTTTAAGCAGCTTGAAGGAAGAGTTAGTCTTAAGGAGCAAATATTCAGGCAGCTTTTTTGAATTTCAGGTGGTGGAAGGGCCTCCCAGGTTTATCAAAGGTATTTCGGACTGTTACGCACCTTTAGGCACAGCAGCTTATTTCCAGTGTTTAGTCCGTGGCTCTCCACGACCCACGGTTTACTGGTACAAAGATGGGAGATTGGTGCAAGGTGCGCGGTTCAGTGCTGAGGAAAGTGGCATAGGGTTCCACAACCTCTTCATAACGAGCTTAGGAAAAGACGACGAAGGTGAGTACAGGTGTGTGGCTACGAATGAGTCAGGAATGGCGGAGACCTGTGCAGCCCTCACCCTAACTTAGTTTCTTGGGCCAAGTGTCAGTGCCTCCGTAATAATTAAATTGATTTGGGTGTGTCCATATTTTCCAAATTATATAGATCCGACAAATTTCCAAATAGGTCTACTCTATCTGAATTTGATACATTGAAAACCCCTGGGAGAACAGTTTCTCTCTGTAGAAATCTCATGTTTGTAACACATGTAAATATTTTGTGATCTCCACTGTGGAACCATCACTGTGTCAACTCTGCTGTGAATCATCAAGCACGATTAAATATCTCCATGGCTACCTAACTGTTTGTACCACTGCTTTACCCTCGTGCCTCCTCCACGAAAGCATTTCGGTAGATGCATTCTCTTTTAGCAGATAAACTATTTATGTAAAGTAAAACATAAGATGGAAGACCGGGTCAGATGACCACGCAGACAAATTGGTAAGGTAAATCTCCTCTCTGCTCTGAGTATAAGTCATTTTTGAAATTGTAACCCTTTTGTTTCCAAATCCAGGCTTACTGACTTGGACTTAGAATAGATAAACAACAGAATCCAGCTTCATGCAATTGATAACTAGTTCTGTAATCTGTTTTACATTGCAAACTTAATATATTTGTTTGGCTCTTCTAAAAATATTTTCATTATTAATATCCCTCTTCTTAAATTGTTTAACTCCTGCTGGTCTTGAAGGGACCAATGGTGCTTTCTTTTTGGGTGGAGTTCATCTAGACATTTGTACATTTGCAAAATATGCAAAGAAAGACCTTTCCACTTTTGGGAATACCCCATTTTCTTAATTTTTAAAATACCGTCAAGTGTTAAATGCAGCATTCGCTTGGTATCAGCCTGAGGGAGAGGGGAAACTACTATATTACATTTATACAGAGATTTTAAACTGTAGTCCTATTTTAGAATCTTTGACATTAGAAAATAGAAGGTGGGGTATTTTTAGTATCGAGCAATTTGATCATTTGTATTTCAGATTATATGCAAATAACAAGATAAGTTTTCCTGTCATTTTTAAATTAATTAGAACCTTTTAAAACTAACTAGAAATTAAAAAGCATTCAAATTTAAGATATATATGTCTCTAACGTGACTTTGTTTTTCAAAATTATAATAAATTCACCAAATTCTTGACAGTTTATCTATGTATCACCATGAACGTTAATCTTCTCACATAAGATGAAATAAATATAAGACAATTCCGTTTTCTTATCTGAAAATGAGGAGTTGGACCAAAAAACCTCAGAGGTGATTGTTCAACTCTGTGATTCTGTGTCATCCCAGTGTGACTTTTCTTATAATTTAGGATAAATTTTAGTTTGCAACAAATGATGAAAAAATAATGGAATATAGTAATGAAGTTACGAATCTTTCCTCCCACCAACTCTAAATTGCTCACTGTTACCCAATAGGCGTATTTGTCCCCTGCACTGAGCAACTTTTATGTATCATGATCATATTAAACATATTTCTTTTAATTCTAAAAAAATAAGCAACTTAATTTTCAAAGGAATTCATTTATTCAGCTGTTTGTTTCTTTCGTCTATCAATTTTTTATACCTGCAGTAGGATTCCCTTAAAGCCTTCCAAATTCAAGGAGCAATTGAGAGAATGTGCCGAATACAGACAGAGCAGTCAGGCTTACGCCCCTCCCGCCCACCCCCCAAAACATCTGTTCTACCTGTTTCAAATCACCATAACTCATGCGGATAGATACACTGTTGTGCAACAATCATTTCTGTTTCAACCAGTGAGCACATAGTACCTGTGATAGATATAATGTAATATACCACATCATAAATCCCTGAAATAAAACTAATTCTGTAGTTTAAGGACTTAGGGATTTTTTCTACTCCTAGTTACAAAACAGATGTTTCAATAAATTAGAAATGCAGGTCATGACAAACAGGACAATGGCTGGTGCAGTGACAGTTCAAAACCTGTTTCAGGAAAGAAGGAAGGAAGGAGGAAGGAAGGAAGAAGGGAAAAAACATTGTAATGCCTTATTGAATTTGCAGGAAGGAAAAGTTTGATTTTGCTCATTAGAATTCTTTTAGTCTCAAATGCATTGAATTGAGGATATTCAGAATAACAAATGACTGAAGAAAGAAAAATAGGACTTGTCTTACTTACTTGGCTTACTTATTGTTGTAGATAATTAAATGGAATTTTTTTCTGATTCAGTGGCACATAGCTTAGAAGCCTGAAATATTAATTTCTCTGATGCTGGATAGAGAATTCATTGTATTATATGTAGTCGAGTTTAGACAGAATTATTAGCTGCTACTACTACATGCATGTACTTTTAACTATACCTTTCATGTTTCAGCACATGTAAATTTTATTTACTTTATTTTTTATGGCCAATACACCATGTTAGAAGTAAGGGAAGACAACTGAAAATATTTCAATGTATTAGTGGGTTTTGGCGAATTTTAAATATTCACATTCATTCCCTTTACAGATATTTTGGGAGTTCAAGTGAAGGGAAAGTGGACATGAGTAATAAATGTAAAGTTAAGTGGTCACCATTAGGATGTGAAATTAATCAATGATTTTGTGGCTTACTAATTGAAATAATAAATAACTGAGTATGTATTCTACATGCCGTCGATAAATTTTGCCAGTGTATTTATAGCCAATAGACACTAGAGTTGTGCCTTCTAATGCTTCTATGCCAGAACAGAGAGGAATTAAGGCATGACTATTCCATGTGATGCAAGGGGAGTGAATTAATAAAATAATAATACTGCTTTTGGGGAAGGTAATAAAACTATTATTTATGAACAGAGCTGTTCTACATGTCTACCAGATTTAATGAAAAGCCTAATTCCTTCTTATCAAATTACACCTGTTATCCATGATACTGTTTAAAGAGTATCTGTTATTCTCTCTTCTGTTTTTCTGTTCCATAATACTGTATAGGTATTTCTCATACAATAAAGCACAATACAATTTTTAATGTTGGAGTTATTTTCTTTCATTCCTGATCCTCCCATTTCCTTGACTTAACAAAAGCCTTATAATAAAAGCTTTGTTGAAATAATATGGCAATTTACACGGCCAGAGTCGGTCTGAATTTCTAGTAACTGAAACCGGTGGTTCTCTTACAAATTCAAATTAAGTATTTCCTATAGCCTCTTTTTAATAATAGCTTCAGATTACAAGCGGTAACTGAACCATAAGTGTTTTATTTTGGAAATAATCAGTCTTCAATTTGACAATAGCTATCATTCTTAAGAAAATTCTAAACAAATAATTCTGGATCTTTTTAGAAATTGATTTAAATAATCCCAGATTCTTTTATTATAAATATATAGGCAGCGTGAGTATAGTATTTACAGTTACATAATATAATGAGCTAAGATTAAAAATTAAGAAAAGTGCTTTTTTGTAAATCTCAAGATAATCTAATGATTCCAGGAATAAAGCAGAAGAGGACCATCAGTTGGTGCATAATTCTTTGACTTCTATTTTTTTGTTGTTGTTAAATAAAACTAGTAGTATAATAATAATCACTTTTCCCCATGCAGAGTTTTCTAGTTCTCTTCTGTCTGCCGAGGAAGAAGGATTCCAAACCTATAGCTCTGGCCTTCAGTTATCTAATAGAAATGAAACACTTGAACTTTCGTCTGAACCTCCAGTTCATTCAACTGCATTTGATTCCAAAAAGGAAGGCCATGTTCCAGTTTTCATCAAAGAAGCGTCAAATGCTGAAATAAGCGTAGGGGATGTGGCTAAACTGTCTGTTACTGTCACAGGCATCCCCAAGCCTAAAATTCAGTGGTTCTTTAATGGAGTAATGTTAACCCCTTCTGCTGACTACAAATTTGTTTTTGACGGCAATGATCATAGTTTGATCATCCTGTTCACCAAATTTGAGGATGAGGGAGAGTATACATGCATTGCCAGTAATGAATATGGACAGACAGTATGCAGTGCCTACCTAAAAATTAGTTCCAAAGGAGAGGGGCACAAAGAGAAAGAACCAGAACCAGTGGGAAAAAATGTGGAAAAGTTTGAAGGTCCTTGTCCTCCCCTACTTCCTTAAGGAGTTCAAACCAATTCACTGTGCTCAGGGTCTCCCTGCTGTCTTTGAGTACAAGGTGCTTGGAGAGCCTGCACCCATGGTTGTGGTTCAAAGAAAACAAGCAGCTTTGCACCAATGTTTATTACACCATCATCCATAACCCTGATGGCTCTGGAACATTCATTGTCAATGACCCTCAGAGGGAAGATAGTGGCCTCTACGTCTGTAAAGCAGAGAATATGTGGGGTGAGTCGACCTGTGCTGCGGAGCTGCTTGTGCTTCTGGAAGACCCAGACAAGCCTGATGCTCCCTGCGAGGCAGAGCCCACACCAGAGGCTACGAAAGATTTTCCACAGATGTCACTAAAGGGTCCTGCAGTAGACGCCTTCGACTCAGAGCAGGAAATTGCAGCTTTTGTCAATGACACCATTTTGAAAGCTGCTTCAATTGCAGAAGAAAACCAGCAGCTTTCTTATGAGCATATCATTAAAACCAGTGAACTGCGTAGTCAAGTTACTTTAGTGGCTGAGCAGTTGCAATCCACAGTCATGTTGGAGCAGAACGTGCCTGATCCAGAAAGCACCAGGGCACTTCTTTCCATCAACGGCACACACATTCACGTTCGGCCTATCAAGGAACCATCTCCCAATTTACAGCGGCAGATTGTCCAGTCCCAGAAAACCCTCCTGAAAGAAGATGTCCTAATGCTTCAAGAGCCTGAGTCACAGGTGGTCCTATCAGATACTGAAAAAATCTTCCCAAGTGCCATGTCCATAGAAGAAATTAGTTCATTAACGGTGGAGCCTCTGAAAACTTTCCTAGCTGAACCTGAAGGGAGTTATCCACAGTCTTCAATAGAAGAAGCTCCAGCCCATTCATATCCAACCTCTGTGGCTGAGGAAGTGCTGTCAACAAAAGAAAAGACAGCATCTGCAATGGACAAAGGGCAAAGACCGACCCTTCCAAAGCAAGAGGCACAAAGTGCTCTCACCCCGAGTCAGAGCTTAGCTGAGGGAAGCATGGAAGGTTGTAAGGGTCCTGAGGTCAAGCCCCAGGTCCCTTCAGAGCACACATGCACGGAAGATGAAATTTTGATGGAAAGTGCAGATCAACTGGAAAGTGCAGGGCAGGATTTTGCAGCCAGGACTGAGGAAGGCAAGTCCTTAAGGTTTCCGCTAGCATGTGAGGAAAAGCAGGTACTGCTCAAGGAAGAGTGTTCTGACAACTTGGCAGTGCCTTCGAACCAAACCAGTGAGTATAAGAAAGAGCCCATGATGATAAATGGTGTGCAAGAGGTGCAGGCAAGTGACAGTCTTCCTAAGGAGAGTTTACTTCCTGGAATTCCAGAAGAACAACGATTAAACCTCAAAACTCAGATCCGCAGGGCTTTGCAAGCAGCAGTGGCCAGTGAGCAACCAAGTCTTTTCTCTGAATGGTTAAGGAACATTGAAAAGGTGGAGGTGAAGGCCATAAACTTCACCCAAGAGCCCAGACGCATTCTGTGTACCTACCTTATTACCTCAGTGAAGACTCTAACGGAAGAATTAACCATTGCTATTGAAGGCATTGATCCTCAAACGGCTAACTTGAAAACTGAACTGAAGGATGCTTTGTGCTCTATTGTATGTGAGGAGATAAACGTCTTAACAGCTGAGGATCCCAGAATCCAGAAAGGGGGCTTTCAGGAAGAGCCAGGTCCTTTTTCAGATTCACAGAAGGTTGAAGCAATCTGGGAACCAGAAGTCGAGTCTAAACATCTTGTCTCTGCAGAAGAGGTCAGCTATTTTCATGTGGAAAGTCAGGTCAAAGTTGCAGATACCGCACCTGTCCCTGATGGCGTTGCTCTGGCTGCTAGCTCTGAGGAAAAACAGGGTGAGACTCCAAAGCCATCAGAGGAAAGAGAGAAGTCCTCTGGAAGTGGTACTGGGGAGGTTGGCCTAGGAGAGCTACAGGAAGCTGAGGGTAGCTTAGTCGAAGAGGACGGTCCTGTCATACACACACCCTTGGTGGACACGACTGTGGAGGAAGGTGACATTGTAAACCTCACGACATCCATAGCAAATACCAAAGAGGTGAATTGGTATTTTGAGGGCAAACTGGTGCATTCAGATGAAAAGTTCAAGTGTTTACAAGATCAAAATACATATACGCTAGTAATCGACAAAGTAAATGCGGAAGAACATCAAGGAGCATATACCTGTGAGGCCTTGAACGACAAGGGAAATGCAGCAACTTCGGCCAAACTCACTGTAGTCAAAAGAGGTTGGATTTTAAGGATGAGGGGGCCCAAGCTCTAACATTCACTGGATCGTAATGATTTAGTTTCCATCACTGAGTTTTCACTTACCTGCCTCTGCCACAGTGTGATCTGTATAGAGTAAGAACGAAACCACAGACATAATCATGGTTGTTAATTCTTCTCCTTGCGGGGTAGTGCGTTATCCTATCTACGCTACTATTTATTTTTAAAATAAACGTTATTTTCATATGTTCCATAACACCAATATGTTTTTTAGTTTATATTTACTTGAAAATACTTTAATAATATATAATAAAAGCTGTCAGTGAACGCCTCGCTGTCTGAAATTGCCAGTCTCATCCCTGAATTCAGAATAACCATGATTAATTGTCCATTTGTGTTTATTTGTATTTCTTTTTTGGTGTTGTTTCACTTCCTCACTGTATTTAGTATATCACTTTTTTTTAAATGCTGTTCACAGTGTTCTTAGCATGGTATATTTAAAGAATATATCATGTTGTTATGCATGTAAGCCCATGGCATCACTTTCTAATCATGTTTTTCACAATCCACTGCAAAGTAACGATTGAAGAAGTTAAAAGCTACTTATTGTCTTCTTTTACCTTCAGTGATTGTTCTCATTTTCCAGTCACTTGTCTTCACTGCTGCAATCCATCTCACCAATTTCACCTGTCTTACTTCATTAACAGCAACAAAAGTGTGAAGAAAAAGACAAATGTGGTATGCCTGATAAGGAGGCGGACTAATGGCCTCTGCTTCCCTTTGCAGCTGCCCCAGTGATCAAAAGGAGAATCGAGCCCCTGGAAGTAGCTCTGGGCCACCTAGCCAAATTCACCTGCGAGGTCCAAACTGCCCCCAATGTCCGGTTCCAGTGGTTTAAAGCTGGCCGAGAAATTTATGAAAGCGACAAGTGTTCGATTCGATCTTCGAAGTACGTCTCCACCCTGGAAATCCTGCGAACCCAGGTTGTGGACTGTGGCGAGTACACCTGCAAAGCCTCCAACGAGTATGGCAGCGTCAGCTGTACAGCCACGCTGACCGTGACAGGTAAATGACACACGTCGAGATGGTCGTCCTGCTTCACACTGTTGCCTGTTTTGCTTTTCGTACAGGTGCAGGATTGGCTTGTCCTGCCAACCGGAGAAGCCAACAGCCGAGCTATAACATGGTGGCTAGGTCGTTCAGAGTCCCTGTGGGACGAGAGCTCATTCTGTACTGGCCTCTTTCTAAGAGCAGCTAAAGAAAAAATAAAAATAACTTATTATTTTGAAAACAATGTCAAGGAATCCAATGAGCAGTGGCATCTGAAAGTTTGGTTTGGGTTTTTTTCTCTCTCTCTTTAGAACGACTAGCATGGTGGAAATATCTTGGCTAACGTCTCATGGCCTGGCTCGGCACAGAATATGACACGTTTCAGGACAGTTTGTTGCTACTAAAAAATAAATAATGTCCCATTGTATTTGATAATTTGGAACCAGTTAAACAGCTAAGAACAGAATTACAAACTGAAAAAAAAAAAAAAAAAAGCCCGAGCATAAGACTGAAGTTAAGTCCTAAAATAAGATAGGGAGCTATTCAGGACTACAAATTAGGATTCTCACCCTAGGCTTTATTACTGATTTAAAAATAAGAGCAACTACATAAATATTCTGTTCTCAGTTTCCTAATTGACAAACAAGATGCCTTTTGAGTAGCTGACACTCATCAAGTATTCGAATTCCCTCATTAGCAAAAAAAAAAAAAAAATCAGTAGTGCTTTCCTTTTGTCTGTCTCTGTCTCTTTCTCTTTTGCTTTCTTCTTCCAAGGGAAAGTGTGAATATAAACGCTGGGGTAGCAATTCCCTGTGTTGTTAAGAGAAAGAAGACGTGTATTAAATATCGGGGCGGGACAGCCACTTGGTCTTTTCCAATAGAAGCATGAAGGGGAAAGGCAAACACAGCACATCTTTTTGGCTTGGAAAAGTCATGGTTCCTTGTAGCTTCCTCTCCCTTGCAACTCTTTTACGATTCAAAAAATCTGAAACCCAGGCCCATGATAACCCATCTAGGGGTTTCACTTTCTGATTAGAGTCTCCATGCAATCCGCTGCATGGCAGTCTTCTTAACGACGCTTTTGAACCTCTTCACCCAAATTAGGCCAATTCAGTAAGGGGACTGATACCTGAGCTTTCAAATAATAAGAGGGAAAAAAGGAGGAGGAGGATTCTTTTTAAATTGAAAAGAGGTCCCTAAAGGCTTCCTTCAAAATGCAGAATGGAAATGGGAAATTACTGCTAGAAATATTTTTACAAGTTGGAAATGATTTAGGGGATGAATTCAAAGTTGGGCCATTGAAGGATTTGCTGATGGTTGACATGAAGGTTAGAGAGACTTCACAAAACTACTCCATCTTCTTATCACTTAATGTCCCTATTCTTCAGGAGAGTGGAGTACATTTTCTTTATCTTCTTTACACAGTCTTCTAACTCACAGAATTAAAGGAGCAGCTGAATTACTTATCAAATATTTCAGACAACTAATCAGCTACTAAAGTGGATGAATCTTTAACAATAATAAGTTAACGTTGCTAGACAAAGCAACATTTGTTCTTTCCTTTAATGGAGACGTTGAAAGTACTGTCTCTCTCCTCTATAAAGAACTCTCTCATCCCTTTCCTTTGACAAATCTTTTCATCTAATTAATTTATTATCTTATTAAATAATGTCTCATGTCTATCTAAATATATAACTCAGCTTTTCTCTTTCTTATAATATATAATTACAGCAAGAGCTTCTGTGGGGACAAAATATAACGTTGAAAAAAATTTCTTTTGCAGAGGCATATCCACCAAGCTTTTACTCCAGACCTAAGTCCGTTACAACTTTTGTGGGTAAGACAGCCAAGTTCCTCTGCACAGTATTAGGGACTCCCGTGATCGAAACCATTTGGCAGAAAGATGGGGCTGCGCTGTCACCTTCCCCTAACTGCAAGATTTCAGAGGCAGAAAATAAACACAGTTTAGAACTCTCAAATCTTACAATTCAAGATAGAGGAGTTTATTCTTGTAAAGCTTCTAACAAGTTTGGAGCTGACATCTGCCAAGCTGAGTTAATCATCATCGACAAGCCGCATTTCATTAAAGAATTAGAATCTGTGCAATCAGCAATCAATAAGAAGATCCACCTCGAGTGCCAAGTGGATGAAGACAGAAAGGTGACAGTGACATGGAATAAAGATGGGCAAAAACTCCCCCCCGGGAAAGATTATAAGATCTATTTTGAAGATAAAATAGCATCACTTGAGATCCCTCTGGCCAAACTCAAAGATTCAGGAACTTACGTTTGTACCGCTTCCAACGAAGCTGGGAGCAGCTCCTCTTCAGCAACAGTTACCATCAGAGGTAAGAGATGCGTGAATATTATTTTGCACTTTAAGGATGCGCTGGAGAAAAACTGTGGACAAACCGTGCAGTCCGTACATTTTACTATTATTAAAGTGATTTCATCTAAGCAGTTGTTTTGGTTTGGCGAAATTGTGGTGTTGTCTGATTTTATATTTTCAATCTTCTTCCAAAGCTACTCTGTTCCTTTAAAACTGTCTGCCATTAACAAAACCTGCTTCCTATTTCTTCTAAGAACTTCAAGTGTCTAGGCAATCCGTAACTACCTTCTCTTACGCAGTTGTTTTCTGTGTAAGACAAAGAGTTTGCTTTTTGTGTAAGACAAGAGTTCGCTTGCGTTTTTGTGTGTTTATTTTTTTAATTGAGAGACCAGGAAAGGGTTTTAAAATCATGGAACCATTGAGAGCTATCAAGGGCACCACAACCGTTTCAGAAATTTCATCAGGATATTTGATGTGTGTTTGTGTCTTCTTGTGGTATATGTCNTTTCTTTTTTTTTTTTTTTTTTTGTGGAGCTGATGCTTCAGATCTCTTTCTTTTTTGTTAACTTCTTGTAGAACCACCGTCCTTCGTGAAGAAGGTGGACCCCTCTTATTTAATGCTGCCAGGTGAATCAGCACGCCTCCACTGCAAGCTGAAAGGCTCACCTGTGATCCAGGTCACTTGGTTTAAGAATAACAAAGAACTTAGTGAGAGTAACACTATTCGAATGTCTTTTGTCAATTCTGAGGCTGTGCTTGATCTGACGGACGTCAAAGTTGAAGATAGTGGCAGTTACTCATGTGAGGTGGTGAATGACGTTGGCAGTGACTCGTGCAGTGCTGAAATCGTTATCAAAGGTTTGTTGACTCGGAGTCTGTGGGTTTTCTGAGAAAAGATTTTCGTTTTACTTGCTTGAGACACCTTACTTATACCATGCTTTCATGCTTTTGTAGAGCCTCCTTCTTTCATCAAAACCCTTGAGCCTGCAGATATAGTGAGAGGAACAAATGCCTTTCTTCAGTGTGAAATCTCAGGCACTGGACCCTTTGAAATCAGCTGGTTCAAAGACAAGAAGCAAATTCGAAGTAGTAAAAAGTACAGGTTGTTTTCTCAGAAGTCTCTGGTGTCTCTGGAGATCTTTTCTTTCAATAGTGCAGACGTTGGTGAATATGAGTGTGTGGTTGCTAACGAAGTTGGGAAGTGTGGCTGCAGTGCAACACACTTGTTAAAAGGTCAGTGCTTGAACGAAACAACGCCTCTTCAACAAGCTGCCAAAACAGCTTTCTTAACCCACAGAGGGGAAACTGGCGGGTTTTCTTCTTCTCCTAACCCATGAAAATATGTTTCACTTTTGCTTTAACCTGGGACCTCGGGGACAAAGTCAGTGACCTTCATCCAGTCTTTATTCTGAGATGACTGTAAATATTTACTCTCCAATAACAAAAGTGGGTTACGTAATAATCTATGACCATGTTGTCAGCTGATAACCACGTATCTTCTGTGCTTCCTTCTCTCGGATGGAAGTGTGATTCTTCTTAAATTTTAACTTATTCTTCTCGTTAACCGACACTACAGAAGGGCGGTATTGGGCAAGAGAAATGTAATCTAGATGAAACGCTTAAATGGGTATGGTGTTGAAAGTGTTTGGGAATTGATAAGCTTTGTCTGTTCTCTTTAACTAGAACCGCCAAGCTTTGTAAAGAAAGTAGATGATTTTACCGCACTAGCAGGTCAAACTGTTACCTTACAAGCTGCCGTGAGAGGGTCAGAACCCATCTCTGTCACCTGGTTTAAAGGACAAGAAATAATTAAAGAAGATGGAAAGATCAAAATGAGCTTTTCTAATGGTGTCGCAGTCTTGATCATCCCTGACGTTCAGATTAGTTTTGGTGACAAATACACCTGCCTGGCTGAAAACGAAGCTGGAAGCCAAACGTCTGTTGGGGAATTAATAGTTAAAGGTTCGTGTAGGAACATTTTAACTTAGAATTGCTATTTCCATTTAGAGTGGAACCCTAACGCACACTTGGTCATGCTAACTATTTAATACCATTGTAGAACCTGCCAAAATTGTTGAGAGAGCAGAGCTGATCCAGGTGACAGCAGGAGACCCAGCCACGCTGGAGTATACAGTCACAGGCACCCCAGAGCTCAAGCCCAAATGGTACAAAGATGGAAGACCTTTGGTTGCTAGTAAAAAGTATCGAATAAGTTTTAAAAACAATGTTGCCCAACTCAAATTTTATTCAGCCGAACTGCACGATAGCGGCCAGTACACATTTGAGATTTCCAACGAAGTGGGCAGCAGCTCCTGCGAAACAACGTTCACTGTATTAGGTTAGTATCTTCAGAAACATATGCTGCCCTTTCCTTTGAAACCCAACCAGTGAGCAAGAATAAAATCACTGAGCGATTTCCCATGTTTGTCTTTCTTCTCTTCTTGTGCCACGAACAGATCGAGACATCGCTCCGTTCTTTACCAAACCCCTACGCAACGTGGGCAGTGTTGTTAACAGCACCTGCAGGCTGGACTGCAGAGTCGCTGGCTCTCTCCCCATGAGGGTGTCCTGGTTCAAGGACGGTAGAGAAATAGCTGCTTCTGACAAATACAGAATAGCTTTTGTGGAAGGCACGGCCTCTTTGGAGATAAGCAGAGTAGACATGAATGACGCAGGCAATTTCACTTGTCGAGCCACGAATTCTGTGGGAAGCAAAGACAGCAGCGGAGCCCTGATTGTGCAAGGTTGGCCGGAAACTTTGCATTTCATTCTAATGTAGATAATGTTCAAATTAAGGCTTCTTCTCTTAGATCACGCCTCTTAACTCTTAGAAATTCTTTCTTATGCCCCTCCTTTAGAACCACCCAGTTTTGTAACTAAGCCTGCATCCAAGGACGTTCTGCCTGGCTCAGCGGTCTGCCTGAAGAGCACCTTCCAAGGGTCCACCCCTTTCACAGTCAAATGGTTTAAGGGTGCCAAAGAGCTTGTCTCTGGCGGAAGCTGCTATATTAGCAAAGAAGCTTTAGAAAGTTCCCTGGAACTCTATGCAGTAAAAACCTCCGATTCTGGCACATACACCTGCCAAGTCAGCAATGTCGCCGGAAGCGTGGAGTGCAGCGCAAACTTATTTGTAAAAGGTTTGCGTGGTTTTCTTGACATCTTTGTGCTATCATCCTTATAAGTTCTTTCCTCTTCCTCGTGTTTTTTTAATAACTTCCTTCCTTCTGCAGAGCCCGCCACGTTTGTTGAGAGGTTAGAGCCATCACAGCTGTTAAAGAAGGGAGACGCCACCCAGCTGGCCTGCAAAGTCACTGGCACCCCTCCAATTAAAATCACATGGTTTGCAAATGATAGAGAAATCAAGGAGAGCAGCAAGCACAAAATGACTTTTGTGGAGTCCACCGCCGTCCTAAGACTTACAGATGTTGCCATTGAAGACAGTGGCGAGTACATGTGCGAGGCCCAAAATGAAGCTGGCAGTGACCACTGTGGTAGCATTTTGATAGTCAAAGGTTTGTGTTCACATTGCCCCTTGTGTTACCACAGGTGTGGCCCATAGCCCAGATTCACCCCTTGTTAACTCAAAGTAATTCCTTTCCTGCTGTAGAGTCACCTTACTTTACCAAAGAATTTAAGTCCATTGAAGTGTTGAAGGAATACGACGTCATGTTGCTGGCCGAGGTGGCAGGCACACCTCCCTTTGAGATCACTTGGTTCAAAGACAACACCACGCTGAGAAGTGGTAGGAAGTATAAAACCTTCATTCAGGACCAGCTGGTGAGCCTGCAGATCCTCAAGTTCGTTGCCACGGATGCTGGTGAATACCAGTGCCGGGTGACCAACGAGGTGGGCAGCAGCACCTGCAGTGCCCGGGTGACTCTGAGAGGTTAGTGTCCGTTCAAATGACGCGCTGGCTCTTCTGTAGAGAGAACTCTTTGTTCCAACAAAAATCCACTTTTGCTCTAAAGCTGACACTGATTGAGAATTATTCTTCTATTAGAACCCCCAACCTTTGTGAAGAAGATCGAGAGCACCAGCTCCCTTCGGGGAGGCACCGCTGCCTTCCAGGCCACTCTCAAGGGCTCCTTGCCAATCACCGTGACTTGGTTAAAGGACAATGAGGAAATCACCGAGGACAATAATATAAGAATGACCTTTGAGAACAATGTGGCTAGTCTGTACCTCAGTGGCATCGAAGTCAAGCATGATGGGAAATATGTCTGTCAGGCCAGAAATGATGCAGGAATACAAAGATGTTCTGCACTGCTCTCAGTGAAAGGTCGGTTCAGGTTTGCCATGGGTTTTAGGGAATAAGGCAGATGTGAGCCTTTTAGTGGAGTGATTCACCACCCACACCTGTCCCTCTGTTTTCTACAGAACCTGCAACAATCACTGAGGAGGCTGTGTCTATAGATGTCACCCAAGGGGACCCAGCCACTTTGCAGGTTAAATTTTCAGGGACTAAAGAGCTTACAGCCAGATGGTTTAAAGATGGCCAAGAACTGACCCTGGGCCAAAAATACAAAATCAGCGTCACTGACACAGTCTCTGTACTGAAGATTATTTCTACAGAAAAGAGAGATAGTGGAGAATATACTTTTGAGGTCCAAAATGATGTTGGGAGAAGCAGCTGCAAGGCTAGCATTAATGTATTAGGTTGGTATTGAAACTGAGCGTCTCCTCCTCATCTCCTACAATTTTACAGAAAATACAAATTGCTGCATTGACCTAACTTTCTTTTTTTTGGTTTCTTGCTTTTTCATTGCATAGATCTTATCATACCTCCCTCATTCACCAAAAAGCTAAAGAAAATGGACAGCATTAAAGGGTCTTTTATTGACTTAGAATGTATAGTGGCTGGGTCACACCCCATCAGCATCCAGTGGTTCAAAGACGACCAGGAAATAACAGCTAGTGAAAAATACAAATTCTCTTTTCATGACAATACTGCCTTCTTGGAAATCAGTCATCTGGAAGGTACAGACAGTGGGACGTACACCTGTTCGGCCACCAATAAGGCAGGACACAACCAGTGCAGTGGCCATCTCACAGTCAAAGGTTGGCACTTTTTATCTCCCCTTATCAAGGACTGGTCTGCTCTCTCATTTCTTAATTCTCACCCTTACTGCCCCATTCCAAAGTAAACCTTCTTTTCTCTTTTTGTTTCTTTGTCTTGCATCCCAGAACCCCCTTACTTCGTGGAAAAGCCACAGTCACAAGACGTCAGTCCCCATACAAGGGTTCAGCTAAAGGCTCTTGTGGGTGGCACTGCACCCATGACCATAAAGTGGTTTAAAGATAACAAAGAGTTGCACTCAGGTGCAGCTCGCTCAGTTTGGAAGGATGACACGTCTACCCTCCTGGAGCTCTTTTCAGCCAAAGCTGCCGATTCTGGGACCTACATTTGCCAACTAAGCAACGATGTTGGCACCGCAACCAGTAAAGCCACTCTCTTTGTAAAAGGTCTGGTCTCTGCATACATCTCTCTTGCTTGCTTGTCTGGATTTTCTTGAGGGGGAGGGAAGAGGCTGGAGAAAGCGATTCTGACCTTTGTTTTAAAAAGATGCTCAATGTGGACTTTCTTCCCCATCTTTAGAACCTCCTCAATTCATAAAGAAGCCCAGCCCCGTATTAGTGCTGAGAAACGGACAGTCGACAACATTTGAATGCCAAATAACAGGCACTCCTGAAATCAGAGTTTCTTGGTATCTGGACGGGAATGAAATAACAGCCATTAAGAAATATGGCATTTCCTTCATCGATGGTTTAGCCACTTTCCAAATTTCTGGTGCCAGGGTAGAAAACAGCGGGACTTACGTCTGTGAAGCCCGCAATGACGCAGGCACGGCAAGCTGCAGCATTGAATTAAAAGTGAAAGGTGCGTTACTGGGTCCGTTTGCCCTTTCGGCTGTGCTGCCGGCCAGGCCGTCGGTTTTCCCTTGAGTAAGCTCGTGTTTGTCTTCCTTTTGAATCTTTAGAACCTCCCACCTTTATCAGGGAGCTGAGGCCCGTGGAGGTCGTGAAAGATAGTGACGTGCAGCTGGAGTGTGAAGTGGCGGGAACGTCTCCATTTGAGGTCACTTGGCTGAGGAATAACAAGGAAATTCGAAGCAGCAAAAAGTATACCCTAACCGACAGAGTATCCGTGTTTAACCTCCATATAACCCGGTGTGACCCCTCAGACACTGGTGAATACCAGTGCATCGTATCCAATGAAGGCGGCAGCTGCTCTAGCAGTACCCGGGTCTCCCTGAAAGGTCAGTGGCACACACGAGAAGCAGGCTACCATGTAAGAATTTCGCAATGCTCTTTCATTTTATGATCACAAGGAGAAGCTCAACCATGCCTCTTCTTTTCCCACTATCTCACTGAATCACAGAACCACCATCGTTCGTGAAGAAGATAGAGAACATCACCACTGTTTTGAAAAGCTCTGCCACCTTTCAGAGTACGGTGGCAGGCTCTCCTCTCATTTCTATAACCTGGCTCAAGGATGATCACATTCTTGATGAAGATGATAATGTTCATATTTCGTTTGTGAACAATGTGGCCACGCTTCAGATCAGAGCTGTGGACAACGGACACAGCGGGAGATACACGTGTCAAGCCAAGAACGAGTCAGGCGTTGAGCGGTGTTATGCTTTCCTTTTAGTCCAAGGTCTGTAAGCTGTTCTCTTGAGGTCTTAGTCGATGGGGGGACAGTTTCATAAGCACCCTGTATTTCTAGCGGAATTAGCAATGCAGCTCATGTGCACTTTAATTCTCACTGCAGAGCCTGCTCAAATCCTAGAGAAAGCGAAGTCTGTTGATGTCACTGAGAAAGACCCGGTGACTCTGGAGTGCGTAGTGGCCGGAACACCAGAACTCAAAGTGAAATGGCTGAAGGATGGAAAACAAATTGTGCCTAGTAGATATTTTTCGATGAGTTTTGAAAATAATGTGGCCAGTTTTAGGATTCAGTCAGTCATGAAGCAAGACAGTGGTCAGTACACATTCAAGGTGGAAAATGACTTTGGAAGCAGTAGCTGCGACGCCCACCTGAGAGTGCTAGGTGTGTACTTTGGCCCTGCTTGGCTTCCCTTATCTCTGTGACCTCTATCCCTTGTAAACAAGTGGCAACATATTAATCGATGTGTTTTGCTGTTTGTATTGGATAGATCAAGATATCCCTCCATCTTTCACCAAAAAATTAACCAAAATGGATAAAGTTCTGGGCTCTTCTATTCGTATGGAATGCAAGGTTTCTGGCTCACTTCCTATTAGCGCTCAGTGGTTTAAGGACGGAAAAGAAATATCTACAAGTGCAAAATACAGACCTGTCAGTCACGAGAACACGGTGTCACTGGAAGTTAATAATCTGGAATTAGAGGATACGGCGAATTACACATGCAAGGTCTCAAACGTAGCAGGGGATGATGCATGCAGTGGCATCTTAACTGTTAAAGGTTAGAACTTCTTTTCCTCTTCTTGATTCTTCTTTGTGATTGCTTTTTAAATGTGCCACTCTTCCTTTGTGTCCTTTAGACCTAAAAGTCTCAATAATTCTGTTGTGTGGTTCTGTATTTATTGAGTTCAAGAAATACACCGTTGTTGCCTCTTTTCAGAAATGTTTGCTTACACATCCATATGACTGTCAAAACACGTTAACTACAAGGAATCTAATTAAGTATATTTCTCTTAACATCTGTAGAACCACCAAGCTTCCTGGTGAAACCTGAACGACAACAAGCCATACCGGATTCTACAGTAGAATTTAAGGCAGTACTGAAAGGAACACCACCATTTAAAATAAAATGGTTTAAAGATGATGTGGAACTTGCCTCTGGACCTAAATGTTTCATTGGCTTGGAAGGGTCAACTAGCTTCTTAAATCTCTATTCAGTGGATGCTTCCAAGACTGGACAATACACTTGCCAAGTTACCAATGACGTTGGTAGCGACTCTTGTACTACAGTGTTGCTTGTGACAGGTGTGCACTGCTTGATTGTTTCACATTTCTGTCTGACCTGTGGCTCCCTTCTGTACAGTGCATCTACCCAGTCTTCTCTCTAACAGTACACAGTATTTGCCAGGCATTGTTCATCTTTTCCTCTTTCCTGCATACTACCTAATTTAGCGTTTGTTTTTTATATCTGTTCCCTCATAATCTCCTCTTTCCTTCACTCTCTAGAACCACCAAAGTTTGTAAAGAAATTAGAAGCATCCAAAATAGTGAAAGCAGGTGACTCCACACGACTCGAATGCAAGATAACGGGATCCCCAGAAATCAGAGTTGTGTGGTACAGAAATGAACACGAACTCCACACCAGTAATAAATACAGAATGACTTTCATTGACGCAGTGGCCGTCCTACAGATGAACAATCTCGGCACTGAGGACAGTGGGGATTTCATTTGTGAGGCTCAGAATCCTGCCGGCAGCACAAGCTGCAGTACCAAGGTTATCGTAAAAGGTAGAAATCTCTTCTTTCTGTCCCTCATTACCTGAAACCCACCTTCTCCTCCCCTGGGGTATCATAGCTTTTTATTCTTTCACTGTCATTTTAGCTTCCATTTGAGATCATAGAATACTTCCCCAAACTAGTATTATTTCCCTTTTTAGATCTTCTTTCTTAAGATTTCCTTACATGTAGCTAATCATTCTGGGATATTTTTCTTGTTATTCCAATGCCATCATTCTGATCACCTCAACACATTGGCCAAGCAGTTTAAATTCAATGTTTCACAAACATACAAGAAAGAAAAAGAAAGAAAGAAAGAAAGAAAGAAAGAAAGAAGGAAGGAAGGAAGGAAGGAAGGAAGGAAGGAAGGAAGGGAGAGAAAGGGAAAGGAAAAGTAGGCGTTTTAAAATCTATTTTTGCCTTTGGTCAGCTTATGAATATATCATCAGCCTCACTATAATCTTTAGCATTAATAACAAAGAATATTTACCACATATATATAAGATGCAAGCAATACAGGTTTAACCTTACATTTGAAAGAGGACAATTAGAGGCGTGCCTGGGTAGCTTGGTCAGTTAAGTGTCCAACTCTTGATTTCAGGTCTTAATCTCAGGGTTGTGCATTCAAGCCCCATGTTAGGCTCCACTCTGGAGCCTACTTAAAAATATATACATATATATATATATATATATAAAAAATAATGGACAATTATATATATTTTTTCTCTCTCAAGAATTGGTTCCTATTTTTTAAAAATTATATCACTATACCTTGGTACAATGAATACCAGTATTTTCTGTGACCATTTTCCAGTATTTTTATCACAAAGTCCAAGTCTGTCATGGTGTGAAGCAATTATTTCAATAACATTTGTTGACGTGGAAGACTTAGATGACAAGTGTCATAATGGCTTCCAGCTATCTCCATTATAGAGCATATACAGAAAATTTCAACCCTGAAGTCAAGATTCTAAACCTCATGAATATCATCTTAATTGAATGTACTTGGGTTTGGTTTTTGTTTACAATTTTTGCATCAGTCCTTATTGTCCAAGATAAATGAGTAAGGTAAGATAGATGGAAGGTTGAACTCCTCAGTAAGGACACCTGGAGGTCTTGTCTGGGCTTTCTGCCAAGGAAGCGGGGTGATTTTTGTAAAGGCTAATGGCTTCTCCAAAGCGGTTATTCCTCAACACTAAAGCGATAGCTCTGGACACTGTTTCCCCGTTAGAGTATCTTCACTCTTTCTTCCACCTTAAAAACAAATAAAAACGTTCTGTGAAATTAAATAGCCCAATTCATTAGAAATTCTTGCTTTTTACAGAACCACCTGTTTTTAGCAGCTTCCCTCCTGTAGTAGAAACCCTTAAAAATACTGAAGTTAGTCTTGAGTGTGAATTATCGGGAACACCACCATTCGACGTGATCTGGTACAAAGACAAGCGGCAGCTCCGAAGTAGCAAGAAATACAAGATTGCATCCAAAAATTTCCACGCAAGTATTCACATTCTCAATGTTGAAGCTTCGGACATTGGTGAATACTACTGCAAAGCCCAGAATGAAGTCGGAAGTGATACTTGTATTTGTACTGTAAAATTAAAAGGTAAGCGTATTTCCTGCATCTGGCAGAAATGGCAGGAATGTGCAAAACACTTACTTTTTCTCTCTCTCTTCCATTATCTGGACAATGTTTTCAACACTCTCCACACATCTTTCCTTGTTCAGAACCACCAAGATTTGTCTCCAAACTGAACAGCCTCACGGTTGTAGCTGGCGAGCCTGCTGAGTTACAAGCATCCATAGAAGGAGCCCAGCCTATTTCTGTCCAGTGGCTTAAAGAGAAAGAAGAAGTGATCAGAGAAAGTGAAAACATCAGAATTACATTTGTAGAAAATGTTGCAACTCTGCAGTTTGCAAAAGCAGAACCAGCTAATGCTGGGAAGTATATCTGTCAAATCAAGAATGATGGTGGAATGAGGGAGAACATGGCCACACTGACTGTTTTAGGTTGGTACAATATGGTACAACGGTCCCCTGATAGAAGGTGATGCCAAACACTGAGATGAGCCACTGGTAGAATCTCCTGTTCTGAATTTCTTCTAGAGGGATAGTAATCCTTACCTGTTTGAAAGGTTTAGAAGAGGGTTGCCTGGATTGCTCAGTCAGTTAAGCATCTGCCTTTGTCTCAGGTCATGATCCCAAGGTCCTGGGATCGAGCCCCCTGTCGGGCTCTCTGCTTAGTGGGGAGTCTGCTTTTCCCTCTCCCTCTACCCACCTCTCACTCTCTCTTTCTGTCTGTCTCTCTCTCTCAAATAAATAAATAAAATAAGAACAAAATGAAAGAAAGACCAAAAAAAAGAAAGGTTTAGGAGAAAGGACCTAATCAATCTTTCTTTTCCCCTAATTGATCTTTCAAACTCTTCCTGTTTCTGTGATCCTAATAAAAATTAGCCATCTGTTTCAATGTTTACTTACTACTTTTCTTGATGGATTAGCCAATATAATCATGACTGAGCATGAAAACTATGGGAAGCCAGCTTTTGCAACAAGGAAATTTTATTTCCAAAGTACTAGCTGTTAATGCTGGCAAGAACTCCCAAGATCAGAGTTAGATAGGAAAGACTTGCACCTTTGGACATTTTAATTCAGCAATTGTTTGGAGAACAGCTTGGAAAACCACTAGCTTTAGCACCTTAAAGCAAAAATATCAAGTAATTTATAATAACATGAATACTTTGCTCTAGAGAGAGGGTCAAGTGCAGATCAGTACACACTGTCTAGTATACATTGCATTGTTTTGGAAGTCAACTGGTGCACATATTTCTTAATAATAGCCCATCATTTCATGATAGTGTGTAATTGTGGTATCATCTCTCTCTAAGGAGAGAGCCCTAGCACAACCACACCACGGGAAGAAACAGTCTCAGTGAATTTGAGAGTAGAGGCGTGGTAATGGTAACGGACTTTGACAGATGGCTATCACATTTTATTTCAGAGCCTGCAGTCATTGTTGAGAAAGCAGGATCAATGACAGTGACTGTGGGAGAAACGTGCACTCTGGAGTGTAAGGTGGCCGGCACTCCCGAACTCTCGGTAGAATGGTACAAAGACGGAAAGCTGTTGACCAGCAGCCAAAAACACAAATTTAGCTTCTACAACAAAATCTCTTCCTTAAAGATACTCTCTGTTGAAAGGCAAGACGCAGGCACATACACCTTCCAGGTTCAAAATAACGTTGGAAAAAGCAGCTGCACAGCTGTGGTTGACGTTTCAGGTCAGTTCTGCTCTATTCCCCCCATTGCGTATGCGAATGCCTTCATCAGCTTCCTTTCCTCACAGCTGTTCTACTCTTTCAAACCATGATGATCTCTTGCCTTTCCTCACACAGACCGAATGGTCCCTCCCTCTTTCACCCGAAGACTGAGAGGTACTCTTGGGGTGCTGGGTACTTCTTGCATCCTGGAGTGCAAAGTAGCTGGGTCATCACCTATCTCTGTTGCCTGGTTTCATGAAAAAACTAAGATTGTCAGCGGAGCAAAGTACCAAACCACATTCTCCGATAACGTCTGCACATTACAGCTGAATTCTCTGGACTCCTCGGACACAGGCAATTACACGTGTGTGGCTGCTAATGCCGCCGGCTCTGATGAATGTCGTGCAGTGTTGGCTGTACAAGGTCAGTGTTACGTACGCAAACAATTTCTTACAAATTCTCCTTTGGGTGCCCATCCAGGCACCCATTTGACACACATTGAAAAGGGCTCTTCCTTTTCAATTCAAAGTCGCAACTGAATGAGAAGCTTACGGGCTCTTTTCACTGTCCTCCATGTCTATGTAGAACCACCCTCTTTCGTGAAGGAACCTGAACCTTTGGAAATACTACCAGGCAAAAATGTCACCTTCACAAGCGTTATTCGAGGGACCCCTCCCTTCAAGGTCGGCTGGTTCAGAGGCGCCAGAGAACTCATGAGAGGAGACCGGTGCAACATTTATTTTGAAGACACTGTGGCAGAACTGGAATTATTTAATGTTGACATCTCTCAGAGTGGGGAATACACTTGTGTGGTTTCTAACAATGCTGGCCAAACGTCCTGCACGACTCATCTCTTTGTGAAAGGTTTGCTCAAGTGCATTTGCCCTTCTTATTTTCTCTACGCTGACATCTTTGCACTCTTACCGTGTTTAATTGCTGTGCTTTGTCCCTCACCAGAACCGGCTACCTTTGTGAAGAAGTTAAGTGATCACTCTGTAGAGCCAGGGAAGTCCATAATTCTGGAGGGCACCTACACTGGGACACTTCCGATTTCAGTTGCCTGGAAAAAGGATGGTGTTAACGTAGCTCCATCTGAGAGATGCAGCATAGTCACAACGGAGAAAACTTGCATTCTAGAAATTCTCAGCAGCACAAAAAGAGATGCAGGACAGTACTCCTGCGAAATTGAAAACGAGGCAGGGAGGGATGTTTGCCAAGCTCTGGTTTCTACGTTAGGTGTGTTGTCTTATGTTCTCTCCTTAATGATCGGCATTCATGTAACACAAAGCATGCTTTGTTTGGTGTTCTTTAATTCCAGTGGCTGACTGTGATCCTTTCTTCTTCAGAACCACCTTATTTTGTTACGGAACTAGAACCCCTGGAGGCATCTGCTGGAGATTCAGTTTCTTTACAGTGCCAAGTTGCTGGGACACCAGAAATTACAGTGTCTTGGTACAAAGGAGACACTAAATTACGGCCAACTCCGGAATACAGGACCTATTTTACAAACAATGTGGCCACGCTGGTTTTTAATAAAGTGACTATTAATGACAGTGGGGAGTACACATGTAAAGCAGAAAATAGCATAGGAACTGCTTCTTCTAAGACTGTCTTCAGAATTCAAGGTGATGATATGAATTCAGAAATGAGGAAATTTTTTAATTTTAATTCTTTTATCTTTGTGGAGAAATTTTCGTTTCATCTACTGATGGCTCAAGTATCGCTTGTCTTCCTACAGAGCGCCAACTCCCACCTTCCTTTGCAAGACAGCTGAAAGACATTGAACAGACTGTTGGGTTGCCGGTTACACTCACTTGTCGATTAAATGGCTCCGCACCCATCCAAGTGTGTTGGTATAGAGATGGGGTACTTTTACGAGATGACGAAAATCTACAGACGTCATTTGTAGATAATGTGGCAACTTTAAAAATTTTGCAAACTGACTTGAGTCACTCCGGCCAGTACTCCTGCTCAGCTTCTAACCCACTTGGAACAGCGTCTTCTAGTGCTAGACTGACAGCAAGAGGTTTGTTCCCGTGTGAATCTTTCCCTTTGCAAACCAAACCGTGACTTCTTATTCATTGTCAGAGTAGAAATGGCAAATGGAAAAGGTAAAACAAACAAAAACACACATTGCCTTTTCTTTTCATTTTCCAGAACCTAAGAAATCTCCCTTCTTTGACATCAAGCCTGTATCTATCGATGTCATTGCTGGGGAAAGTGCTGACTTTGAGTGTCATGTTACTGGTGCTCAACCAATGCGAATCACTTGGTCAAAAGATAACAAGGAGATACGTCCTGGAGGAAATTATACGATCACATGTGTGGGAAACACTCCCCATCTGAGAATTCTTAAAGTAGGCAAAGGAGACTCTGGTCAATATACTTGCCAAGCAACCAATGATGTTGGCAAAGACATGTGCTCAGCTCAACTCAGTGTAAAAGGTATCATTACATGACACCTACAAATATCTGTTCTTTCCCACGTTTGTGTAATGGTTTTCTAAAAGTTCCTTTAGTTTTTAAGTGTGTGGGAAAAACTAACTGGGTCATGTTAGAATTTGTATATTAGTGTTGAAAACATTAATCAAAGTTCTGTTTTGTCTTTATATTGTTCTTTAAAGTAGTGTCAACTCTAAGTGTGATCCTATCAGATAGTGTCTAATTGAAATTTGTTAAGTACTGTTTCAACTATCCATTCTCCTATTTTATTTTCTGTTATATGGCATTCTGATTTATCATTACTAAATTTTGATCAAATACCTCTATAATACATTAATTTATATATCTTAGCTTATATATCCAAACTACAAAAATAAACTTAACAATGAAGTTCTCTATTAAAATCTTGTTTAATAGAAAACATAACATTTTACCATAAAATAATCAGAAAGTATATTCTTAATAAACCGGTTTAAACATGTATTTATAGGATCTTCAACTACAAACACAAGCTGTTTTTTCCTTTGATTTACTAGAACCTCCCAAGTTTGTTAAGAAGCTAGAAGCTTCTAAAGTTGCGAAGCAGGGAGAATCCATCCAACTGGAATGCAAAATAAGTGGTTCCCCAGAAATCAAAGTTGTGTGGTTCCGAAATGACAGTGAACTCCATGAAAGTTGGAAATACAACATGTCATTCGTTAATTCTGTGGCACTGCTTACCATCAATGAAGGCAGCACTGAGGATAGCGGGGACTATATCTGTGAAGCTCATAATGGTGTTGGTGATGCCAGCTGCAGCACAGCCCTGACCGTTAAAGGTTAGACACCCTAAACTTCTTTCTTCTCCTCTGATTGGATTCTTTTTCAGCAATGTTATGAGCTCCAAAATAACAAGGCTCACTATGGGGATTTGCTTGCAATTCCTTAAACTAGTTTTTGTGAATTGTTATTTCTTGCATTACCATACTGTCATACGGTCACACCAATCATTCTTATCGATCCTGGATTCTAAAATACTATTTTTCCTTTTCAGTAAGCAAATTTTCTCATCATTTATCTTCTTTTTTTCTGGTAGCACCTCCTGTTTTCACCCAGAAGCCTGCTCCAATAGGAGCTCTTAAAGGTTCTGATGTTATCTTCCAATGTGAAATTTCGGGAACCCCCCCATTTGAAGTGGTGTGGGTTAAAGATCGAAAGCAAGTTCGAAGCAGCAAGAAATTTAAAATCACTTCAAAAAATTTTGATACAAGTCTTCATATCCTTAACCTTGATGCTTCTGATGTAGGAGAATATCATTGCAAAGCTACTAATGAGGTGGGAAGCGACACGTGTGTTTGCACTGTCAAGTTCAAAGGTTTGTATAAGCGGGCACAAAAATATATGTCTCTTCCTTTCATCTTTTCTTGTTTAACTAATAACTTATGTGGCTGTGATTCTTTTTTTCTCTAACCACAAATTTCTTTCATTAGAACCCCCACGGTTTGTGAAAAAGCTAAGCGACACCTCAACTCTTGTTGGGGATGCTGTTGAGTTACGGGCTGTAGTTGAAGGCTTCCAGCCAATTTCTGTTGTCTGGCTGAAAGATAAAGGTGACGTCATCAGAGAGAGTGAAAACACTAGGATTTCATTCGTCGATAATGTCGCAACCCTCCAGCTTGGGAGCCCTGAAGCATCTGATTCTGGAAAATATGTGTGCCAAATCAAAAATGATGCTGGGATGAGAGAGTGTTCAGCAGTCTTGACTGTAGTAGGTTAGTAACAAAGTACAACCTGAGAAAAAAATCAAATTGATTGGCCCATGGTCATGATCTGCAAATACTATTCTTACCCCATTATATATTGATTACACTCTCAGTTTGGAAGGTGACTTTATTTTCAATGCACTATACTTCTTCTTTTAGAACCAGCCAGAATCGTAGAGAGGCCAGAACCCATGACTGTGACTACTGGAAATCCTTTTGCTTTAGAGTGTGTAGTGGCTGGAACACCAGAACTTTCAGTCAAGTGGTTCAAAGATGGGAGAGAATTATCTGCAGACAGCAAACATCAGATTACATTCATCAACAAAGTGGCTTCCATTAAAATCCCTTGTGCAGAAATGAGTGACAAGGGGTTATATAGCTTTGAAGTGAAAAACAGTGTTGGTAAAAGTACCTGCTCTGTATCTGTCCACGTGTCGGGTGAGTAGTGTGAGGTTTTTATGAATCTATAATTTCTCCTGGAAAAAAAAAAAGCTGCTCTTTAAATGGAAACTACCCTTCTCCACATAGATCGAGTTGTGCCTCCTTCCTTCATCCGCAAGCTGAAAGACATGAACGCCATCCTGGGGACCTCGGCCGTTCTGGAGTGCCGAGTCTCTGGCTCAGCCCCGATTTCAGTTGGCTGGTTTCAGGATGGAAATGAGCTTGTTAGCGGACCTAAATGCCAGTCCAGCTTTTCAGAAAATGTCTGCACGTTGAATCTGAGCTTATTGGAGCCCTCGGACACAGGCGTATACACGTGTGTGGCTGCCAACGTGGCTGGTTCTGACGAGTGCTCGGCCGTCCTGACCGTGCAAGGTCAGTGTGTGAGAGGCGGGCCGCAGCTGCCCTCACGTCTCTTCCATGTGATGTGGCACCTGCCTCGCGTGGAATTTCTCTATCTGGTCTTCATTTGCAGTCTTAGTTCCCTTTTCTTTAAGGAGCAAAAGCGCCATCTCACCTAGATTCCTTTTTTTCTCTTGCTCTCTCCCTTCCGTGGGGGTTCCAGAACCACCATCTTTCGAACAAATCCCCGACTCTGTGGAAGTTTTACCTGGAACGAGCCTCATCTTCACCAGTGTCTTTAGAGGCACCCCTCCGTTCAAGGTCAAATGGTTTAAGGGCAGCAGGGAACTGGTGTCAGGGGAGTCATGCACCATCTCTCTGGAAGATTTTGTGACAGAACTGGAGTTGTTGGAGGTGGAGCCGTTGCAGAGTGGAGACTATTCTTGCCTGGTGACCAATGACGCGGGCAGTGCCTCTTGTACTGCCCATCTTTTTGTGAAAGGTTTGCTCTGTTCTCCAACTCATGTGTCTCTTAAAATTCCTTTCCAAGTCTTCTTTTGAAGATGCCAATTTCACCCTCCTGTTTCCTCCGTACAGAACCAGCCACCTTTGTGAAAAAGTTGGCTGATTTCAACGTGGAGACTGGAAGTCCCATAGTCCTCGAGGCCACGTTTACTGGCACACCTCCCATCTCGGTGAACTGGATGAAGAATGAGTTCCTTCTTTCACAGTCTCAGAACTGCAGTATTACCATGACAGAGAAATCGACGATCCTGGAAATTACAGAGAGCACTATAGAGGATTATGCCCAGTACAGCTGCCTGATAGAAAATGAGGCCGGTCAAGATATTTGTGAAGCTCTGGTGTCTGTCCTAGGTGTGTTAACAAGTTACCTCTTTTTGTTGCTGTCTTTTCCTTCTTTGAAAACATCCTCTTCAAGGTAGCGTGATTGATTGATTATCATCCTTTGTGCCCTAGAACCACCCTATTTCATTGAACCTCTGCAACACGTAGAGGCAGCCATTGGAGAACCCACGACTTTACAGTGTAAAGTGGATGGAACCCCAGAAATTAGAATTTCTTGGTATAAAGAACACACAAAGCTACGATCGGCTCCTGCATATAAAATGCAATTTAAAAATAACGTCGCCTCTTTAGTAATCAACAAAGTGGACCACAGTGACGTGGGAGAGTACACATGCAAGGCAGAAAACAGCGTGGGGGCAGTAGCTTCTTCCGGCGTGCTTGTTATCAAAGGTGACGATGGTTTCGTTTAACAAGTCTTGCTGTGTGCTGACAGACCCATTTTCTTAAAAACATCAAATTGTAATGGCTTGAAATATGTCGTGGATGTTGTATCTCTTGTAAACAAGGGTTATCTATAACTTCTTTACAGAGCGTAAACTTCCACCTTCCTTTGCAAGAAAACTGAAGGATGTTCATGAGACTCTTGGTTTCCCTGTTGCATTTGAATGTCGCATCAATGGCTCAGAACCTCTTCAAGTGTCTTGGTACAAGGATGGGGTGCTTTTGAAAGATGATGCAAATTTGCAAACGTCTTTTGTTCATAACGTAGCAACCCTTCAGATTTTGCAAACTGACCAGAGCCATGTTGGTCAGTACAATTGCTCAGCTTCTAATCCTCTTGGAACTGCTTCATCTAGTGCCAAACTCATTCTCTCAGGTGAGTAGCTCATCACATTACCCTCTTCATTATAAAAGCTTCACTGCTGTGGGCCGCTAAAGGACTGGTGCCACTTAGTTTCTGCTCCATGTCTGGGAGCATGAAAACCAAATTCACCATGTTGGTCTTCATCCTTTTCAGAGCATGAAGTGCCTCCTTTCTTTGATCTAAAGCCTGTATCGGTAGATCTTGCTCTTGGAGAAAGTGGTTCTTTTAAATGTCATGTAACTGGAACTGCACCCATCAAAATCACTTGGGCCAAAGATAACCGAGAGATTCGCCCTGGAGGCAACTACAAGATGACTTTGGTTGAAAATACTGCCACTCTGACAATTCTCAAAGTAAGCAAAGGCGACGCCGGGCAGTACACCTGCTACGCAAGCAACGTTGCTGGAAAAGACTCTTGTTCTGCTCACCTGGGTGTACAAGGTACCTGTTCCAGTCAAGAAGCAACATCTCTTTTATGTTTTCAGTATCTTGAAATACAAGAGGAAGAGTGTGCTTGAAAGTTATGTTTAGGACCATGGTCTAGTAATTAGAAGAGATCAGTTGGATCTAGGGCCTTCCAGATGGGGTCAAGTTTTGAAATTTTTTGTTAAAAAATATAAAATTGATAGAACACAGACTGAACATCCATTTTCAAAGGCTTAAGATAGAGACTAGGGAAATAGTGAACCAAAGTTTTTCACAGAATTGCAAGGAAATCCAAGTTTGAAAGAAATCAGCTTAAGACAAAAAAAGGAAGTGATCTCAAATGACTTATTTTGACAGTAGTTTGTAAATTAGTGGATTTTGTCACTCTAGGGGATAGCAGATCCCAAACAAGCCCTTCAAGAAGAGTCAGCTTGTGCAAACCTCTCTTCCTTCACTAGCCCCCACTTAAATAATAGTGGAAGTGAGAGGCCTAGGAAGAACATCAAGATCCAACATTATGGAAGGCAACCATATCTTTCTGTAGCAAGTTCATGGCTGCCATTGTCAGAAATTAAATCCTTAACTCAATGAGCTACTGATCTAATCCATTAGAGAGTTTTTGAGGGTTTTTGTGGGGATAGTTTATAGATATCTTGAAATTAAAATAGAATTGTATTTAGCAGCCCATTTGCTCTATGACATACTCCTAATCATTTTTATATCTCTGAGCTTGAATTTTTTGCTTCACTAACAGAGAAAGCCTTGCTCTCCCTCACTTTGAAGGGAAATTGTGAGAGTTGAAGGAATACGTATTTAAGGTCTATAAGAGAAATTGGCGTAAATATTATGATATCTCGCCCAGTTTTGTTATTCTCATTCCTCATTGTACATACCTGGTATCTTTGCAACCATAGGAGATACACCTCCACTGTTTCACATACAGGAGAGTAGTCAAACTCTCGTATTCCTTGTGAACTTCAGAGTGATTCCAACACCAGATATAGCCTGTGCCTCTGATCTTGCACTAAACGTATGATTCTTTTGCTGGGAGGAGAATCAAACAGTATAGATTAATGTATTTTCCTCTTTCCGTTTGCAATAACATTTGATGTGGTTGCTTACAGAAATACATGCATTTTATTTTAAGAAATTTCTACTTAGATCCAACTTAACTATTCTTAACTACTAATTATTAACTATTCTTCCTTGAACTGCATCAGATAAATATGTTTTCTGAAGTTAAAGTCTTCTCTGACAGAGGGATTCCTTTTTTCACTTCATCTTGAGTTATACATATCTTTTCCATCCCTTACCTTGTGTTTTCCCTCTTGGTTCCATAGAACCACCCAGGTTCATTAAGAAGCTAGAAACTTCAAGAATCGTGAAACAGGATGAATACACAAGATATGAATGTAAAATAGGAGGGTCTCCAGAAATCAAAGTTTTATGGTACAAAGACGAGACTGAAATTCAAGAGAGCAGTAAATTCAGAATGTCATTCCTCGACTCGGTGGCGGTGTTGGAAATGCACAACCTCAGTGTTGAGGACAGCGGAGACTACACATGTGAGGCCCGCAATGCAGCAGGCAGTGCAAGCAGCAGCACTTCCTTAAAAGTTAAAGGTCAGCTCTTACTCTTCATTCACGTTTTTCACATTGGACTCCTCTAGCTGTCCCCTCAGGTCCCTGTTTGACTCTTGAGCAACATCTTAAAATTTTTGAAGGATATAATCAAAAATTGAAAGTGATATTTTCTGTCTCTATGATGGAATGGAAAACTGATTCTTACTTGAAACTATATACTTACAGGATACATCCTTATTTTCCTTTCTTTTCTAACTTAATTACCTTCCAATTGTAGAACCACCTGTTTTCCGCAAAAAGCCTCATCCCGTTGAGACGCTGAAAGGAGCTGATGTTCATCTCGAATGTGAGCTTCAGGGTACTCCCCCATTTCAAGTTTCTTGGCATAAAGATAAGAGAGAACTTAGGAGTGGCAAGAAGTACAAGATCATGTCTGAGAACTTTCTGACAAGTATTCACATCCTGAATGTTGATACTGCAGACATGGGGGAATACCAGTGCAAAGCCACCAACGATGTGGGGAGTGACACTTGTGTTGGTTCTATCACTCTGAAAGGTTAGAATGGTCTCATTCTTTTCTGTCTGCCATTTCCCTTCTAATTTCCTTCCCTCTAATTTTAATGCTCTGTTAGCTTCTTAGTGATTGCCCAGTTCTTTATCACTAGCTGTGTCTTCTACTTTCCCTTTTTTCTCTTTCAAGTCCTTTGTTGTTTAGTGTGCATCCGACATCCGAGTCCTACCAAAGATCATTTGAGACAGTTTTCCAATGGATTTCATTGAACTCAGAAAGCTAAAGAGGACAAGACATTTGACCCTTTTGGCTTAATATAAACTCTAACATGTCCCTGCTCCCACTCACCAAAAATACCTCTGATTTAAGAAATGGAAACATTATTATCACTAGTGGAATTCCTAGCATTGCATGGCTTGAGGGAGGTACTACTAGCCCCACACATTTTAAACCATTTGTCTCTTTTTCATCAGCACCACCAAGATTTGTGAAGAAGCTCAGTGATGTTTCTACCATCGTTGGTGAAGAAGTTCAGCTACAGACTGCTATTGAAGGAGCTGAGCCAATATCAGTGGTGTGGTTCAAAGATAAGGGGGAGATTGTTAGAGAAAGTGACAACATATGGGTTTCTTATTCAGAAAACATTGCAACCCTACAGTTCGCAAGAGCAGAAACAGCCAATGCTGGAAAGTACACCTGTCAGATCAAAAACGATGCTGGAATGCAAGAGTGCTTCGCCACACTATCCGTTCTCGGTTAGTACGAATAGAACATTGCCGTGAATATTACCGTGAATACAAATACTTACTAGTATCTGTGTTTTTTTAAGCTTTTCAGTTTGAATGTAAATTTTGAATGCAATTTCTATCTCGTTCCAGAACCTGCAGCGATTGTGGAAAAGCCAGAATCCATTAGAGTTACCACAGGAGATACCTGTACCTTGGAGTGCACAGTCACTGGCACACCCGAACTCAGTACCAGGTGGTTTAAGGATGGAAAAGAACTGACAAGTGACAGCAAATACAAAATAAGCTTCTTCAACAAAGTATCTGGCCTTAAGATTATCAATGTTGCTCCTAGTGACAGTGGTGTATACAGTTTCGAGGTGCAAAACCCTGTTGGCAAAGACAGCTGTACAGCCTCAGTTCAAGTTTCAGGTTGGTTGGTTGGGCTTTTATCTCAGTGTTATCATAATGTAGACGCTGATTTACATAGATGTGTATGGGAAGCTCCATCTTCTACAGCAGAACATGAATCTGATCTCCTCTGCATCACCAAAATCAGAGGTCACATCCCTGTAGAGTTGGAAGAAAACCGAGTTCAAAAGTTAGAACCCTTTCTCATGGAAAAATTTCCACAATTCAGAGTGGTAGGAGTAAAACTTAATCCCCAGAGAAAGATAAAGTTGTCTTTAACTATCACTTATGCTGGAGTAATTCACCATATGATGGTTCACAGTGATGAGAGACCAGAACCCCTCCCACGTCAGCTAGCACATCTTGCCCATTGATTCTCAAGGCTTTCAACTGTGTGAATGCAGAGGGAATTCTTTGATACCCTGGCAAAAAAAAAACCCTGAATCTAGGGGTATTCCATCAAAGAGACAATAATTCTCTTTTCAAATCATTTTATAACTGATGTCCCTTGTTTGTTTGATTTTTATCACATTCAGACCGAGCTGTTCCTCCTTCATTCATGAGAAAATTGAAAGAGATGAATGGTCTGTCAGGTTCCTCAGTTGTAATGGAGTGCAAAGTCTATGGGTCACCGCCAATCTCTGTCTCCTGGTTCCATGAAGGAAACGAGATCAGCAGTGGAAGGAAATACCAGACCACCCTGACAGATAACACTTGTGCTTTAACTGTGAACATGCTAGAAGAATCAGATGCCGGGGACTACACGTGTGTAGCTACTAATGTGGCTGGTTCTGATGAATGCAGCGCTCCTTTGACCGTGAGAGGTCAGTTAAAACCACAGGAAAATAGAACTGCATTTCATAATGTATTAAGCATGTTTATCATCAAAATTCAAAAATATTAAATTGCTCTTGGTATGTCATTTTTGTTTAGAACCACCATCCTTTGTTCAGAAACCTGAGGCCATGGATGTTTTAATGGGAGCCAATGTAACTTTCACAAGCATCGTAAAAGGAACACCTCCTTTCAGCGTCAGCTGGTTCAAGGGTAGCAGTGAATTAGTACCAGGGGACAGGTGTAATGTGTCTCTGGAGGATTCCGTGGCCGAGCTGGAGCTGTTTGATGTAGAGACAACACAGAGTGGAGAATATACCTGCATAGTCAGTAACGAGGCCGGCAGAGCTTCTTGTACAACACATCTCTATGTAAAAGGTTGGTTTGCTAGTCTGCATTGTTACAACTAACTTACGTGAAGTAACGGCTGTGTCTATATCTGAATGTATGTGTGTTTGACTTCGTATTTTCCATTTGCTTACTACAGCGCCAGCCAAATTTGTGAAGAGGCTCAATGACTACAGCATAGAGAAAGGAAAACCCCTGATTCTAGAGGGCACGTACACTGGAACTCCTCCCATTTCGGTTACATGGAAGAAAAATGGCATAAACGTAACTCCTTCTCAGAGGTGTAATATAACCACAACTGAAAAATCTGCAATCCTGGAAATTCCAAGTAGCACAGTGGAGGATGCAGGACAATACAACTGTTACATTGAAAATGCTTCTGGGAAAGATTCCTGTTCGGCACAAATACTGATACTAGGTTTGTTACGACCCTGCCTTCACAGCATCATATATGAATAATCATTCTGGCACGACTTTTCGTGACTAATTCTCTCTCTTGCCTGCAGAACCACCGTATTTTGTCAAGCAGTTGGAGCCTGTTAAGGTGACCGTTGGAGATTCTGCCTCTTTACAGTGCCAAATTGCTGGGACCCCTGAAATAGGGGTGTCTTGGTACAAAGGAGATACCAAATTAAGACCTACTTCCACCTGCAAAATGCATTTTAGGAACAATGTCGCTACGCTGGTTTTCAACCAGGTTGATGGTAGTGACAGTGGAGAATATATCTGCAGAGCTGAAAACAGTGTGGGAGAAGTTTCTTCATCAACGTTCCTTACTGTTCAAGGTGATTGCGATGTTTTAAAAGTGAATGAATTTGTGTTTCTTTGGAACAAGATTTAAAATATCTGGTGAAGGTCTCTTTAGGAAAATCTTGCCCAAGGCAAAATGTTCTGCTTAAGAAATTCTGTCTACAGTTAGTGGCTTATCCTTTTCTGTAGCTGGGAGCGATAAGAGGACTAAATCTTCCATTGGAAGGATCATGGAATCACTTGTCTCTATAATTAAATCTTTAAGAAAAATGAGTAACCATATTTTAAAAATTTCACGTCATGAGTGTCCCATTAAAATTGCCGCAAGGCAGTCTTAAAAAGTAGGAGAATCTTCTGCGTCATGCCTGGAGACATACCTTAAGCCAGTCAATTGCTATTTGGGCTTTCATATTTTTGTACCTACTGTGCATCAGGGAGACCACAGAGTGAAAATCTTGCTCCAAAAGTTTATATGTTTTTCTTTGCGTCAAAGTTAGTTCAAGAGCTGTTAATACCTCCTGATATTTTTGTAGACATACTATTATCCATACAACAATCATTTTGAGAAGGACAGTCAGCAAATTAAAAATCTATCCAGAAGTACTCAGTATTTTAACTCTGTTCCTACAGAGCAAAAACTGCCACCATCATTTTCTCGGCAATTGCGAGACGTTCAAGAAACAGTCGGACTGCCGGTTGTGTTTGAATGTACCATACATGGATCAGAGCCTATCTCGGTGTCTTGGTATAAAGACGGCAAGCCATTGAAAGACAGCCCAAATGTACAAACATCGTTTTTAGATAATGTGGCCACTCTTAACATCTTTAAAACAGACCGGAGCCTTGCGGGCCAGTATTCTTGCACAGCTACAAATCCTATAGGGTCTGCTTCTTCTGGCGCCAGACTCATTCTCACAGGTTTGTGGCCACTTCAACTTCTTTCTGTTTCTATAATTAAAATTTCTGTCATCAAAATTAAGGAGAAAACACCACTATTTCTGTAAAGCGGGATGGCTACAGAGCCTGAAACTGTGTCCTTCTGCTCTGTTCTTAGAGGGGAAGAACCCACCTTTCTTTGACATCCCCGTTGCCCCCGTGGATGCTGTGGTCGGGGACAGTGCTGATTTTGAGTGCCACGTTACTGGGACGCAACCAATAAAGGTCGCTTGGGCCAAAGACAACAGAGAGATACGAAGTGGCGGAAACTACCAGATCAGTTACCTGGAAAACATGGCCCACCTGACAATTCTGAAAGTAGACAAGGGAGACTCTGGGCAATATACCTGCTATGCTGTGAATGAAGTGGGAAAGGACTCATGCACAGCTCAACTTAACATAAAAGGTATCATTTATTTTGCATGCGGTCCAACAAAACATAATTGTTTCCTATTCTCTCCTAAGGGTGCAATTTCTATTAGGACAGTGAAATTTAGGACAGTTATAAACAAATGACATAAAAATGTTGAAGAAGAGAGTTCCTGGGGGGCTCAGTCGATTTAGTGACTGCCTTCTGCTCAGGTTGTGATCCCAGAGTCCCAGGATCTAGTCCCAAGTCGGGCTCCCTGCTCAGCAGGGAGTCTCCTTCTCCCTCTGACCCTCCCGCATTTCATGCTTGCTCTTTTTCTCAGTCTCTCTCTCTCTGATAAATAAAATCTTTTTAAAAATGTTGAAGAAATAAGTTTCTCTAGAGAACAAGTGATCTTTTTAAATCTGTATTTTTCTAGAATTGTATATATCCTACATCACCCTAAGACCACTCTCCTCTTTTTTTTTTTACTACTATGTGATTCTGTAAATGGTCATAAGTTATTTTTGTCATTTATCCCATAAATCAGAGAACAGTTTAGAATAAGCTTGTGGAAGGAGGTGGAAATGTTTAGAAACGCACGCTATTCACTGTATCTAGCTAGCATTAACTTCTAATGTAGAGTAGGACCTCATTTTCCTGAAAAGCCTCCTATCAGTAACCTGCCTCTGGCTTCCATTTCATATATCCTTGCAATTTCTTACAGAGCGGCTCATTCCACCAAGCTTCACTAAAAAACTCTCGGAGACCGTTGAAGAAACGGAAGGGAATTCTTTCAGACTCGAGGGCCGTGTTGCCGGTTCCCAGCCTATAACGGTCGCATGGTACAGGAATAATATAGAGCTACACCCAACTTCTAACTGTGAGATCACATTCAAGAACAACACGCTCCTGCTGCACGTCAAGAAGGCAGGCATGGGCGACGCTGGCCTGTACACATGCAAAGTGTCAAATGACGCGGGCTCTGCTCTGTGTACATCTTCGATTGTCATCAAAGGTGAGTCATCTTCGCGGCCCCCAGCCTCCTCCAGTGTTCTTCTTATTGCCTAATAGCTAGGCCTGTGCATTTCCTCTGACTTGTGCATTTCTTCTATAACTCTGTTGGCCAAGTAAGTTATAGCAGATACACGGTTGACCCTTCAACAACGCGGAGGCTAGGATTACCGACAAATCCCCGTGTAACTTTTGACTCTTCCAAAACTTTGCTAATAGCATCCTGTTGACTGGAGACCTTACCAATAACATAAACAGTCAGTTATATATTCTTACAATACAGTGAACTAGAGAAAAGAATACATCCATATGTAAGTGGACCCGCACCGTTCAAACCCGTGTTGTGTAAGGGCTAGCTGGAAATATGCGTTGTCATTGGCTTGTCAGAATTCCATATGTATTTACTTGAAATACATACTATTTGCAATTTAGTTACACGGCCAGCAAAGTAGGTGTTATATAATAAATGGACTAAAATCATAGCATGTGAATCATATCCCAAAATTCTCTCAGGCAGTTAGAAGTCTAAGTCTACTTGGAAATTCATGCCTCAGTAATACATAAATTTTTATGAAGCACGTTTATTTTGAAAAATTCTTAAATTTTCATCATGGAAAACTACATTAACTTTGCTTATTGGAAGTTATATCACATTCTGCGACATTCTCTTGGCTATTTCTACTAAAGGATTACTGTTTGACATATATTGCCCAAAGCTTTTAGGCTGTAAATGAATATTAATCTCAGACAAAAGAGTAAAATTTGCTCAAAAGGGAAAAAAGAAAGATGAGAGGAAAGATGCTGCATATTATTATGGAAGACATATTTACGTATACAGTTCTAGCTTGGGGCAAAGAAATAGACCGTATCTTTTAAAGAGATCTTTTTTCCTGATCCTCTGACCATAAAATGGCTTCGTCCAGATGATTATGATGCAGATTCATCAAAATCACTTTACAAGCCAACTTTCTAGAGCAGCATGGAGTTTGATTATCAACTCTGATGTGATACAGTTGGCCATTTATTGGCCACTTCAGGGTGCATGCATAGAAAATAGGTTAATACCACTAATGGGCTCATATCACTGAGTTGTCTTAACTTAGAAGACACTCATTTTATAGAATTTAAGGGCATTTAGTTTTAAAATATGTTTAATAAAACAAAAAAAAAAGTGGTGGCTTATATTCATGATTTACCTTCCTGGTGGTTTTGCCAATGAGTAGATAAGTACTTTCTATCTCATTCTGAGGCTATTTCTTTGTAGAATTTTTTTTTAAGTTGACATCGCAATTTTTAATCATTACAATCAGGAATATTGCCTTATGTTTATATCTACTTCTCAGAATCATTGAATAAAACCATTACATAACACTTAGTTGTATACAGCCTTCCTCCCATGTTACCTGTATATTCTTGATTGATTTTCAGTTGAACACTGAGATTCAACTGCTATTTTGTTTGGGCAAAGATTAGATTTTAAATGCTACTGAGGCTGCATTTCATAGCTAAAGATGCATATTGGGGAAAATCACATATTACGATTTGGGCTCATGGATTACTCAAATGTTGGCTTTCTTCCCCAGAGGGCAGCAAGAACTGCTCCAGACGAGCAGAATTCCCCCGTAGACCCTTCGTTTTTAGGGCGCAGCAAAAAGGCAGCTATACGCATGTTTGAGAGGAGCCACAGTGTGCTCTGTGGTGTGGAAGTTTATAGGAACTGCCAGTTGCCACGTTCGCAGAGTTTAATCAGGGCACAGATGCTGGTATGAATTTTAATGGGCAACATGGCACACTTTTTGTTTTTCAACCTTTATCTGCTTCAAAAATCCAATAAATGTAACTGTTGCCTTCAGAGAGGAATCAACCCTGATTCAGTTACTGGTTCCGTTCTGCTATAGCAACCAGTACTACCTGTTAGAGGCAAAACTTGTTTCTTTTCTGGAATTTAAAACTTTTTTGCCTTTACATTCCTTTTTCGTTTAAAAGTATCTTTGTAATTCCAGAACCCAAGAAGCCCCCTGTGTTTGATCAGCACCTTACTCCAGTAACAGCAAGCGAAGGAGAATTTGTGCAGCTCAGCTGTCATGTGCGGGGATCAGAACCCATCAGGATCCAGTGGCTGAAGGCTGGAAGGGAAGTAAAGCCCTCAGACAGATGCAGCTTCAGCTTTGCTCACGGGACCGCCGTGCTGGAACTGAAGGATGTGGCTAAAGCAGATTCAGGAGATTATGTGTGCAAAGCTTCAAATGTGGCTGGAAGTGACACTTCAAAATCAAAAGTGACCATTAAAGGTACAGATACCTCAAAAGTAGCCAATGACCGGTCCCATTTATTTGCTTATACAACTTAAATAAGAATGGAATTCATTTTTTAGAAGCATCAATTATTGCTCATTTGCAATTTTTAGCCTTCTTGTTATAACTGAAGTATTAGATAATTTAATGGAAATAATTTCCATACAAATTATCTGACATTACTCCAAGTTCACCATCCTATTTCTCATACCTCTTTCCACCATATCCAAGAAGGTCTAACTAAGTTCCAAAAATCATGCTATGATAGTGTGACATGAGGGAATATGATGTCACAGTCCTGGAGGAAATCTATCGAATAAAGCCAAGCCTAGAAATATAAAATTGGACACTGCTATTATGATTGTAGTTTGACCTGCATTTGAGAACTACAACTAGTGATAAATGCCTATAAAACTGCTTTATATTCCATAATCCACTGTCGTACATAGTGAGTCCTAGAGTGAATGATATCTTTGACGCTGCCAGATTCCTAAGCTTATTTTACAAAGGAATAATTTATTCTGATTTTAAGGTAACTGTGGTAACAAAACATGTAAATGTGTCTTTCAGACAAACCAGCCGCAGTCCCAGCAGCCAAGAAAGCGGCAGTAGACGGGAAACTCTTCTTCGTGTCAGAACCTCAGAGTATCAGAGTCGTAGAAAGTAAGTACTTTGTGAACAGTACGTCTTCTTCTACCTTGTACAATTTTACTGCTGATTTAATTTTGGAAGAACTGATTCGGGAAAATTAAGTGTTTTTAATTCATTTACTTTCATTCTTCCTTAGAAACCACTGCAACATTCATTGCAAAAGTTGGAGGTGATCCAATCCCAAATGTTAAATGGACAAAAGGGAAATGGAGGCAACTGAACCAGGGGGGTCGCATTCTTATCCACCAGAAAGGCGACGAAGCAAAGCTGGAGATTAGAGACACCACAAAAACTGATTCTGGATTGTATCGGTGTGTCGCGTTTAATAAACATGGCGAAATTGAAAGTAATGTTAACCTGCAGGTGGATGAGAGGAAGAAACAGGAGAAGATTGAGGGAGATCTTAGAGCAATGCTGAAAAAGTAAGTTCGATTAAAACACGCACACAGACACACGCGCGCGCGCGCGGTCTTTTCCATTCACAAAAGAGATCTCTCAAGAGACATGGATTATCCCCTTCGAGATTCTGATGGTAAATGAACATAAACGCACAGACGTTCTCACAAAATCATATAAGCAAACACCCAATACTTGGGTATAGGTTAGCAGTTCATGAAGATCCGTTTCTGAATGATCATGAGAAAGTTTTGAGACTGAAGTAAATTTTTATTAAAATTGTAAACGAAGGAAATAGCCTACGGAGAAATTTGTATCTGTCTCAATATGAAATTTTTGTTTCTGTGTATTATTTCTCATGTTCTGGATTCTTTTCTAGATCAACACTTGCAACATTTCCATAATTACCAATACTTTCAACACAAATTATGTTTCAACATAGTTGATTAATAAATTAATCAACATTTGCTTTCCTCACATCTTTCCCCTGACATGATATTTATCCTTTATTAATGCCTTCCATTGCTGTTATTGTTTTTCCTTTTAATTATTTCATTAGATTCTTCGGTTGTAAAATTTACAAATATATATTCCTTCTTAAATTCCTTGATAAAATTTTTGTACTTAATTACAATGGTCCAATCTTAATCTACTTCATCACCAAGCCCACATTTTTTTTTATTGTTGACTTGGTAAAACTAATATTTCTTGAACAAAGGACATAGTACTATGCCTTTGTGAGGGGGAAAAGAAACCTAATGGTATTTATAATTTTTAAATGAAAATAGGCAATTCAAAATAAGTAGAAGACAGGTGATTTACATTATTTTTCTGATTTCATTTAGGACTCCAATTTTAAAGAAAGGAGCTGGAGAAGAGGAGGAAATCGATATCATGGAACTTCTCAAAAATGTTGATCCTAAAGAATATGAAAAATATGCCCGCATGTATGGAATCACTGACTTCCGAGGTCTTCTTCAAGCATTTGAACTGCTAAAGCAAAGTCAAGAAGAAGAGACACACAGATTGGTATGATCTTTTGTGTATCGCATCATCTTAAAAATTTACATTTGAAACATCAAATATATATCCTTTGAATTTCCAGAACCCTACAGCTGTATGAGATCATTTAATGTAACTTAGGCCAATCATGGAAGCCGAATATAATCATGCATCCTCTAATTCAATTTTTTTCCCGTATGTAATACTTCTACTTTTTCCTCCTCAGGAAATTGAGGAAATAGAGAAGTCAGAGAAGGATGAAAAGGAATTTGAGGAACTTGTATCATTTATCCAGCAAAGGCTGTCACAGACAGAGGTAAAGTGAATCATGAGGATAATACAGTGAACAGATTATTATTGGGAATTACAAGGGAAGTAGTGACTAATGTGTGTGAATTCTTTATTCTCCTAGCCTGTCACTCTGATCAAGGACATTGAGAATCAGACAGTTTTGAAAGATGATGATGCTGTGTTTGAAATTGACATTAAGATTAATTATCCAGAAATCAAGCTTTCATGGTACAAAGGGACTGAAAAACTGGAACCCAGTGATAAATTTGAAATAAGTATCGATGGTGATCGACATACACTCAGAGTCAAAAACTGTCAACTTAAAGATCAGGGCAATTATAGATTGGTGTGTGGTCCACACATCGCTAGTGCTAAACTAACTGTAATTGGTAAGTAAAAAGCATTTTATTAAAAAAGCAACAACAACAGCTTGTGAGGTTCATTTATTATTGAGCCCATCTGCATGGGATATTAAGCAGAATGTTTTGTGTGTCATACCTGCAGAGCCCGCTTGGGAACGGCATCTTCAGGACGTTACTTTGAAAGAAGGCCAGACTTGCACCATGACATGCCAATTTTCCGTGCCAAACGTAAAATCTGAATGGTTCAGAAATGGCAGAATCCTTAAGCCCCAAGGTAGACATAAGACAGAAGTGGAACACAAAGTCCATAAGCTGACCATCGCAGACGTTCGAGCAGAAGACCAGGGGCAGTATACCTGCAAATATGAAGACCTTGAAACTTCAGCAGAGCTCAGAATTGAAGGTGGGCGAACGGCCACAGCTGGGGTTATAGGTGCACAGGTCAACGGCAAACGTGGTACAGGACCCCTCCCGCGGACGCCCTGCCACTACGCATTTTCCAAAGTGTTCGTGTGTTCTCCTTTCCCAGCACAGTGTTCACTCACATCTCAAGATGTACACAAAATCAAAAGGGGAATATTCACACAAGTGCCAGTTCTTTTGCATGCTTCTTTTTGACCAAAGGCAGATTTCAATCTAAACGAGGCCATGACTAACAGTTATTTAAATTCCGTAATTCTGCTAAATTCAATCATTCTTTATAATTTTACTAAATTCCATATTTCGCACATCTATGATTCTCATCCTAAGACAGAGATCTTGGAAATGACCAGATTTCATAGCTATAGCAAAAAGATCTTGGCTATGTCTAATAGATCTAAAAAAAATCTATTTTGTTTATAGAAATTAATTTGAATCTACTTGTCTGAAACTTACTAGATAAAATTAACATGTCATGTGTGATTAGCAGCTGTTTTTTGAAAATAATTATTTCATGCAAGGATTATATTCCAACCTTCTGAATCTCTGAAATAAAGGGAAATCTCAAGATTTAGAAGCAATAATATTTATTTCCTAATCCTTTGATCATATGCACTGGCTGAGGACACCCTTGGACTGTCCTGAGCAGCATTTTAGCTATAAAGATAGCATCTACTTCGAGTGGGTACCCATTTACAGTTGTTGAAATACAACTATATGACTTATTTCCACAAACATTTCAACTTCTCTGACTTGCTTTAAGTGGATATCAATGCCTGCTGTATTTTAAGGTTCAAAAATTTTTAGGTTTCCATGTAAAGGATCCAGTTGAAACCACTTCTCATTTTTTAAATAATTGCATTCTTATATGATCCTTCAAAAAAAAAAAAAAGGCTCACCAGAGTACTTATGATGTGTGAGATGTTCTTGGTACTGTTATACATTGAATTCCAGACTTCCAGATAGAATCTTGCAGAAGGACCCTCTACCACAGCCCATTCTCCTACTAAATACCCTGCCATTCATTCCTGGGGGGGCGGGGCGCTTTGTGCATGGCCACAGGGGCTCACAAAGCAGGTTTCAGAACTCTTAAAAATGAGCCATCTGTAATTTAGATCAGACTTCCTCTTGAGTTTAAAATTATTTCTTGAGGAGCGTTATAATGTAGTAGGTATTACTCAGCCGTCAGAAAGAATGATTTCTCAACATTTGCAGCAACATAGACGGGACTGGAGGAGATAATGCTAAGCGAAATAAGTCAAGCAGAGAAAGACAATTATCATATGGTTTCACTCATTTATGGAACATAAGTAGGAAGATCGGTAGGAGAAGAAAGGGAAGAAGAAAGGAGGGGGTAAACAGAAGGGGGAATGAACCATGAGAGACTATGGACTCTGGGAAACAAACTGAGGGCGTCAGAGGGGAGGGGGGTGGGGGAATGGGATAGGCTGGTGATGGGTAGTAAGAAGGGCACATATTGCATGGTGCACTGGGTGTTATACGCAAATAATGAATCATGGAACATTGCATCAAAAACTAGGGGTGTACTGTGTGGTAACTAACATAATATAATAAAAAATATTAAAAAAATAAAAAGCTTTGCAGAGATAAGAGAGATGAAAAAGAAAAAAAAAGAAAAGAAAAAAGAAAAAGAAAGAACAATTCTAGGTCCTGAACAGCAAAATTCTTTTACAGAGGAATTTCAAAGGGAATAAGTTTCAGAGTAAAGTTAAGTTTATGTTCTCTTTAAAGTTTAATTTGACTTTTGGGTCATAAGCCCCTTTGACTGTTGCCTTTGTGCAAATATTTTAAGGACTCCCGGGGATTTCTTTACTCTTTCCTACATAGGTCCTGAAGAAATACACTCAAGTGTTGGGATAATTTCTTGTTACTGATGCAAAAAAGAGCACTTTCTTTTTGTTTTATATATTCAGCCTTTGTTATTTTTCCAATTGGATACATGGGTGGCAGCTTTAAGTACCTGAGGGGAAAGCACAGAATTTCTTCTCAATACAAACTAACTTTGAATCTTCTTGGTACTTAAACAGCTGAACCAATTCAGTTTACCAAGCGCATACAGAACATTGTGGTGAGCGAGCATCAGTCGGCCACCTTTGAATGTGAAGTGTCCTTTGATGATGCCATTGTAACATGGTACAAAGGACCAACAGAACTGACTGAGAGCCAGAAGTACAACTTCAGGAATGATGGTCGCTGCCATTATATGACCATCCACAATGTGACCCCAGATGATGAAGGTAATTTAGTTGACAGCAGCCCCATGAATATATAATGTAAATCTTGTCTGTTTTATATATTTCTACCCTAGCTTACACTTACACTCTGTAATTCTATATAGAATACTTCTTCTAGGAAAGAGAATGGTAAATAAATCCGTACTGATTTAAGTAAAGAAGTGTTATTTACAAACATAACAGACAACAAGCGTTTGGTGATTCTTCTTAGGTGTCTATTCAGTAATCGCTCGACTGGAACCGAGAGGTGAAGCAAGAAGCACAGCGGAGCTGTACTTAACGACGAAAGGTCAGAAAACAGCCCATTTAAGCCACCTTGCAGTTCCTGAAACAAACAATCCCTCCAGATGACTCTAAACACAAAAATGTCATTTTTTTTCTTTTGCAGAAATCAAGCTTGAGATGAAGCCTCCTGGTAAGTTTAAAAAAAAAAAAAGAACACTAACACTTGCTCAAATATATTCAATAGAAAATAGAATTTTGTAAATGATAGAAGCCAAATCGAAATGTCTAAAATTATTATTTAGGTTTTTCAGTAAGATATAATTTGGTAAAATAATTTTCAGGAAATAATATAAATGTTAGGCTTTGTGAGCTTAGGAAATTAGAGATCATAAGGTTTCATTCAGCTGATATCTAGGATCATGATAAAATTGTGTGGCCATAGAACAGAAACAATTTTCACGGGGAATGAACATGCCTATGCGTTTGCATACAAAAGAATCCTAATATCGCTGTGTCTGTGTATGAGATTCTGCTGTTTGAAACGCCTGACAGCCATATCTTAGTTGTCTAATATCTGTGGTTTCAGTCCCTCTATGCTTACCATTAATTGTTACTTTCCAGATATTCCTGACTCCAGAGTTCCAATCCCAACCATGCCTATCAGAGCAGTACCTCCGGAAGGTAAGACCCAGCACAACACCTGGCTTGCAGCAACAGTATTCTATACCCCTAGGGAATTAGCGATGCCAAACCAGAGTAGAGAGAGCACATCCTTGCATGTCATACTCTTCACTGTGTAATTACAAATCAAAGCAAGAGAGTAGTAACAATTATATATGCTATTTTTATTTGCTCTGATTGATGAACTGGTACTATAACATCTTTGATTTCTGAAAGGAATGTGTAAGACTTTTCACTGTACTTCACACAAAGTAAGAAACCAAACCATGATCATGGCATTTCTTTTCTTCAGAAATCCCTCCTATGGTTGTTCCTCCTATTCCTCTGTTGCTACCATCACCTGAAGAAAAGAAACCACCAGCGAAACGCATTGAAGGTATTTTATGTTATCTACTAAATGTCAAAATACATAATCAACCATCGCAGACCTGGAAAATGTGGTCTAATGCAACATGTTGGCCCTCTAGTGGCCAACAAGTTGAATTGCCTTTCAAAATGTAAAGATTTGCTCTAACTAAATGTGTAAGATGTGATTAAAACTCTGAAAATCATCAAACAAAATGCAATTCTTAATATTAAAATATTTTAATGTAATCACTGAACATTAATGGCAAGTCGATTTCACGTTTCGTATTTTATATATTTTAACTATACGTAACTATATATATAACAATAAAATAATGGAATTAACTTCTAGTGAAGATTCTGGAAATAAACCATACTAGTTTATGGTCATGTTGCAAGTTACAGTGTTTTTTTCTCAATTACAATGTTAACACCTTTTTAAAATTTGCTATTTTGTTACAAAAATGTGATTTAGAATATCTTTGACGTATTTGATTTTTTTCTTATCTAAGGAATGAGTGCACCAATAAGGAGCTCTTGAATGTGTCAAGGAATTTACCTTTTCAAATATTTCGGTAGACGAATTAGACTATTTGTCCCCCAAGCCGCTCAACTAAATCAGTCAATAGACTACCTGGGACTTTCTAGGGCTCTGGGTCATTGAGAATTGCTGTCAGAATTCCCCTTGCTTCAGGAAGAAATTCTGCATATCAAAGTCAGATTTTTCCATAGTCAGATTTTTCCGTAGCAGTTTCCAGGGTTTGGCATGCTAGCACTCCAATATCTGCTACCACTGATGTCAAGAGCTTGAGCTAGTTTTCAGCCGGCCTCTGGGAAAATTCAGTGAAAAAACAAACAAACAAACAAAAAAAACCTTCCAGTTTTGTGACTAATACATCTCAATAACAAATACAAGCATTTTTATAATTTATATGAACAGCTAAATATATTTCATCTACTTTTAATAGCAGAGAGGAACAAGAATCAAAAACATAAATTTCCATTTATATTTGTCTTCAGGAATAATAATTTACCTTAATGAATGATTTAGTCTTTGAGCGCTACAGTCAACATGGCTGAGTTCGACTACGCACTGGGAAACTTGGCAAATTAAATCATATTTTAAAAATTAAAAAGTGTTATTTATTCATGAATATTCAGAGCCATAATTCAAGTTATAAGTAGGAGCCATGATCAAGGTATAATGTCAGCAACAACAAAGAAAATTTCCACAATATCATAGATAGGATTTTTAATCTTACTAATTCACTTGTTATTCTTCATCCTGATAAATTTAAAATGTTCTTATCTAAGTGAAACAAAGTGGAAAAGCACACCTTTTCTATTTATGGTATCAGTTAGGTTCATGTTCTGTGTGTTTTGAAAACTGTAGGCAGGCATAAAATCAGGGAAGGTGTAGAATGACCCTACACACTCTATCTCCATCCAAAAAGCACGTTCTGCATTCTAGTGCAAGACCTTTCCGAAACAGGTGTCTTGCAGTAGTGTTGCAAGAGTCTCATTGCCATCAAAACATGAAAAAATAAAGTATTTCAGTAAAACCTCTTTGTTTCATGAAAGCATTTAACCTGTTTACATCTGACATCTTATTTTTTAGTGACCAAAAAAGCTGTGAAGAAAGATACCAAAAAAGTTGTCGCGAAGCCCAAAGAAGAACCTAAAGGTATCATCATTAATTAATGAAAATTGAGTCTTACTGCTTTTCTCCGATTTAACAATTTTAAACCCCAAATAGTGGAGGGTGGAGGAAGGTAAGAGTTTGAATTCCCAAAATGGAGGCTCTCCTTTCACTCACTCTCACCCTAGAACTCAGCCCTTGCTTTCTCTTTGTCAGCTTTCTACTCTTTCTTTTTTTTTTTCTCTCCCCGTCCTCCTGTGCCTGTGTCTGCCCATGGCACACAGGGGTAACACCAGAGAGCTCTCGTTATCTCTAAAGGGCACACCCACCCATCCCACAGCTGCTCTTGATCCAGTCCTACGGATAGACAGCCAAGGACTGATGCTAATTTCCAGTGGCTGCTCCAGCCCAACTCAGAACCCTTCCTGGCTCACCTGAGCTGTCAGTCCCTGCAGAAAAACAAAACGCTTTTTGAAGGAAGATCACTTCAATTACTTCCATTTTTTTTTTACAACATCCTGGAAGAGTTTTAAGAGGAAGACTAGATCACCAAATTTAAGCAAATAGTTTAACCTGTTTAACTAAGATCAGAGTAAGGAAGCCCTCCTGAAAGGAGAAGGATCCAGGAGCACAAGGCACCACTCCTAGAGACGTTTTTCTGAGAGGTCATTTGTGAAACATTATGGCAGATGAGGGCACTCATAAAACACGGGTATTTCCTCAACTTTACAGCTTACCATTGAAAAAATGAAACATACGTTATTTGTTAGCATTAGACTTATTGAATAGTCTCTTCATGCTTCATGTTAATTGAAATTGTTTTAAATCAACCTAAGCGAGAATCAAAGTTCAGCCTTTCTGAGCATATGCTGGTAGCATATATGGTAACCTCATAACAATGCTGACGAGCTAAATTTGGAAATTATAAAGGCGTTTGGTTTATTAGCAGTAGTCACAGATTGTACAAATAACTAACAAAGGTGCACAGGATTAGTAAACATTAAACAATGCATAATGTAAAAATAAGCATGTATTCTATTTTTTAAAATCCCAGAGGTTGACAAGAAGCCCCTGCCTCCTATTGCCTTGATTCCAGCAAAAGGTAAATGGAAAGATATTGTTAAATATTTTTTTGTATCTCTGAGATTTGCATCTCTGTTTTGGATTCTTATTTTTAAATAGAAGGCTTCTAGCTGATTGTAAAGTTATGGTATCTCCTCTGCCATGTTACAGTTAGCACTACAAATAACTCCAGTCCCCGGAAGGGAAATGCAGGCCAGTGTTTATGCAGCCTCAGTGCTGTGGACACAGAGACAGCAGTGGCGAGGGGTGAAAAGGGAGGCATCATCCTTATTGCTTCAGTTGTAGCTAACACAGGTTCTAAGGATCATGTAAACAATATTAGCCTTATTTTTTAAAAAGGTTGTTATTATAAAAACAACTAATTGATTTGGTTACATAATTTTAAGTATTATCTTTATTAAACTGATTATAGAGTCATATTCAACTATCAAAAGTATAGCTTTAAAATTAGAAATGTTTCTTTGAAAGAATTGGAAACTTAAATAGAGGTTAACATCACATGTAAATTCCATTAAATGATCAAATGTTAAAATATCCCGTGAGACACCAGGGGCTTTATAAACTGTAGTTGCCATGGAACAATGGAAGATGTGTCCATTGGATATTTACTGAATACCATTCTGTTCACCCTGGAAAAATCCTCAAATGGAGAGTGAGTGCATCTCGATACTCTTCATCGTGTTCCATAGCCAACAAAAATGTGAATGGAACCAATACCCAGAAAATGTAACAAATTATCGAAGTCATACTGAGACCTGAGATGCTGATATTGTTCCACAACATAGACTTTGGTTTATGAAGTAATGGCATGAATGTAATTAATACGCTAATATTGTCGATTTATTTATTTATTTATTTATTTATTTATTTATTTATTTATTTCAGCTCCTGAAATTGTTGATATATCCTCCAAAGCTGAAGAAGTAAAAATAACAACCATAACCAGAAAGAAAGAGGTTCACAAAGAACAAGAAGCTGTGTATGAGAAGAAGCGCGCCGTCTACGAGGAGAAGCAGCTTTTCATCGAGTCTCTGGAAGAACCTTATGACGAACTGGAAGTGGAACCGTACACGGAGCCGTATGAGGAACCTTACTATGAAGAGCCAGACGAAGACTATGAGGAGACCAAGGTAGAAGCGAAGAGGGAAGTTCACGAGGAATGGGAGGAAGACTTCGAGGAAGGCCAGGAGTACTACGAAAGGGAGGAAGGTTATGACGAAGGGGAGGAAGACTGGGAGGAAACTTACCAAGAGAGAGAAGTGGTCCAAGTGCAAAAGGAGGTTTATGAAGGTGTGTATCGACTGGGCGTCTTCTCTTCTCTTTTCCTCAGTGGGTGATGTTTTCAGGGCTACTCACCTGAGCTGGATAGATAGGAAAGGAGTGAAATGAACATTTCCATCTTTTTAAGGTTAGGCCATTTTAGAAACTTACTCTTGAAGTTTCTTCAAGTCACTTTCAGGCTTTGACATTGTGAAGTCGAATCATGGAGTCCCATCCCGAAATTCCAAGTGCGGTCTTCTAATGCACAAATTCAGGGTTTCCTTCCACTCCCTTCTGCGTCTCTGCTGCATCCTCCTTCGAAGTCCAGCGCCAGGGATCATGTTAGCCATAAAGATCCCAGACACCATACTTTCCACAAATATATATTCTTATTTCCTTTGCAGTTTATACGATCTACTAGAACTTACTTATTTAAGCACCCTTTCTTATTCCTCTGTTTTTAATCAAGAATCGCACGAGAGGAAAATCCCAGCAAAAGTCCCTGAAAAGAAAGCACCGCCTCCAAAAGGTATGTAATCAGAATTATTGAACTAGATCAGAACATCCACATCATTATCATGGCTTGTTTGGCAAAGATGTATAAGTCACCAGTCCAATCCAATAGGCACAACTTCTTCTCTATGCTTTATTGTATCAATGAATATTTTCCTAAGAATATCTAATTTACTTAATGCAAAAATTTAAAAGATGATAAAAAGATGGTTATGACAAATATTTTTTAAAAGAACCAAAATATTTGCAGTACAGAAATTTGTACTTAGTTCAGAGTACCAAACTTGTTTCTTTCTTAAAGATTATATATATATATGTATATATGCATGTATACATATATATTTATTTATAAATATACATAGATACATAGGGGGATAGATACACAAGTAGAAAGAGAATTTGAATAGAAATTCTAAAAATACTGCAATTTCTTTAAAATGCTTGCAGTTGTAAAGAAGCCAGTAGTTGAAAAAATTGAAAAGACTTCTCGAAGAATGGAGGAACAGAAAGTTCAAGTCACCAAAGGTATTACGATTTAAAACATTTCTAATACCACGTACACACGTCATCTGTTTACTGCTGTATATTTCCATGTTAGTTATATCATCTAAACTAAGATATTTTTAAATTTTGGGCAAAGCAATATTCTTCACAATACAAATATATTTGTACATATTTTTTAAGTACCTGAAGTTTCAAAGAAGATTGTTCCACAAAAACCTTCTCGGACTCCAGTGCAGGAAGAAGTTATTGAAGTGAAAGGTATACATCCTTGTCTTGCCAGCTACAAGTTTTAAACATCTCTATTTATGTCTATGTATATGTGTACATATATTACTAAACAATTCACAAATTTGAAACTACCAAAATACATTCTTCTCCAGTATATATCTTATGTTGAGTTGCACATATGTATAATTATATGTATAATTTAAGGAAATAACATTCCCTTTGTTTCTGGTTCTGCTCTAAAATTACAGATTTTTTTTAATTTAAGGAAGGTTTTGTTTAATAAATAGTCTTCTAACTTTATGCAAGGCATTCCATTGCATATAATATTCCCTATCCTCTCGTTTATATGCATAAACCCTAATGGATTTGGAAAAGCACTACATTTACGTGTGAAGAAGTTGTGTCTATTTGGTTCCCATTTAATAATATTTGATAAAGGCTGCATGGGTCGTTTGTCCCTATATATCAAAACATGGTTTGTATTCTTGTCAATACTGAATTTATTCTCAAGCTACTCATACTAACCCACTCATTCTGTGTCTAAAGACTTACACGTAATGTATATTACACATAATGTGCAAACGTACACATATGTATTTGATCAGGTATCTTGTCCTAGAAAAAGAAATACTGAATGTGAAATACTCTCTTTAAAGTACCAGCTGTGCATACAAAGAAGATGGTTATTTCAGAAGAAAAGATGTTCTTTGCTTCTCACGCAGAGGAGGAGGTGTCAGTCACAGGTATAATGCACATTTGAATTTGGGGGCTCGGAAGGGCTTTAGATGAATTTTTATCCGTCTTCTCCATACCTAATTTGTGATTATGAAGGTATCTCTGTCTCCTTGTAGCTCTCTGTCGTCTTTTCATTGCACACTTTCTCTGTTTTAATTTGTATTTCAATATTCTTTGTGAATTATAATTACCACCCATAATATGGCATACCGGTAATTAAAATGTACATTTTTTAAAGTCCCCGAGGTACAGAAGAAAACTGTTACCGAAGAGAAAATTCATGTTGCTGTTTCCAAAAAGATTGAGCCTCCACCTGAAGGTATTAGTGATTTCTTCTAAGTTTAAAATCTTCTAAAATTTTCATAGTAAGCCTTTGGATATGTTAATATTGCAGAATGGATTTGTTCACACAGTCAGCAGACCTACAACCACTAGGTACAATGGACATTCCAGGGGAGGTGGGAAGACCATGAGGAGCTCATAGGAGACGGGAATGAAAATGAATGGCGTCTCTGGCCTGGGCTTAGAGACCTTACAATCTGGTGACCAGCTATTTGTAAATAGAAATATGATGTCCTGGAGCCAGCTTGGGCCAGCTCAGCAGAGCTGATGGTGAAGTTTGCAGGAATTTTGCTACCCGGTGTTCAACACCTCCATGATTAAAAGCTGAACTACATAAACTCACAATTAAACAAATTATATTAAAATCTATGATAATAGTCAAAACTCGTTACTTCCACTTTTTCCGCGTGTTATTATTATCTCTGATTCTGAGGTGGTTTCCATCGATTGTGTCTGCACGGTGGAAGTACTAGATCACGGTGGGCTACTGTGTGCCGTTTCCAACTCCACTGCCATGATGTCTCTCTCGTTAGCCAGGGTGGCAGTATTTACACCACCACAGAAATTGGAAATTGGCAGCTGCTACAAATCAGGGCTCCCCCTCCCCCACACACCCCGCCCAAATTGTTAAACATTTAGGATACAAAAAATATTTAAGATAATCTAATACAATTATTATAATGCAGTTGCTTTATAAATGTGGTTTCTAAACCGGTGTCTGAGGCCCTGGCACCTCTAAGGAAGGGCGGCCCCTAGCAAAGTGGAGACTCCTGCAGTTGAAGGTCAAGAATAAACACAATTTTTTCTAATTAGCCTCGGGTTCCCCCCCTTCCCCCCAGAGTCTGTTGCCTCTTGCATCTAACGTGGAGTTTCCTTGCATTCATTTGGCATAAAAGAGACATGTCTACTCTTTATTTTAATTCTGACCTGCAACAGCATATGCCTTGTAAAAACACACGATTTCTCAAAAATGGCACTTTTTTTTTTAAGTCCCTGAACTACCTAAGAAACCAGTCCCAGAAGAAGTGGTTGCTGTTCCCATTCCTAAAAAGGTGGAGCCCCCACCAACCAAAGGTAGAATAATATTTTTGAAATAAATTTCTCAAGTGTCTGTCCTTTTGTATCTTTTTCTTTGGGATTTGTGTATTAACAGAACAGCACCTGTAAACGATTTGTAACGTTTTCTGTGTATGTTGATCTCATTAGCTGTGGTAACATGTTATACAAGTATCAGTAACTTCAGACCATACTAACGGCGTGTTTGTTTCATGGAATGTATGTCACGTCTCTATGATATTGATGTATTTTGCATACATTTCTACCGCAAGTAGAGCATGTTTAATGACTGCCTAAATTCTTACACTCTTACTGAGGATTTATGCTTTAGTGGAATCTTAAATGTCTCACGGGGAAACTAGAATTCTCAACATTGTTTCAACGATGTTGTCTTTAAAGTTCCTGAAGTTCCCAAGAAACCTGTACCAGAGGAGAAAAAGCCTGTTCCTGTTCCTAAAAAGGAACCACCTGCTCCCCCAAAAGGTACCCAGAACTGATCAGGGAGCAACCATTTGCCCCAAGTGCCAGTCTTTTGCTTTATATGGTCTTCATACGCGTACCATACTGTCTTACTATTTTGTATCTTTTAGATGCGCCTGGTGTTTTCATTTGTTGGTCACCTTCCAAGGCTGTAACTCTTGACTTACATTATTTTTGACACTGAACATTCCTAAGACACCACCAGAAAGTGGTCTTAAGTAACTATGTCAAACTGCTGTCTTAAATTTTTGCCATCTTTCTTCTGTTAGAGAAGGAAGAAATCTTTGTGAAACTCATTTTCTTCAGGCACATTTCTAGGAACACTCTTTTACCCCTCATCTATGTGATTTTTCTTAATAAAAAGCACTTCCATAGGTTATGATGAGTTACAAAGAGTCACGACTGGAAAGCATTTGACAGAACTGAATGCTAATGAGATGAAGTTGTGTACCATGCTGCGGGTGACTGCCACTCTTCCGAAAAGTCAATAGCGACAAGTCTAGAAGAGTTGGAAACATTGATTTTTGACATTTACTTTGACCCTGTTTGCTGACATTAACTGAATGTCAGTATTTGCCATAAGCGTTGCAATTATCTCATTAACTAGTCAGAGGAAATTTCATATACATATGTTTGGATTCAATTGCTAATCCTTTATTTTGGTTTTTGAATTTGGTTTGTTTCTTTTCGGGGGAGGGGGTTGGTGATGTAAAAGACACAACTTTATGGATGCAACAAAGCTACAAACTGCATACTTCTGGTCTATTACAGAGAGATTCAATAAGAATTCAGTATCTTCCAATTTAGGAAAACCACGCTTACTGAAATCATACTTTTTAAATAGTGTTCCCATTTCCCTGACTTCCCATTTTCCATTTTCTTCCCAAACCAAATCTGTTTTCTATCTTTCTCAAACTCTTGACTCTTTCAGAATTCTGGGTCTTATTTAAAAAAAATGATTCCTGATTATCTAATCATTAAAATATGGTTATGTGAAAATAAGATACATTAAAAGGTCACATTACTAAAACCAGTACTAATACCAAAAGCCACTGTTCATTCCCGAGGGAGACACAGGCATGCCTCACTTACCATTAAAAACAAATATACATAGTAATATATATATATACACACATACACATACACATGCATAAACACCCATGTATAGATAATATATACAGACATAAATGTATATATCTGCATAATTACATCAGGATATTACAGATGCAAGCATAAGAAGTTCAGGAGTTCACAAAAACTGCTATCTTATTTAAAATGGAAACAATTATTGCCAGCAACGCATGCTGTTAAAATATACCTGTCGGTTAAAAATTCCACATCATCAACACTTAGAATAGATAAACTAAGCCATTGTAAACCTTTTTGGGTCAGAGATCCTGTTGTAAACAATGGAGCCTCTTAGAGAAAAGCATATATGCATATACTCACAAAATTTCATACACCGAGCTACCCGAAGTCATTGACACATGGATATCAGATTGAGAACGAGTGTTTCCTAAGTTTTAAACACACTACAGTTGCACCAAAAACAAAATCAGAAGAGAAATGGAAAAGAAATGGTGTCCTATAGATACAATTATTCTAAATATGTCTTAGTCTAAGATAGTCTTAGATAAATTAAATCCATTGTTATTATGGATTCCATTTATTAACACAAAACCTACCAAGACTTTGCTATATTCTATACCTACACTCTGTATTTTTTGTGTAGACACTAATTTGTTTTTATCAAAAGCATATCAATTTATAATGAATTTTGTACATATCTTTTTGAGTATATGACTCCTTTTAATTGCTTGAATGCCTTTATAACATTACTTGTGACATTTATTACATTGTGATCTTTTTACTATTATAGTTTAATTTTCTGCATTATTTTGTCAATGTATAGAAACTCTATGACATTAATGAACTACTAAAGATTGGTGTATGTGTCTATGTCCATTCATAAAAGTGGTATATGTTGAACTAATGTTCTGTTTTAAAAACTTTAAGTCCCAGAGGTGCCAAAGAAACCTGTTCCTGAAGAAAAGATACCTGTTCCTGTTGCGAAGAAAAAGGAAGTCCCACCAGCTAAAGGTATAGTACCTTGCTTAGTAAAGAAGCCCTATTTTTATGTCTTGAGTACAAAACACTTTTGTGTTTATCTGTTGATAGTTTAATTCAAAACAAGTGTTTTATGGTGTGAGTAATAATTCAATGAAAGCGTCTGTCCACCTGCCTACTTTCTTACAAAATAGCTGTAAATTAGCTGCTTTGGAAAATACAAAGTCATTTCTAAAAATTAATGTCTTTTCAAGTTCCTGAAGTACAGAAGAAGGTTGTCACAGAAGAAAAAATAACCATTGTTACTCAAAGAGAGGAATCACCACCACCGGCAGGTACTTAATTCCATCTTCATAAATAAACTTGTCTTTCCTTCAAGCTTCTTTAATTGCATGCCTTCTCTAATGGGCATTCTGTGTTGCTCATTTATTTTGCCTTTCTGAGAATCTTAAAATCAAATGCTATTCTTTAAGTGCCAGAAATACCAAAGAAGAAAGTTCCTGAAGAAAAAAGACCTGTTCCTCAAAAAGAGGAAGAAGTTCCACCACCAAAAGGTATTGTCTCTCTTTCCAAGAACCGCCTTTGTATAACCTCACGTAAGAAGGCAGATGAGGGTTTTGTTAGTTTTGTGATATGAATACATTGTGGGTGTACATCTGTGTTTGGGGTTGGGCTTCGGTGAGATAACTCTGAAGTTCTGAAAGTGCATGTTTCTAAATGCCAGTTCCACGTAAGAAACCCATCCCTGAAGAGAAAGTTCCTGTCCCAGTTCCTGTGGCTAAGAAAGCTCCTCCTCCCCGAGGTAGGATTTGTCTCAGATCTCTTATGAAAATCTTGTTGCCTGTGAGTTCTTGCTTAGTTCTATCTGGTGTCTTCTTGTATGTCCCTCCGTCTTTCTTCTGATGGAATTGGTGTGTGTGTATCCTCGTGATGTTTGTTGTGTGACTCGTTTTCCCATTTCATTAGTGAGAGTGGAGTACTGTGCATGTCTTCCCCAAACTCTTAGGGAAAGAGGATTGTTAAGATTCTTGATTTTTACACTTCAACTTAATGCTTTTTTAAAGCTGAAATTTCTAAGAAAACCGTGGTAGAAGAAAAAAGATTCGCTGCCGAAGAAAGACTGTCTGTTGCAGTTCCTCAAACAGTGGAACTCAGGCGACACGAAGGTATATAATCAGAAGTGAGGGGAGAAATGGGTGTGCGTGTTACCTCAAACTCTTTTTTTCCGGATGTGACTGTTTACCTTATAAGTTGTCCTTATCAGTGTCTACTTGCCATAGCTTTCTGAGACTGAGTCCTTTGTGTCTGCGGTAGTCTTAAATCATTTCAAGACAGTGAATGGGGTGCTGAAAATGTGATAATTGTCAACGTGGCCACACTTGGATGTCATTTGAATATTCTTCTCAGTCTTGGGCTGTACTGTCCCCTTATCTTAAATCAGCTCTCTCTTCCATGTAATGAGGAAGCACTACTCAGCAGTTGCAAGAACCGTCATCCAACTGCAGGGAACACATGGCTGTTACCAGTATTTCAGGGGGCTGAATTTAAATTACATATTATCTTTTAAATATCCACAGAGGAGGAGTGGAGTTATTCAGAAGAAGAGGAAAGAGTATCCGTTTCAGTTTATAGAGAAGAGGAAAGAGAGGAAGAGGAAGTGGAGGTTACAGAGTATGAAGGTAAACAATTCCAATGAGTTCAAGATGCTCTGGAATCTTGATGAGCTCTTTTCTTTCACAGATTGTTTATCAGATTAATGAAAGTGGACACAAATTCCTTGAACAGCCAAGGGCCTCATTAGATGTATCTTTTGATCAAAACACAAGATTCAGGAACATTACTTAGAGTAAAAATCCAATGTGCTGCTTGTCTATCCTCTCTTACTTGGCTATATGGGGGGAGGGAGGCCTCATATTTACAGGTAATTAATGGTGCAGGTATCTCCATCTATATTTATCCTTTCAGTAGATCAGACTTGGTTTTAGCAGGATGGGCCGGCATAAATGTCTCCTGGTAGTCTAATGCCTAAAACATGGGGAACATAGAGCAGTGTTGACAGCACAAGTCACTAATGTGTCCTGACTCACAGTTTTTAAGTGAATAAGAAATTGTATTACTTTATTACATTCCAGAAGTCAAGGTCATGTTTGAGAGTGAAGCACTGAACACACAGGTCTTTCTTATATTTCATGTATGGAGAAAACAATTATGTAATATCTTTGATTGAATTAGCTTCTTGTTTAGACATCCCTATACCTGTAATACTAGTTCTCTATAGTTTCTTAAGGCTTGAATAATGAGCTTTATTTCAGTCCTTTGCAGTGAATTAAGATATCAGTAGGTTTACTGCTAAAGTCCAGCACTCAGGCTAAAGCTATATATCTGAAAGAACTTTCCTAAGAAAGTTCTAATGTAGCTGTGCTTCAAAGAAAAATCAGTAAGTTTGTTAACAGATTAACTCTCTTCCTAAAGAAAAGATGAATAGAATTCTATATGTAGATGCCCTTGAGTGCATTTCTTTTTTTTTTTTTAAAGATTTTATTTATTTATTCAACAGAGATAGAGACAGCCAGTGAGAGAGGGAACACAAGCAGGGGGAGTGGGAGAGGAAGAAGCAGGCTCATAGCAGAAGAGCCTGATGTGGGGCTCGATCCCAGAACGCCGGGATCATGCCCTGAGCCGAAGGCAGATGCTTAACCGCTGTGCCACCCAGGCGTCCCCCTTGAGTGCATTTCTGACTAATAAAAGGTGCCCTACTTCTTGTCTACGTGAAGAAAATCCCATGTAAAATCCCAATGTTCAGTCTTAATGGAATGGCTTGGATCAGGGCAGGATGGGACATGACTCCCGAGAGGAAACCCACTGGTTCTGTTGTGCTTTCTGGGAAAGGCCAAGGTTTGGGGCATAAGTCAGGAATCTGATAGATCGAAGAGGGCCCTAACATTTCTAGACATATTTGGGAAACCAAACGTAACATGTACACAAAGAAAGTTCTCATTGCATGAATCTGATTTCAATTTTTGACAGTATGCATTATAAATCTCTTTCAGTATTATAGATAAAAGGAGAGACATTCTATGATACTGTTTTCATTAAGTCTAGATCTACGGAAAAGATGGGTAGCCTGTTAAGTTTACTTCTAGTGTAAAGAGATGTGTCTGCAACTAGATCTTCCTATTCTGTAATTAACTCTATACGAATAGCCTCAAAAACCATATAAAGACACCTGCCTCTTCTACCATACTTGCCCCCACAAAACTAGGGGGAAAAGCTTGTTTCCAAGTCCAAAACCAGTAGGTTTTTCACATGTAATACAGGTCTTTTCTTTTTTATCATCCAATTTATGTTTCCTCAAGTGTGTGTTCCTGCCCTGAAGCCTTCAAATCTAGAGTGCTCTGTTATTTTTCGAAACTTATCTTCAAATGCTTGTGTTCTTATTAATTTAGCCACTAGGATTGTTTTTATGTCTTGTACTTGTCCTGTTCTTCCTGTGAATACAAGCATTATTATCTTTATGATACACTTGAAAATCAAATTACTGAAACTTATTTCCCAAATTCTTTATTAAGGCATACAGTTTGATTAAAATGCACTTTGGGGGAGGGTTGTTAAATGGGAACAGTCAGGGATTTGGCAAGTGTTAAACTCTTTATTATTTTAATTACTCCTTGAAGTAATAAATCACAGCTGAAATTAAACATGAAAAGCACTACAACTTTTCTTTAAAACTGATGTTTTTAAAGTGATGGAAGAGCCTGAGGAATACGTTGTGGAAGAAAAGGTGCACTTTATCTCTAAGAGAGTGGAAGCCGAACCAGCAGAAGGTATACCAACCCTTAAATTGATTTTAGCCTATGTGTGTTTGGCTCCTCCCGTCCTTTATCTTCTCTTGCCGTCAGTCTATCACTTGTATTGAATATATTGATAACTACTGTGTCTAAGTAAACAGATTGCTTACATTTTTATTGGAAAGAAATCTGGGTATTCCTACAAGTGCATTTTATCATTTTTTCAAGTGGTGGAGAAGCATGAGAAGAAGGTCGTACTGAAACCGAAAGTTCCTGCTAAAATTGAGGAGCCCCCACCAGCGAAAGGTACAGTTCTCTCTCAAAGAAATATGATACCCTTTGTCTTAATGGCTGTATCGACGCCTTCCATTTGCGTGCTGCCTGTGTTTTGTCAGCACCGATGTATAGACATTTGTGCTGAATCAAGTCCTTAATGTGTGTGTGTACGTATGATCTTCTCACAAGGTGAATTCTAAGCCCCAAATGTCACTTCTTCTGTAATGCAAACTAATATTCTTCAACCTAATCTTCCTCAAGTTCCTGAAGTACCAAAGAAACCTGTGCCGGAAAAGAAAGTCCCTGCTGCAGTTCCCAAAGCGGAAAAGGTGCCACCAGGTATCCTGGGCTTTACTTTATTCTTGAGCAACGTCTGTCTTTTTCATCTTAAATTGGTCCATTCTTCAAGTTTTTATAGCATTATCAAGAAAAATAGTGCCTGTGTTTAACTTTTTTTCATCTCGTGTGCTTGACCGTGTTGCTTGATATCTTTTAAGTGCCGGAAGAGCCAAAGAAGCCAGTTCCAGAAAAAAGGGTTCCTCCAAAAGTGGCTAAGAAAGAAGAACCTCCCCCCACCAAAGGTAAATGAAAGCCTCCGGCACGAAAACCAGAAACGTGTCTTGTCTTTCATCCTCTCACTGCTGTCCTTGGGTCACACCTTTTTCATGGAGGTTATTGGTGTATGTTGGAGGCTATTGGTGTATGTTGGAGGCTATGGTGTATTATTGCCTTATCTATGGGTGGAGTATTACTTGTTGTGAAGTTTGTGTGTGTGTTGGGAATTGCCGTAGTCTAAAATCACAGGACTTTCTGGCCAATACCCAAATAAATAAATAAATAAAATTTTTTAAAAATCCACTTTAAGTAACTTACCTCCCTAATCCTAAAATTATCTTTCAAGTGACTGAGAGGCACATGCAAATTACTCAAGAAGAAGAAGTTCACGTCGCTGTAACTAAAAAAGAGGAGCCTCCAAGAGCAAGAGGTACATGTGACCTTTCAATACACGGACTATCGTACTTACCTTATTCTCTTTACCAAATGCACTGGTTATGGGTGTTTGTTGTTGTTGTTGTTTTCGTTGCTATAGTTGGGTTGTTTTATTTTTCTTGTTTGAAATAATGCAAATGTCAAGTCTTTTATGTCTGAGTTACTATTGTATGACCGCCTTTCATGGTCTGAATGAGGGTAACCGTTCTTAACGTGAAATCTGTCTTTAAAGTGCCCGAGGAACCCAAGAGAGCTGTTCCAGAAGAAAAAATTCCAAAACTCAAACCTAGGAGAGAGGAGGAACCACCGGCAAAAGGTATACTAACTTTTTCAAAAATCAAAATAAGCATGTGGGTATTGAAACTAATCTAGTGGAATTGGGACCTTTAGAGAAAATAATTTAAATACGTTACAAGATAAGTAATGTACACATGCTCTTTCATATTACTTCGAAGCTCAACCTCAGATACCAGAAAGCACTCTCTTCTTTCTTTTCCACAAAAGTGTGAAGCTCCCCCAAATGTCTGCTTTCCCTTAAAATGTACTTGTCTTCTAATACGTTATTGTCTGTATACTAAACTCATCTTCCCAAAGGATTGTTTTGTGTGGCAATCTTTGATAATATTTAAAACTTTTTAAATCCTGAGTTTTCTACATTATGCCAGTGGAGCTTCTTGAAAATACTTTAGAATTCAGATGAAGACACTATTTATGGGACTCAAGTTTCTGTCCAATGCTTATTTGATAGTCACTGTTGCTACTGTCTGGTTGTCTTTTTGAACTCTCTTATAAATACTACTTGATCTTCCAAAAAAGTTATTTAATATCTTTGAAGCATTAAGCAGGTTAGAAAAAAGTATTCCTCTGTATATTAGACCATGTTTATTTCCAAGTCTGTTGCTTTGTCCTGCCATGTAAATGAGAAATGTGAATGACGGACATGGTGATGGTTGTCTGTCTGTGGATTGTTAGTACACAGTATCTCTTGACATGTCTGTATTCGAGATCTCATAATTCACTTTTAATAATTACTCTTTTTAAAGTCACTGAACTCAGAAAAAGAGCTGTTAAAGAAGAAAAGATATCCATTGAAGTTCCAAAAAGAGAAGCTCCTCCCGTGAAAGGTATATTGTGCTTTCACTAAGTATTAAACTGAAGCATGAAACTACACAGCTCTTTGCCTGCTACTTTTTAATTTGACTCCCACCCTTTATTGGCTTATTGTTGACTAAAGGCAGGAAGTCTAACATTTGAAATCATATGTAGTAAATGTACACCCTGTAATACCTTGACTGGGAAAAGACATTCAGGTTCTCCCATAACCAGTGCATGAATCCATCACACAAGAATGAAATCAAAGTGCACTGTCACTATCACCCCTAAATGAGCTTCAAGTAGAATGCTGCCTGTTCTCAATATTATTCTAGAAGTAACCGTAACTGAAGAGAAAGCATGGTCTTACACCCGGGAAGAAGAAATTGTTTCAGTAGAGCGGGAAGAGGAATATGACGAATATGAAGAATATGATTATAAAGAACTTGAGTATGAACCAACAGAAGAATATGACCAGTATGAAGAATACGAGGAACGTGAATTTGAACATTATGAAGAGTATAAAGAGCACGAAGAATACGTCACAGGTATGAGCAAAACTGCAAAGCTGACATCACCTTAATATATGCAGATTCCAGTAGAGCAGGATAAAAAGTTGGATGCCAAAGAAATTTGCAAAGAACTTTATTTGACAAATCTAGAATTTTTTTCTTAGATAACTTCTAGAAAAAAAGGCTCTGTGAATCTTAAGGTTACTATTAGAGTTTGGTTCTGGGAATCTGTTTCCTCCCTCATTTTTGCTCAGACACAAAATAGCAAATGTCCCAAAGTTCCTTTCTCAGAAGGATTACAAGTTTATCTGCAAGTGCCCATGATCATTCCAATACATGGAATGTCTGAACATCTGTTATTCTAAAGTTTGTTATTACCAAGCATGATAGAAAAATACACTCCCTCAGGGTTCCCACCATTAAAACTTGGCAAAGACTGCTTCCAAAGTAAAGATAGAGAAGAAGGCTAACACAAGTAGTTATGTTATATCTAATGATCATCAGATTTGTAGGTGTATAATTTTGGCCCCACACAATTCATTTATTTTACTCAATAAGTTCTAGAACTTTGAAATGAAGCAATATTATTTCACTTACCGAATTTCTGATGTTTCATAGCTTCACTTTGAAAACATTCTATCTGCTTGTACAGATAGCATTAAAAACCAATATCGTATACAAGGAATAGCATGGAGGACCATAGGGGGAGGGAGAGAAAACTGAATGGGAAGAAATCAGAGAGGGAGACAAACCAAGAGAGACTCTGGACTCCAGGAAACAAACTGAGGGTTATAGAAGGGAGGGCCTGGGGAGATGGGGTAACCAGGTGATGGGTATTAAGGAGGGCACGTGTTGTGATGAGCACTGGGTGTTTTATACAACTAATGAATCATTGAACAGTACATCAAAAACTATGATGTACTATATACTAGCTCATTGAACACAATAATAATTAAAAAGGCAAAAAACTAATGATGTACTATATGTTGGCTAATTGAACATAATAGAATAATAAATAAATAAAACCCAATATTATATAGAAAGAAGTTTTAACCATGATTTTTTCTCCCTGAGGTGAAATGAGACTATTAATATGTAGGAGAGTGTTACAATGACCTAATTGAAACAAAAAGCCAGGAGGACAGGGCACTGTCATCTTGTTCAGGGCTTTTAGACCTTATTCTACATGCACCTGTGATTCTCACTCACCCCTAGAGGCTATGGCTACACTGTAGATAAAGGATATATAAAGAAATAGCATTTTTTATTTATGTTCCAAAATCTAACATTAAATACTCTGTATGTACTTTTTAAAGAACCCAAGAAGCCTCTCCCAGTAAAGCCTGTCCAAGAAGAACCAGTTCCCACCAAGCCAAAGGCCCCACCAACTAAAGGTAGAGTGAGCAAAACATTATCAGTTCTGAGAGACCCGTGTTACCTGCATGCCTGTCGTACTATAAACTAACATGTTGAAGTGGCAGCACACAAATTGTGTGTTGTTTGGGGGTGTTGTGTTGTACATCGTCTTTCTTAACTTTTTGTTCTTACTCCTCTTGAGAAATCTGGTTCAAGTTTTTAAATCTGTTAATGTCGATATTTTAAAGTGCTGAAGAAACCAGTCCCTGAAGAAAAAGTCCCAGTGCCCATTCCCAAGAAACTCAAACCTCCACCACCCAAAGGTACATTGCAGAGTGATAACTTCGAGAAACATCTTTGTTACTCAAGTTCTATAAACATGTCTTTCGACCTGTCTGCTGTTTTTTGTTTTTACTGAATGTATTGTGGTCCTGATTCTTAACACTTCACAGTTTTGTGTGTGTATTTTTATGTGCATGGTGTTTGTGTGGTTGGTTTTAATGCTCTTCAATAATTAATATCTTTAAAGTGCCTGAAGAAGCAAAGAAAGTTGTTGAAGAAAAAATACACATTTCAATTACCAAACGTGAAAAAGAGCAGGTGGCTGAGCCAGCTGTTAAAGGTATAATCATTTCTTTCCAAAATCGTGGTCTTTTATAATGTCTCCTTTAAAATTAAAGTAGCTATGTTTGCTTTGTTTCGTTGTTAAGTATGTCTTTGAAGTTAGTCATTAGGATTTATTGGACAAAAAAATATGTCAACATAGGATAAGAAAGTAATGCTACCTTTAAAAGAAAAAGTTATTTTGAAATATATCCATAGCCTATTACACAACAGCTGTGGCTATAACATATATAAAATAGAATGCTTGGATTTAAAATCAGTGACCATTTGGCACACTTCTGACTTATCTAAATTCATGTAATGATATAACAGTGTTGACCACAGTTCAACAACTGTTTATTCATTCTAAAGTTATTTTAAAGGTACAAAAAAAAAAATCTAACTCAGTGGCTAGTCATTTTTTTTTTCTAACTATAAAGTAACTTCTCTGCACTTTCGGAAAGTATACTTACCCAGAAGGAAATTTAGCTTTTCAGTGAAGGATCTTTCCCTCAAGCAGAGATATGTAACACTAAACATCATTTCACATTTGGGCTCTGTTACTTCAAACTTACTTGTGTATTTTTGTATATTTTTATCCCAGGGAGGTTCAGAATCATTTTCATGGAACATCTGAGTTTCTTATAAATGAACAGTTGTATATCTATCACACGAGAGTCACTTGCAAAATTATTCAGTTTAAAGTATGACAAAGCAGGTATTGCCTGGGTGGCCTGTTTCTGACAATAAAATATCCTTATACTTAAATTTCAAGTGCCCATCAAGCCCAGGAGAGTTGTCACAGAAGAAAAAGTACTTGTTCCTAAAAAAGAAGTAACAGCACCTGTTAGAGGTACCTAATACTACTCTTTTTTAATGTGTTGTTTGTCTTCTTTGCTGTAAAATTCATGTTCAGGTCTATGTGTGAAGTTCTTCTCTGTGAAAGATAAAGCCTGTTCTTTCTTCTGTTACAAATGGCTGTGCTCCTAATGTGTCTTAATTTCATTGAGTCCTTGGTAAGTGTCAAACCTAAAGATAATCTCTTTAAAGTGGCAGAAGTACTAAAAAGACAAGAACAAGAAGAGATTGTCTTTGAAGAGGAAGTTGTAACCCACGTAGAGAAATATTTTGAAGAAGAAGAAGAAGAAGAAAAAGAAGAGGAAGAGGAAGAGGAGGAGGAGTACATTCATGAAGAAGAGGAACTTGCAACTGAAGAAGAAGTTGTACCGGTGATACCAGCCAAAGGTAGATTATATCTCCTACCAGGAGGTACATAGCAGCATCTTTAGAGCCTGGGTGTCTAATTTGGTCAGATTCTGGGGTTTATTAGCACCAATGACCAATTCTGCTTATTTTAAAAACAGACACTTTTGATGCTGAAGTATGATTTTTGCCTTTGCCTTTCCCATTTTGTATCTGGTATGCAACATTTCCGAAATTCTTAATATCTTTAAAGTGCCCGAAATACCCAAGAAACCTGTACCAGAAGAGAAGAAACCTGTTCCTGTTCCCAAAAAGAAGGAAGCCCCACCAGCGAAAGGTATAACCACCGTTCATATCGTGGGCTTATAAAAGCCTTCATCTGCGTAGAAATCATTAGCTATCTTCTGAGTTCACAACCTTGTGTGTGTTGCTCTCTGTTGTTAGAGATGTTAATTGTGCTTTATACAGATGTGTTGTTACTAGTAGTTAGAACTTACCAATAAATAAATTCTTTAAAGTGCCTGAGATTCCTAAGAAGCCAGAGGAGAAAGTTCCTGTGCCCATTCCTAAAAAAGAGAAGCCTCCACCAGCTAAAGGTACATCTCTTTATAATCCATCAGTGAGATAATGTGATAAGTTACTCATGTCGTAGAACTTGACGAGCCATATCACTTCCTTCCCCGTGACACTATTAACAAGACAGGGACCACCCAACTGGTTATAGGAACCATTTACCGTGTATTCATCTCTGAATTTTGCCATCGAAGCATGCTGATGCTTAGTGCTTGGCCCTTCCTCTTTAGTAGAAAGTTCTTAAGTAAATTCTTATTATAATATGAAAATGGACAAAATCACCATTTACCAGGCATTGTATGTTGTCTTTATCACCAGTCTATGTTTTCTCAGTGTTCTCTATTTACATTTTTGTGCATCTCCTGGCCTTTGTTTTGTGGCTAATATTCTTATCAATCTTAAAGTAAAATTGTGTGATGCTTCAATAAAGTCCTAAAATTGCTGGATTCTTATCTATGGGTGAAAGATTTGACACTAATGCTACTTGATATCTTTAAAGTTCCTGAAGTGCCCAAGAAACCTGTACCAGAGGAGAAAGTGCCAGTACCGGTTCCTAAAAAGGTGGAAGCTCCACCTGCCAAAGGTACATGAACTTGCAAAAACTTTTTTACTCCACATTTGCATATAAGTAAGAATTAACTGCTTCAATTCTGTGCTCTTTGGGGCTGCAACTATTTAATATTCCCCTATGGAAAAGAAAAGATTTTATTTTAAGGATAAAATGCTTCTTGAAATACCTTGGTCATACTTTTATTACAATATCTTAATCTTTTTGGCACTATGCTTAAACTCAAAATTTTATGTTGTGTAACATTTTTTTTCTAAATAATTTCTTTAAAGTGCCGGAAGTGCCCAAGAAGCCAGTGCCTGAGAAGAAGGTGCCAGTTCCTGTTCCTAAGAAGGTAGAGGCCCCACCTGCAAAAGGTACGTCACTCCATCATTTAAGTACGTGAAAAAAAAATCTTTTGTTCATATATATTCATGTGCAAATATTACAAGTTTAAAAATTTGTCTTATTACAAATATTTAGTGGTTATTTTCATATATATTGCTCTAAGACATATAAAAGAACACATTTCTTAAAGATAAATAATATGTTTAAAGTGCCAGAGGTGCCCAAGAAGATCATCCCAGAGGAAAAGCCAACACCTGTTCCGAAAAAAGTGGAAGCTCCACCACCCAAAGGTACATTAATCACTAACAAAACTGGGACAAAAAGGAAAACTAACGGTCTTATTAGTTTTGCTAATTTCCATTAATGCTTCATGACCTTGAATCTGATGACAGTTAGTGCCCCTATGATCACAGAATATTTGCTTTTCATGTTGTCGCATTGTCACAAATAGTGTACAAAAAAGTGACACTTGTACGATTGAATAAATATCTTTCAAGTGCCAAAGAAACGTGAGCCAGTTCCAGTTCCTGTAGCTCTACCTCGGGAAGAAGAAGTTCCATTTGAAGAAGAAATTGCTCCTGAAGAGGAAGTTCTCCCTGAGGAAGAGGAAGTTCTCCCCGAGGAAGAGGAAGTTCTCCCCGAGGAAGAGGAAGTTCTCCCCGAGGAAGAGGAAGTTCCTCCTGAGGAAGAGGAAGTTCCTCCTGAGGAGGAAGAATTTATACCTGAGGAAGAAGTTGAACCTGAAGAAGAGGAAGTTCTTCCAGAAATTAAACCTAAGGTGCCAGTGCCTGCACGAGGTATAGCAACTCTTCTTGGAGTCATCAAGGCCCTTTTATGTTGAATTCTTGCTTTCCATCTTTTTTTGTTCATCTCCAGCTTTATCTATAATACTTCACTCTTTATGTTGTCTACCATCTAAATCTTAGAAAGCATTCCAGACATGTGTGCCTTCATTATTGTGTCTGTCATGTGCATCTGTCTCTTGGAAATGACTTGAATGTCTTTTCAAATTTCATGATATGAACTGTTATCTAGTTGTTTGTGGTCTTATTCTCATTTGTCTTTTTGTTATATAGACAATACTGTGCATGTGATTTTTAATGTCTTAAAATGAATGTTTTTAAGTGCCTGAAGTCCCAAAGAAACCTGTACCTCAGAAGAAAGTCCCTGTTCCTGCTCCTAAAAAAGTGGAACCTCCACCACCCAAAGGTATACCTCCCCAGCGTGAATGCACATTCTTCATCCATAGCTGCACCGGAAAAGTTATGGTGCAACTGGGGTTTAGGAATAGTTATATTTACAAAATAGACAGTCACATTTTTCTTACTAAAAATGTTCAGGATCACTGATATCCACTTTTCATTGGATACAAAGCAGTATTCAAGAGCAAGGATAAAAGGAAGTATTGCCCCCAGAACTGCCACAGAAGTTCTACCTAGGGCCTGTCATTTTAGTAAACTTCATAATTTTCATACAGATATTCTGCAAAGCTAAATTATCTACACAAAAACATACCTGAAAAATAAAATGAATAAATTTTCCTAAATTTCATCTTTCAACTATTTATATGAAGTGCTTTTATAACACTAGGACGGAAAGAAAAAGTGATTGAAATACTTATCAAAACACTGAGTAATAGCTTATGTCTTCTGATACATACATATAAATGGCAGCCCAGCAGGTTTTGATTTTAGCCTTAGCTTTTTTCCTTGCCGAATTCTTCTGAGCAAGTCTTTTAACCAATCTGAGCCTCAGGTTTGTCTCCTATAAAATGGGGAGGCTAGTATCAGTCTTGGTGGGCTCAGATATCATGAGGATACAATACAGTAAGGTATGTGCAAGTGCTCTATCACTGGATGAATTATCCGGATCAGTTCATAGCACAGGACAAAGTCCATATATTTATACCTTAAAGCTCAGTATTTTCTGCCAAAGATCATGGCATCACTACTGAAAATGAGCATAATGTGTCCATCAGGTTAAATAGTCATATAATCAATGAAATGGTAAAGCCAATCCTTTATTAGACTTCAATGATTCAGAAATACTTTATAGATTATGATATTGATACTACATAGATAAATTACTAGTGAAATTAAAATGGGTGAAATGACAGCATCTGTCCCCTGACATTCAAGTAGGTAGCTGATCCCTCACTCTACAAAATCTGTTTCTATCATAACACTGGGCTCCTGACTCGCCCTGCATCTCTACCCTGAACAACTGTTGCATGTGGTCTCTCTGTGTGTGAACTTCTTGCCTTTTCTCTTTTGTATCCCTCACAATAAATTCTTACCATGAAATGATGTCTTTAAAGTGCCTGAGGTTAAGAAGAAAGTGCCAGAGAAGAAAGTGGTCATTCCTAAGAAAGAGGAGGCTCCTCCTGCCCCAGGTACTACTATTCCCAAGCAAATTAGACACTGCCATTTCTTTCTGTCACCTGTAAGAGTCAACCAGTCCTCTTCCAGTATTTGTTAGTATAACTTGTATTTTTACTATGTCTCTTGTCTCCATGTTTGTGCAACTTAAATTATAAAATAATATCTTTAAAGTGCCTGTGGTGCTTAAGAAGCCGGAACCAGAAAAGAAAGTGCCTCCTCCTGGTGTTAAGAAAGCAGTGGCTCCTCCTGCCAAAGGTACATCACCCGAACAAGGACGCGTTTGCTGTACCGATGTTGGACTGTGACGCTGTCCGTACAGGATGTTTGTCTGCCTTGTGTGGTCTGTCATTGCCATTCACCATTTGTGACTCTGGTGCAACCGTGTTGGTACTGTGTCAGTTCTCCCACTTTGTGTTTGTGTGTTTTACGTTGATTCTCTATGTGTGTTATTTCTAAAAAATAAAAACACTCAACTAATACATCTTTAAAGGGCCCAAAGTAACTAAGAAGCCAGGCCCTGAAGTACCCTTTGCTCTTCCTGAAAAAGTAGAGGCTCCAGCCGTGAAAGGCAGAATATCTCTTTAAATGGGCTCCTAGTCTTAAATCACAAAACTCTTTATTTTTGTTTCTTTAACTGATTCTGTGAAATCTCCATGTTTCGTCTTATGAATGTATATGTTGATATTTACTCCCTTGTGTTGAAAAACAGGGAAACTTGGTCTTTATGCATTCTTCACTGGTTCTTGCATTTTAAGTGCCTAAAACAATCAATATCTTTTAAGTCCCTGAGGTACCTAAGAAAGTGGAAGAAAGACGAATCATTCTCCCTGAAGAAGAGGAAGTGCCACCAGTTGAAGGTAGATGACTTTCTAAGAAAATAGATTTTCCAGGTCATCATTGTCTTATCACTGTCTAATATTGGAAGAAGGCAAATGCACATTTCACCTTCAGAAAATAAACATATTCAGACTCTAATAGAAATCATTATTTACTTAATAGAAATTGGGCAGGCAAATTGAAATCAACTGACTCTCCTTTCTTACATGCTTAGCCAGTTTGTTCGTTTGTTTGTGTGTTTGTTTTATTTTAATGACAGTCTTTGAAAGGAAACTGTATGTGCCATGGGGAATTTTTCATCAAATGACTTGGTTGTCAATAGTGGGATAAACCTGCCCCAAAGAAATTGCAGTTAAGCCTGAGTAGTTAATACAGAAAACCTGATGTCTACCCCTAACAGAATGTTTGCCTTCAAACAAGCCCACCTCCATTAAAAATAATAATAATAATTTCAACTAAATTCTCTCTGACATCTTTTCTAATTCTGAAGTTCTGGGAAGGGCTAACATATTTTGAAGACTCAATAGATTTTTTCAAGACTAGTGAGTTTGTACATGCATTGGAAAAGCTCACCTGTGACTTACCTATGTTTAAGACAACCTCCATTTTCAGATATGTCCTTTTAGCCTAATATTTATAAAAATTCTAACTTACGAAATAATAATCTTTTTAAAGTGTATGAGGAGCCAGAAGAGCCTATTCCAGAAGAAGAGATCCCTGAAGAACCACCTAGCATTGAAGAGGTTGAGGAAGTGGCGCCACCTAGAGGTACATCGGCTTTTAGGAGTTGGACATTTAAAATCTATGGTGGTCCAAATCTTTCTCAGAATAAGTCTAAATCTAATATCCCTCAGTATACTTGTCTTACATCTTATCAATGACAACTTGAATAGCATCTGAAGTGCCCCGCCCAACTTTTCTACTGCATCTCCAATACAATTCTTGTATTATTGGCACTTGAAAGTTTCCTAGCCAGACCCTATTATAACACTTTCTCCTAGTTTCTAGTTTTTGGGTTTTTATTCAGTATTAAAGTGGAGGAAATCTATTTCTGTGTTGTTTACTTTTTAGAATAATTCTTGGCCTATCGTTCCTGAAGACCATGCCAAGCTTTTGCATAACTGATCCTGCATTTGCTAATGGGATTAAGAAGTAATAGCCTCCCATCTTTAGAAGTCACTACTGCATTTGTATAATTACTATTTAGGTTGCTCATATCTTTTAAAAATAAGTCAATATCTTGTGTTATTTTTTGCATATATGGATGTTGTTCTGTTCATTGCATGTCATTTTTCAAAATGTCCATATAATATCTTTGAAGTGCCTGAAGTGGTTAAGAAAGCAGTACCTGAGGCACCTACTCCTGTTCCTAAAAAAGTGGAGGCACCGCCAGCTAAAGGTATAGCAAATCTCAATTAATATTGTCTTTAAAGTCCGTTTGCAGGTCTTTAAAAAAAAAAACGGAAATTTCTTCTTTGATTGCTTTCTTAGAGTCATTTAAGTAGCAAACTTCTGAAATTGATTAAGGACCAGTAAAAAAAAATGTAACCCATTTCATATCTTTAGCCTTTTTTTGAAATGTGAATGGATGATTATGTTAATGGCCAGCTGTGTGTGTGCGTGTGTGTGTAAATTTCTCCGGAAGCTTCTCATTCTAAACAGCTGAGAATTTTAATGGTAATGAGTACATCTCTCCATGCTTATGTACATAACAATAGACCCTTCTTCCGCACATTCCGTTCATAAATTTTATTCCATTATATCAAGTTTTCTCATGTTATCATAATTATGTATACTGTATTGTAGGGGGAAAATAATCTGTTCTAATGCTGGGATGATAACTATTTTAAAGAGCCTCATGGCCTAAGCATTTCAGGGTTATTACAAAATGTCTACTTCTCTTCGCTTCCTAGTTAGTTTAATGCTCCACGGATGCTCTTAACAGATAAGCTTATGCTGTCCCTATCACAGTAGGCATCCCCCACCCCAGATAAAATAGTCCTCAGCTGAATAGGACACCTGTGTTAAGGCTTAAGCACTCTATTATGGTAGTCACTTCAAAAAAGTCTTCATCAAATTAAAGCTAGTAGAAGTAGGCTCAATATTGGTAATCCCTGCTATTTAAAAAAAAAAAGTAGAACAGCACAGATTCTTGTGGACGTGTCTTCGTCTTATCTAGTTACACAAATAAGTGAATTGGGAAAATATCTTTATTGTCTGTAAAATTTGTGTCCAGTAGTAGAGTGACTTCTTATGCTTCAGCTATTATAAAGATGTTGTTTTTACCATTTTTATTTTGTTCATTATTGAGTATTGTCAGCTAACTGAAATGCCTAATATCTTTAAAGTGCCAAAGAAGGTTCCTGAGGAAAAAGTGCCTGTTCCTGTTCAGAAAAAAGAGCCACCTCCAGCCAAAGGTACATATCCTGTTGTAAACCTGAACTTCCTGTTAATAGTTTTTCATTAGGATTTTTATGGTTGGGGTACCTGGCTGGGTCAGTCAGTAGAGCATGTGATTATTGATCTCAGGGTCATGAGTTCAAGCCCCACGTTGGGTGTGCAGCCTATTTAAAAAATAAAAATTTTTAAAAATTTTTAAAATGAAAAAAAAAGATTTTTATGTTTTATGTCTCTGCGTCTTGACTGTTTTGATGTCTTTTGTCTATGAAAACTTGTTCTTGATAGTCCTAAATATTAAAACTATATCTTTAAAGTGCCTGAAAAGAAAGTCCCAGAAAAGAAAATCGCAGAAAAGAAAGTCCCTGTGCCTAAAAAAGAAGCTGTTCCCCCAGCTAAAGGTATTTTTGGAAAGATCTTTTCCGTATCTTCACATATCATTGCATGAAAGCCTTTTTTTTTTAGTTGTTTTCATTCTGTATTTTTTAATATTTATCTTCATTGCTTGTGTGTTGGAAAAAACAAATTTCTTAAAGTAGGCGCTCTTTCAGGGAGGACCGTCCTTGAAGAAAAAATATCAGTTGCCTTCCACAAAGAGGAGGTGGTAAGAGAGAGAACAGAATTAGAAATAGTGGAAACACCAGTGGAAGTGCTTGAGGAGGAAGAGTTCCATGAAGTTCAAGAATATTTTGAAGAAGAAGAATTCCACGAAGTAGAAGAATTCATCAAAGTGGAGCGACCTAGAGTTGAAGATGTACACAGAGCTGAAGAGGTCCATAGGGTAATAGAGGTTTTAGAGACAGAAGAAGTGGAAGTATATGAAAAACCCAAAGCTCCACCTAAAGGTATAGGTGAATTCTGTCACTATTACAAATTGTTCTACCTTGCTCTAACTCACTTTTTTTTTTTTAAGTGCATTTCCTGTCCAATTTGGAACACTAAAAACCCATTTACGTTCCAAGTTAAAATCATGGAATGCTTTAAGCATGAGCCTCATCTCTTTGATACAGAGATTAATACAGAGTAGAGATTAACCTTACACTGTATAATTTTAGCAGACAAGAGAATGGTATTTGGTATCTACTTATCTAAGGAGCTCACTGTATGAATTTTAGATTCTTTCTTGAATCCAGCTAAGAATGATTGTTACATGATTGTTACAAGTGCCAAAATAACTGACCAATGTCATCAGTTGAGTGAAACAGAAGCTCCTCAGTTCACTGAGAAATTTCCATGTTCAGGCAAGACAACCATTGCTTTGTTAACATGAGTCAGCTTTTCACAAACTGATCATTGCTTGTCAAAGGCTTCTGCCATCTTATGATGTTTTCATTAGAGAAATAACGTTAAGGAAGCAAATGCAGCATTGGTAACACCACCTGCTCTCTAGTATTTTATGAGGATAAACTGTGATACAAATAAATTCTCTTTGGTACCATTCCAGATCTTGCACAAATTAATAGGTGTGTAATATGAAGGACTATTTGTGTGTGTGTGTGCATGTATGCTTATTATTCATAGTAAACCTACAATATAGATGAAATTAAGCAAAATCACATCGCTCTTGGAAGTGTGATGTATATTCAAAAAATATAAGTAGATAAAGCATCTATGAGCCCTCACTGGACTAACTTTATGGGCAGTGCTCCCTAATACTTCAAGAACTCATTCTAAATCAAAACACTAATATCTTTGAAGGGCCTGAGATATCTGAGAAAATCATCCCTCCAAAAAAACCACCCACTAAAGTCGTTCCTCGAAAAGAGCCACCAGCTAAAGGTATTTCCTTGGTGTATTTCACTAGTGAAAAACTACTTACCTCATTATATGTACAGCAGCACCTTGATTGCATTACAAATTTGTGTTCTTGATGTTTTTCTTCTGTGTTTTGTGTTTTGGGAATTTCTAAAACAAACTAATATCTTTAAAAGGGTTGAGGGGCCAAAGGAAGTTCTACCAAAACAGAAAGTCACTGTTGTTATACCTAAAATATCCAAAGCAAATATCCTTATCACCCAAATAATGCACTAGGTTTCCTTCTTTGGTACTATTTGATTGTATATTCACTAACATGCTTATTGATAAATCTATTTTTTCCTGTTCTTAATTTTAATCACCTAGTAATAATAAATGCATAGTGACTATGTGTATAATGTCCCTGCTTTGTTCATTTTTGGGAACCTCTTGAATTTTACAATACAAGTAAAAAACATCTAATAATAATAGATACTTATATCTTTAAAGTCCCTGAGTCATTTAAGAACATTATCACTGAAGAGAAAGTACCGATTATTCCACCAAAACAAGCAGAAGTAGCACCACCAAAAGGTGTCTTGTTAATTTTTCTTGTCAAGTTCTTGCAATTCTAACATGGGAAATTCTTCTGGATTTCTGTTGTTGTATTTGTTACCAAAATTCATTTTAAGTACTGTAATATATTTGACAAAGTGCTAATAACTCTTTCATATTATGACCATGTCATGTTTTGTGTTTACGTTTCTCTTACGTTGTGCTTGTTACAAATCTTTATGAATGTTTAAAAGTAAAAGAAATTATTACTACTATCTTTAAAGTACCTGAAGTGCCCAAGAAAATTGTGGTAGAAGAAAAAGTACGTGTTCCTGAAGAGCCCGAATTTCCACCAGCTAAAGGTACCCGCCTTTGCTGATTCACCACTAACATAAAACCCCCTTTTATTCACTTACCATGGAGCAGAGAGAGAGAGATCCTACCCCCCTCAATGCCACGATACAGCTGGATTGTGTAAACTTCAATTTATGTTCTATAACATATTCCTTCCTTTCGTGATGACTCTCTGGAAACAAAGGCATCAGCCTGTTTTTGTTGATCCTCTTCTTAAGCCATAGTTAAATGATATTGACCCCCCTCAACTTCTTTTCAAAAATAATTTATTTTGGAAGCCATTGTCAAGGAGCTCTGGAAACAAACATTCCAAATAACAACAGACAATGATGCTATACCCCAAGGACAAAGTATTTTTAATATGACAAGTCAAGAACTCATCAACAAGGCAATCTAGAGAGATGCATTGACTGAGGGTTTAGTTGGTTTATGATTTTGGAATTCTTGGCATTCTTCTTGTTAGGTCTCCTTTTTGTCTTGATATTATATACCCAATTATGATATTTTAAAAAAATAAAATAAATATCTTTAAAGCACCTGAAGTACCCAAGAAAATTGTTCCAGAAGAAAAGGTTCGTGAAGCTGTTCCTAAAAAGCCTGAAGTTCCACCAACTAAAGGTATACACTGAAACTAATCATGACATGAAATGACTGTTTAGTTATTCATGGTTTAAAGTGAATGTGTGTGATGTTAAATCCTTGTACTTTGCTTCTTTATATTCTTAGTATACTTGTTCTTTATAACAATTAATATACTAATATCTTTAAAGTTCCTGAGGTGCCTAAGAGAAGTATTCAAGAAGAAAAATCTCTTTCTGAAGACACAACAATATACAGTGAGTGTAGAAAATTGATGGTTCTCTTTGGTTTCATTTGTGTTGTCTTCATAGCTTTTAAAAATAAGTATACTAATATCTTATCAAAGCCTAACATGCCAAAAAATATTTGGCTAAAATTAAATAATTTAAATGGTTATTTGTCTCGGACAAGGTATATATCTCCTCACCAATTTAAAAAAAAAAATAGTCCTGTACTTATAACTTTGCCCAATTTTAGAAAAGTCGTTTGCCTTTTTGAATTTGTCATTGTCTTGTCTTGTTAACCTGTTCTGTATACAAATATCTTCTGCTTTGAAGCAATTTATTTTTTCAGGCCATGAAGTAACTTTAACTTCATAATAATAATTTAATAGCATTTCATAGAATCAAAATGCCCCTTTATTATTATTATTTTTTTTTACTCTTTACAACCATCATTGGAAACGTTTTGGCAATGTTGCTCAAATGACCATAGATTTATAAGGCCATTACAACATCAAAAGAATTCTCAAGCCATTTTTTGTTTGCTTTTATGTAAAAATATGATTAAATAATTTGAGGAGTAAAATAATCTGAGTAATAAAATATTCTGAATAGAATATGATTCAGTAATCTGAATAATAAAAATGCTGGTACTCAAGATATTCTTCCATTTATTTTAATCTAAAAAATTCAGTTTAAACCCTTTTCTTTGGTCTGTAATACCAGGTTGGGATAAATATATATGATGGCTCCCTCCTTTGAATACCCTCTCTGTACTTCAGTGAGGTTGTCACCAGCCAGTCTTCCTTTCTAAAAGCTAGAGAAATCTCTATTTTCTTCAGTTGCCTTATTTTCAAAGATTTAATTATTTTTCTTTTCGGCTTCCAATCCCTAAATGGTTATTAAACTACACTGCCATAAACCAGATATGGTTTAAAATTAAGCCAACTAGGTTCCTGGAAAAGGGAAGGACTTATATGAATTTCCAGTAGGTCAAATGTAGGCGAATTCTCGATATGCAACTCAATATCAACCCTGTTCTTCATGGACAAAACTAAGAGCAAAGGGCAATTTTGCCAATAACTTTCTGCAGGCAAAATAGAAGAACTATATAGTCCCTAGCCAGTGAATTCCTCAATTTTATTATGATCATAAATGAGAGTTCTATATGTTAGAACTGGGAATGAGGCTTTCTCTTAGCAGATGTGTTCTTGTCACTAGTTTGTGTCTATGTACTACTGGTAATTCGGGTGATGAGTGTGTACTAAGTACTATGTTTTCTTACTACTGTTCATCATCACCTTGAAATGCCCTTAATTGTATAAATACTAATATCTTTAAAGTTTATGAAGTATCTGAAGAATCTACCACAGAAGAAAAAGTACTTGTGACTCATCCTCCAAAGACGAAAATCAAAATAGCAAAAGGTATATAACACCAATGATCTAGTCTGAAGCAAATTTATTTGGGGCTCATTTTAAAAGTTCAATCTTTTCCTCACTGTTCATAAATATAACTATACTCCTATCTTTTAAGTGCCTGAGCCACCCAAGAAAGTTGTTCCAGAGGACAAAATATATGTGACTGTTCCTAAAAAGAGAGAAACACCAGCAACTAAAGGTACATTTCAACAACATCAAACTTGGATGAATAACTTTGGATTCAAGACTCAAAAATTGTGTGTTATGTAATTTACTGTTTTCACAACTTCTAAGTGTAAACCTACTAATATCTTTAAAGAGCCTGATACAACCAGAGAAGTTTTTCCAGAGGTGGAGTTACCTGAGGCTGTTCCCCAAATCCCAGAGCATCCTCCAACTGAAGGTATAATTCTTAGTTATGAAAATCTAAAGAGAATCTTTCTTCTTCAGTCTGCAAAATATGTTTCATGTTTTGTGTAGGTTCTCAGAACCTCTAACACTAAAATACTAATATCTTTAGGGTGCCCAATGTACCCAAGACAAGGAACTTTCTATGACTTGCTTCCTCCCCCCCAAAAAAAATCCACTCATCCAATGTACAAGGATAAGCAATTAGAACAAAAATTAAATTTCTAATTTAAAGTTACATCTTTTTAAATACTAACTTTTTATATATGTTGTGTCTTCATGTCTTTGCCTTTTCTCAACTAAAAAATACTAATATCTTTAAGAGTTGGAAGTCTCCAAGGAAGGTCTTCCAGAGCGGCAAGTTCCTGTTGTTAAAAGAAGAAGAATACCACCACCAAAAGGTATAAGCCAGAAGAAAGCTGATTTTCATATCTCGTGATTGTAGTTGTACTTAACACATGTAAATATACTAATATCTTGAGAGCCCCAGATGCCACCAAGGAAGTCATTTCAGAGACGTGGTTCCCCCAAAGCAGAAGCTCAACTGGGTGTATACATGTTCCCCTGAGTTATTCAAGAGAAAATAGAGGAGGGGGAAAAATCTTTAACTTCTCTAAATGGAAGATGCTTGGGCTATAAAGTTTAACTATGAGGTCTCCAGGGAATATATGAAGCCATATAATGTGTAGATGGGACCCAGATGGATTCTTCAATAAGAAATAGTTATTACTGTTTTCAAAAAAAGAAAAAAAATCAGACTAGCTAGGACAAAAATCTACATGAGACCACTTATAACATTTATATCCCTGAAACTAGATAGAATTAGTTTAACACTCCCCCTTTAAAGCAGAAATCAGTGCCATCAAATGACAGAGGTGCTTGGCTGAAGACTATAAATCAGTAATTTAACTCTCCACAGGGTTGAAATTTCAGGAGATAATATAACTGCCTATTGGAATTGCTTTTCTATTAAAATAAACCTCCTACTAAACACAAGCATATGAATTTGAAATAATTATTTTCCCATAAGCCTTGAGTATAGAAGTATTCTCAGAAAACCATGACTTAAAGATGATAAAATATTAAATTCAACTTTGAGCAGCTTTTTTGTAGGATGGTGTCCACCCGAGAGCCTTTTAAAACTAAGGCAGTTAAAACTAGTTAACGTTGGTATTCTGCACTGAATACTTAGTTGTTCCTCTCATTATCTTTTATTTTTTTAGAGTCCTACGTTTTTCCATCTTGAATATTTTTAGGTAAATCAAAAGATGAGAAAGTTTTAAAACATCCAGCATAACAAGTTCTCTACAATATCCATGATATTGTATAATTTAAGGAATATCTGAACGCTTTGACATGATTTTTTCAGTCTAGAATCTTTGGGTCATTCTCCTCCCTCCTATACTTGAAAACAAATACCTTTCTAAGGTGCCCAAGGTAAGGGTACAAAATGAAGCCTATCCAGACAAGAAAGAGCTGTTTTATTCTCCTCAAATTAATAATTAAAAGTACATCATTAATTGTACTAAAGCAATCTTTTTCGCTTGAAGCTAATTTTCCATGATCTAGTTTTCTATACATCTACCATTCCAAGAAATAAAATTACTAATATTGATAGTACCTGAGGTGACCAAGAAAATAGCTCCTGGTAATCAAGTACTCATCCTATCACTAAAGGATCAGCTGCAGGGAGCAGGAAGGTGTCCTAGTCTGGGGCATTCTTGTAGGTGGAGGTAGGACTAAACTCATCATCATTCTGAAGTACAATGCATTAATACCTTTAAAGTGCTCAAATCACTTCAGGAAGCTGTCCTTGTAAGGAAAACACCCATGTCTGCTTCCCCTGAAATTGAAACATCTTCCAGTAACTGTATCATTCATTCTATCATTCCTGCCATCATTCATTTATTAAATGGCAATTATGTGTGTGGTGCTAGGGAGCTGGGGAATAATTAACAAAGACAATTAGGGCTTGATTCCTTTCTTCAAAACTTTATACCTCATCCAATTTTTAAAAGTAGCTCCCTTGTAACCAGAAAGACCACTTTTGTGTAGTTAATGTAACTAACGTCTTCGCTGATGCCTTAACCTTTAAGCTTGATACTAATCTCTTCCAAGTGCCAGAAGCTATGAAAGAAGTTGCTCCTGAAATGCAAGTATCTGAGGATTTTCCTAAAGAGCCAGAACCTCTGCCTGTAAAAGGTACGTGATACCTGCGAACAGATACTGAAGAAGAAACGATCCGTCCTCTGTTCTTACAACTACGCTTTTCTAATGTTCTTTGTAACAGCTAAATGTAAACATACTAATATCTTTCAAACACCTGGAGCTGCACAAGAAGTTCCCTCTCAAGAGAAAACTTTGTGGGTGTTCCTATTCAAACAGAAACCCCTTCTATTAAAAGTATTCACTCAATAGATGCTTCGTGAGGAGGGCCCACAGTGTCACAGGAACTCAGCCAAGTGCTGGCAAAGGGCCAGCACCTTTTCCTGAGGATCCCCTAACCCCTAAGTCTTAGTTGATGGGTGGAGCAAGGGAAAAGGAGACCTCTAGAAAACTACACTTGCCAACTTATTGTGGTTACTGTTTCCACTAATCCTTTTACATCTTAAACGTGAAATACTAATATCTTTAAAGTGCCTGAAGCTCCTCAAGAAGTTGTTCCTGCAAAGAGAGCTCCTTCCAAAAAAAGAGAACCTCCTTCAGTTGAAGGTACAAGTGACCATGCCCTCAAGCTAAAGAAGAAATAGCTCTTGTAGTCTTGAGAATATTTTGCTGTTCCTAGTGGTCTTCATAACACTAAATGTTAAAATACTAATTTCTTAAAGTGCTGGAAGCTCCCCAAGAAATTGTCCCTGAAAAGAAAACATATGTGATTCCTCACAAAGAGCCTGAAGTTCCTCGAGATGAAGGTATATGTTGCTGGAGGCTTAGAAATTGGGGGAAATGTCTTCCTGTATGATTGTGTTTCTTGTCTGTACGGATTCTTATAACTTCTCAATGTAAAAATATTAATATCTTTAAAGTGCCAGAGGCGCCCAGAGAGGTTGTCCCAGAAAAGAAAGTGCATCCTCCCCAAAAGCCTGAAGTCGTACCTCTCAAAGGTACATTCTAAACCACCCTTTATTTAACGTGGGATAGGGAGGGCAGAGCAAGACCACCTGTCTAGACTTGACAGCTCTTTTGATATATAAGTGCAGTTCTTGTCTGTGTTGATCCTTGTGACTCAAAAGTAAATTTACTAATATCTTCAAAGTACCCAAGGCTCCCAAAGAGGTTGTCCCTGAAAAGAAAGTGTTTGTGGTGCCTTCTGAAAAGCCGGAAGTCCCACGTGTAACAGGTATTTGTCACCAACCTTAGGTTTAAAAAGATATAACTCTTCTGCTCTAGAAAATATTTTGCTCTAGTGGTCTCATCATTCTTAAGTGTAATTTTACTAATATCTTTTAAGTGCCTGAAGTTCCTCAAGAAATTATCCCTGAAAAGAAAGCACCAGTGGTGCCTCCCAAAAAGCCTGAAGTTGCACCTGTTACAGGTACTTGCCACTCACCTCAGACTTAAGAAGATATAGCCCTTCTGCTCTTGAAAATATTTTGTTCCAGCAGTCTCATAACCCCTGAGTTTAATTTTACTAATATCTTTTAAGTGCCTGAGGCTCCCAAGGAAGTTGTCCCTGAGAAGAAGGTGTCTGTGGCGCCTCCTAAAAAGCCGGAAGTCCCACCTGTTAAAGGTATTTGTCGCTGACTTTAGGCTTAAAAAGACATAACTCTTCTGCTCTTGAAAATATTTTGTTCCAGTCGCCTTCGTGGTTCCTAACTGTAATTTTACTAATATCTTTTAAGTGCCTGAGGCTCCCAAGGAAGTTGTCCCTGAGAAGAAGGTGGCTGTGATGCCTCCTAAGAAGCCGGAAGTCCCACCTGTTAAAGGTATTTGTCACCAAACTTAGGCTTAAAAAGACATAACTCTTCTGCTCTTGAAAATATCTTGTTCCAGTTGTCTTCATGGTTCCTAAATATAGTTTTTCTAATATCTTTTAAGTGCCCGAGGCTCCTAAAGAAGTTGTCCCTGAAAAGAAGGTGCCTGTGATGCCTCCCAAAAAGCCCGAAGTCCCACCAGCCAAAGGTAGTCACGCCCGTGTCACTGTGTCTGATACCGTCCATTTGTCGTTACTCTGTCTAATCATGGAAATACTAATATCTTTGAAGTGCCCGAGGTGCCCAAGGCAGCTGTTCCAGAAAAGAAGGTGCCTGAAGCTGTTCCTCCCAAACCGGAGAGTCCTCCCCCTGCAGGTAATGTCAGAGCAAAACATACTAGGGAGAAAACTGTTATTTTACTTAGAAAATTATGTATCTAAATACAACACAAAGGTGATAAAATTCTGAAGAATGTCAGAATTTAACCAGAATATCTTAGTGTATATTTACATGGTATAGTCAGCAATTTTTTTCGCCTTTTCTAAATGCAAATTACCAATGTCTTTGAAGTGCCTGAGGTAACGCCAGAGGAAGTCATCCCTGAGAAGAAAGTACCCGTGGCTCCTCCTAAAAAGCCAGAGGCTCCACCTGCTAAAGGTATTTATCCCTCCATGTTCTTGTTGGTCACCTATTTCAGGAGGCTGGGAAAAGTGTGTGTAGAAGTGTCCGCCCATCTCATAAATTGTATTTGCTGGGCTAAATGTGTTGCAATATTACTCTGCTATAATCTCTAACCAAAAGATACTAATATCTTCAAAGTTCCTGAAGCTCCTGAAGAAGTTGTCCCCGAAAAGAAAGTGTCTGTGGTTGTGCCCAAAACACCAGAAGCCCCACCTGCTATAGGTATTTATGCCCTGTGTTAAGAAGAAAAAACATTGTCTTGTGCTCTTCCAAATCATTGTAATATGTGCCTTCACTATTCGTAAATTCTAAAACTACTAATATCTTTCAAGTGCCTGAAGTTGCTCAAGAAGTTGTCCCAGAAAAGATAATTCCCAAGGCACCGCCCAAAACACCAGGAGCCCCACCTGTCACAGGTACATGTTAGCCCTGACCTCATCTTGAAGAAATATCTCTTCTTTTCTCGAGAAAAATTTTAGCCCATTGCTCTTCATTAACTTAACTTTAAAACTACTAATATCTTTCAAGTGCCTGAAGTTGCTCAAGAAGTTGTCCCAGAACCAAAATTTCCCAAGGCACCACCTAAAAAACCAGAAGCCCGACCAGTTTCAGGTATTGTTCACTCATATCCTTATCTAAAGAAGAAATACCTCATCTGCTCTTGGAAATATTTTTAGTCCATTGACCTCATTAATCTAAATGTAAAACTACTAATATCTTTTAAGTGCCTGAATTTCCTCAAGAAATTGTTCCGGAAAAGAAAGCACCAATGGTGCCTCCGAAAAAGCCTGAAGTTGCACCTGTTAAAGGTACTCAGACTTAAGAAGATATAGCCCTTCTGCTCTTGACAATGTTTTGTTCCAGCAGTCTCATAACCCCTCAGTTTAATTTTACTAATATCTTTTAAGTGCCTGAGGCTCCCAAAGAAGTTGTCCCTGAAAAGAAAGTGTCTGTGGCACTTCCTAAAAAGCCAGAAGTCCCACCTGTTAAAGGTATTTGTCGCTGACTTTAGTCTTAAAAAGACATAACTCTCTTGTTCTTGACAATATTTTGTTCCAGCAGTCTCATAACCCCTAAGTGTAATTTTACTAATATCTTTTAAGTGCCTGAAGTTCCTCAAGAAATTGTCCCTGAAAAGAAAGCACCAGTGGTGCCTCCGAAAAAGCCTGGAGTTGCACCTGTTACAGGTACTTGCCACTCACCTCAGACTTAAGAAGATATAGCCCTTCTGCTCTTGAAAATATTTTGTTCCAGCAGTCTCATAACCCCTGAGTTTAATTTTACTAATATCTTTTAAGTGCCTGAGGCTCCCAAGGAAGTTGTCCCTGAGAAGAAGGTGTCTGTGGCGCCTCCTAAAAAGCCGGAAGTCCCACCTGTTAAAGGTATTTGTCACCAAACTTAGGCTTAAAAAGACATAACTCTTCTGCTCTTGAAAATATCTTGTTCCAGTTGTCTTCATGGTTCCTAAATATAGTTTTTCTAATATCTTTTAAGTGCCCGAGGCTCCTAAAGAAGTTGTCCCTGAAAAGAAGGTGCCTGTGATGCCTCCCAAAAAGCCCGAAGTCCCACCAGCCAAAGGTAGTCACGCCCGTGTCACTGTGTCTGATACCGTCCATTTGTCGTTACTCTGTCTAATCATGGAAATACTAATATCTTTGAAGTGCCCGAGGTGCCCAAGGCAGCTGTTCCAGAAAAGAAGGTGCCTGAAGCTGTTCCTCCCAAACCGGAGAGTCCTCCCCCTGCAGGTAATGTCAGAGCAAAACATACTAGGGAGAAAACTGTTATTTTACTTAGAAAATTATGTATCTAAATACAACACAAAGGTGATAAAATTCTGAAGAATGTCAGAATTTAACCAGAATATCTTAGTGTATATTTACATGGTATAGTCAGCAATTTTTTTCGCCTTTTCTAAATGCAAATTACCAATGTCTTTGAAGTGCCTGAGGTAACGCCAGAGGAAGTCATCCCTGAGAAGAAAGTACCCGTGGCTCCTCCTAAAAAGCCAGAGGCTCCACCTGCTAAAGGTATTTATCCCTCCATGTTCTTGTTGGTCACCTATTTCAGGAGGCTGGGAAAAGTGTGTGTAGAAGTGTCCGCCCATCTCATAAATTGTATTTGCTGGGCTAAATGTGTTGCAATATTACTCTGCTATAATCTCTAACCAAAAGATACTAATATCTTCAAAGTTCCTGAAGCTCCTGAAGAAGTTGTCCCCGAAAAGAAAGTGTCTGTGGTTGTGCCCAAAACACCAGAAGCCCCACCTGCTATAGGTATTTATGCCCTGTGTTAAGAAGAAAAAACATTGTCTTGTGCTCTTCCCAATCATTGTAATATGTGCCTTCACTAATCGTAAATTCTAAAACTACTAATATCTTTCAAGTGCCTGAAGTTGCTCAAGAAGTTGTCCCAGAAAAGATAATTCCCAAGGCACCGCCCAAAACACCAGGAGCCCCACCTGTCACAGGTACATGTTAGCCCTGACCTCATCTTGAAGAAATATCTCTTCTTTTCTCGAGAAAAATTTTAGCCCATTGCTCTTCATTAACTTAACTTTAAAACTACTAATATCTTTCAAGTGCCTGAAGTTGCTCAAGAAGTTGTCCCAGAACCAAAATTTCCCAAGGCACCACCTAAAAAACCAGAAGCCCGACCAGTTTCAGGTATTGTTCACTCATATCCTTATCTAAAGAAGAAATACCTCATCTGCTCTTGGAAATATTTTTAGTCCATTGACCTCATTAATCTAAATGTAAAACTACTAATATCTTTTAAGTGCCTGAATTTCCTCAAGAAATTGTTCCGGAAAAGAAAGCACCAATGGTGCCTCCGAAAAAGCCTGAAGTTGCACCTGTTAAAGGTACTCAGACTTAAGAAGATATAGCCCTTCTGCTCTTGACAATGTTTTGTTCCAGCAGTCTCATAACCCCTAAGTGTAATTTTACTAATATCTTTTAAGTGCCTGAGGCTCCCAAAGAAGTTGTCCCTGAAAAGAAGGTGTCTGTGGCGCTTCCTAAAAAGCCGGAAGTCCCACCTGTTAAAGGTATTTGTCGCTGACTTTAGTCTTAAAAAGACATAACTCTCTTGTTCTTGACAATGTTTTGTTCCAGCAGTCTCATAACCCCTAAGTGTAATTTTACTAATATCTTTTAAGTGCCTGAGGCTCCCAAAGAAGTTGTCCCTGAAAAGAAGGTGTCTGTGGCACTTCCTAAAAAGCCAGAAGTCCCACCTGTTAAAGGTATTTGTCACTGAATTTAGACTTAAAAAGACATAAACCTTCTGCTCTTGAAAATATTTTGTTCCAGGAGTCTCATAACCCCTGAGTGTAATTTTACTAATATCTTTTAAGTGCCTGAAGTTCCTCAAGAAATTGTCCCTGAAAAGAAAGCACCAGTGGTGCCTCCGAAAAAGCCTGGNCCCAAAAAGCCTGAAGTTGCACCTGTTACAGGTACTTGCCACTCACCTCAGACTTAAGAAGATATAGCCCTTCTGCTCTTGAAAATATTTTGTTCCAGCAGTCTCATAACCCCTGAGTTTAATTTTACTAATATCTTTTAAGTGCCTGAAGTTCCTCAAGAAGTTGTCCCAGAAAAGAAGGTGTCTGTGGCACTTCCTAAAAAGCCGGAAGTCCCACCTGTTAAAGGTATTTGTCGCCGACTTTAGGCTTAAAAAGACATAACTCTTCTGCTCTTGAAAATATTTTGTTCCAGTCATCTACATAACTCCTAAATGTAATTTTACTAATATCTTTTAAGTGCCTGAGGCTCCTAAGGAAGTTGTCCCTGAGAAGAAGGTGTCTGTGGCGCCTCCTAAAAAGCCGGAAGTCCCACCTGTTAAAGGTATTTGTCACTGACTTTAGGCTTAAAAAGACATAACTCCTCTGCTCTTGAAAATATCTTGTTCCAGTCGTCTTCGTGGTTCCTAAATGTAATTTTACTAATATCTTTTAAGTGCCTGAGGCTCCCAAGGAAGTTGTCCCTGAGAAGAAGGTGCCTGTGATGCCTCCTAAAAAGCCGGAAGTCCCACCTGCTAAAGGTATTTGTCGCTGACTTTAGGCTTAAAAAGACATAACTCCTCTGCTCTTGAAAATATCTTGTTCCAGTCGTCTTCGTGGTTCCTAACTGTAATTTTACTAATATCTTTTAAGTGCCTGAGGCTCCCAAGGAAGTTGTCCCTGAGAAGAAGGTGGCTGTGATGCCTCCTAAGAAGCCGGAAGTCCCACCTGTTAAAGGTATTTGTCACCAAACTTAGGCTTAAAAAGACATAACTCTTCTGCTCTTGAAAATATCTTGTTCCAGTTGTCTTCATGGTTCCTAAATATAGTTTTTCTAATATCTTTTAAGTGCCCGAGGCTCCTAAAGAAGTTGTCCCTGAAAAGAAGGTGCCTGTGATGCCTCCCAAAAAGCCCGAAGTCCCACCAGCCAAAGGTAGTCACGCCCGTGTCACTGTGTCTGATACCGTCCATTTGTCGTTACTCTGTCTAATCATGGAAATACTAATATCTTTGAAGTGCCCGAGGTGCCCAAGGCAGCTGTTCCAGAAAAGAAGGTGCCTGAAGCTGTTCCTCCCAAACCGGAGAGTCCTCCCCCTGCAGGTAATAATGACATTATCAAAACTATTATTTTTAAAAAGAAACTCTCTTCTGAGTGTTGTAAAAACCTGTTTGCAAACTATTTCTCATGCTTGAGTCAACTCGAGCATTAAAATGAGCTTGTGTCTTTCAAGTGCTTGAGGAGCCCGAGGAAGCTGCCTGGGAAGAGCCCACAGTGGAAGTTGTGGAAGAGCCAGAGCCCATCGCTCCTCCAGAAGGTACCTGGCCAGCTGCTACATTGCCTTAGCCAATTTTCCACCCCTCCTGCCCTGAAACTTCTGGACATTTTGAGTTTTTGTCTTATTTCTCATTCATCTTCACGGATCCTAAAAAATTATATTCTAATATCTTTAGTGACCGTGCCACCCAAGAAACCTGTCCCAGAAAAGAAACCACCTGCTGTCATTGCCAAAAAACCTGAACCACCACCAGTGAAAGGTACTTCTCACTGCCGCCAACCTCCTACAGAAAAATGTCTGTTTTTAAAGTGTTGGGTTCCACTGCTATACCTAATGATTTTCATGTCATTGAAACTATGAGCTAAAAACGACTAATATCTTTTAAAGTGCCCGAGGTACCCAAGGAAGTTGTTCCTGAAAAGAAGGTGCCTCCAGTGGTTCCCAAAAAACCGGAAGTCCCACCTGCTAAAGGTACATATAGCCATCTGCCGTGTGATGGAGGGTAAAAGCTCCCACTCTCAGAAAGTATTTTGTGCTATGTAAATGTGATGAATGTTTGCTAGTGACTCTTCATGATATTAAAACACTAATACCTTTAAAGTGCCTGAAGTTCCGAAAGAAGTTGCTCCTGAAAAGAAAGTAACTGTTCCCAAGAAGCCAGAAGTCCCACCACCTAAAGGTACATGTCACTAATGAGATTTTGCAGGAAAGCACTCGCTCTGGTTTCAAAAGTTACTTATTATAGGAAACCCTGTTGTTTGTCAAACTTCTTGTAGTCACAATTACAAACCTGCCATTCTGTATTTTTAGGGTTTAAATGTTTTTCAATAACATCATTGGTTTAAAAACAAACAAAAAAACTGATGCATCTATTACGTGCATTCAAGAGTTGGCTAATATGGATTTGTCCATGTGCCTGGGCCGCATTTCCCTCCCTGCTCTGCAGAGCTCAGAACAGATTACTGGCCTTGTGAATTTTGCTCTTGGGTTTGTCTCTGGGTTATTTGACCTAGATGTGAACTAGAGGTGGTATAAATTCTGTGTACTTCTCAACTACCCAGAAGTTAAAACTAACTAATATCTTTAAAGTGCCAGAGGTGCCAAAGAAACCTGCCGTAGAAGAGGAACCCGCGGTTCCTGCCCCCAAGGAAGTAGAGCCCCCTGCGGAAGGTACGCCAAGACCCTTAACGAGCTTGCCCCGCGCCACAGCTGCTGGTTTAAGCCTCGTTCCTCCTCTTTCCTTCATTCAGTATCTCTTGGTCATTTTCTGTCCTTTGTCTTAATCATTCTTAATTAGCTCGGACTTGGGTTATCAATCAGCGACATCTCCATAGGGCATCATGGGCTGTATTAAGCTTTCTCTAATGTTCACAGTAAGTGGGGCAGAACTAGTGACACTAAATGTCGTTCAACACCAAAAGGGCTTTCCAAGCCCTCAAATCAATAAAAACAGAAGTCAGTGCAAATAAGATAGCATTCATCTTCACAAAACTAAGAGAAGGTATTAATTAAAACAAGGGAAGAAATCAAGGTTACCAGTTTTAGGTGCAGCGTTTTGCACATTTCAGAATATTGTTCCGTACACGGAATTAAAATTAATTATATCTTTAAAGTATATGAAGAGCCTGAGGAAATTGCTGCTGAAGAGGAAGAGCCAGTTCCTGTTGCTGAAGAGGAGCCAGAAGCCCCACCACCAGCAGGTACAAGACAGCATCCTGTACCGTACAGGAAAATGCATCACTGGATTTTTGTGTGTATTATATACCTTCTTTAAGGTAAAATGTCGGTCTCCTTCCTTGAAATTTGACTTCATTGGCAAGAACAGGAGTCATTTGCGCACACAAAGCTATAGAATGTTACAGTGCGCATACCAAAGGGATGGGTGTGATCTTTAGTCATTCATTAAGTGTTAAGCTTTTCAGTGTAATCCTTTGACTCTCAAAGAAATTCCTATCTTTCAAGTACCTGAAGAACCCAAGAAGATTGTTCCAGAGAAGAAAGTTCCTGTTATCAAAAAACCAGAAGCTCCACCTCCCAAAGGTACTTACAGTAAAATAAATCAATATTTGCTTCATTTTTGTGTGCTGTCTAAAATTCGACAGTCTCTATTATGTATTGTGTTGGATAATGTGCGTTACTGTTATCTAAATGTTGTCAAGTTAATGTGTACATATTGCATCTTGCAATTTTATATTATTAAATGCTACTAATATCTTTAAAGTACCTGAGATGGCAAAGAAAGTTGTCCCAGTGAAGAAAGTCCCAACTGTTAAGAAGCCAGAAATACCAGCAGCTCAAGGTATTCCCATCATCCCTGATATCATTAGTAGCATTGTTTGTTGAAAGTAATCTGTTATGTGTCCTTGTTGTTGTATAACTAGGGACAAAAATGTCCTTATTTCTTTCCAATAATTTTAATACTCCATTAACTACAGATTCTTTATTCTTAACATTTAAAATGTTTTTAAATACTCTTTTTAAAATACCACTAATATCTTCAAAGTGCCTGAGGTGCCCAAGAAACTTGTTCCGGTAAAGAAGGAAACTGTGCCTGTTACGAGAAAACAAGAAGTCGTGCCAGAAAAAGGTACCTACCATGAAGAAAAAATATAGATTTCTCTGAATGCTACCCGAGCATTTTAATATAGTTCTTTTGCAAAACCACACTTCACAGATAAAAAGGGGTAAATAATGAGGGCAAGGAGAAAAAAATGAGACAGATAAGCTGGAGAAAAATGAGATTCAGTTGTGCTATGACATGGTTCCGTGTGGTAGCAAAGGACGTCCTCTGATTTAAAGGGTACAACCGCTCAATTCAGCATACTTTGCTGAATGTCCTACCACTAACAAAACAGCGTACTAGAAAAAATAAGATGTGGTCGTGTCTTCAAGCAACTTAAAAGGTGGTGAGAAGAAAGCACAACTCTAACACCTACAGAAGTATCAAGGGCTACAGAAACACAGAGCAAGGGAAGATAAATTTCAGGCAGAGGCACCAGGGAAAGCTGTATGAAAGAAATAAAAATTTAAGTTTTGATGGATGTTTACATTTTATAGCAATTGAGAAAATGGTTTTCTAGGAAAGGAGATGGATTTGAGTATGGATTGGTTGTGGGGTATCTTGAAAGATAGTCTGGATATAAAGCTAAGGGTTGTGTTTTGGAGTTCTCCGAATGCCCATATCAAAGGCTTTGAAGCAGGTGCACAAATTTAGTAGAGGTCAGGCTTCAGAAAGATGAGTGGCAATAGTTCCACCTGCTGCAAGACAGTGCTAATAGTCAGGAGCCACTGTAATTATGTAGGGTCATTAAGAGTTGGACAAGGTCAGTGGTGGTAGAAATGAAAAAGAGTGAGAGGTGGGAGATCGAATTGGTGTCTGTTATGGAAATTATTAAGGAAGTAGAGGAGCCCGAGATGATTGTAAGGGTTGTAGCTAGATATCCATGAGAATGTTTCACTGGGTCCCTAACTAATATTAGAAAGAAGATAGTGCATATAGTTTTCAATTTTCAAATATAGAAGCTGGGAATACTCATCTGGAGCTTAGGAAAGAAAACAGAGCTGGGGATGGAGATCTAGAAGTCATCCACAGAGAAATAAGAGTTGAGAGTGCAGGAGGATTGTTCACCGAATGTAGAGCCAATTTTTTTAAAGCTTCAGAGTTAGACCAGTGGAGAACACTGACATTTAAGGGTATGCGGAGGAAGAGAAGCAAATGAAGAAGGCTGAGAAGTCATTTATAAAATTGGAATGTCCAAAGGGTGCCATGCCTCCAAAGCCATATCCCCACTAAGTCTTGTAAGATAAAGTTCTTTCCACTGTACTCTTTGCCTGCTGTTTGCAGAATCTTGCACATCTTCTAAATTCTTAAACAAAATCAATATCTTTAAAGTGCCTCAAGTACCGAAGGAAATCATCCCAGAAAAGAAAGTGTCCATTCCTATTCCTGAAGAGCCAGAAGCTCCACCCGTCCAAGGTACACGGCTGCTCTATGAATTTTGGGAAGATGACTGTTGTCTTCATCATCTTGCTTTGGTTGTAGATGGGTCTTATGTATTTATCTGTTGTCTGTCGTAGGTAGTGAAGCTATTGATATTTTGGGGTCATCTGAAGAATATGTTATAGAGTATAAGTTGATAGGCTGCAACTTAGCAGTTGAAAGATTCTATTGTGAATACAGTCTAAAATATAATACTGTGTTTTTTAAGTTGAAGAGCCTCCTGAGGAAATAATGTATGAAGAAAAAGCATCCATAACCATTGGTAGAAAAGTGACTCCCCCTGTTGAAGGTATATATATATATATGTATATATGTATAAACATAAATTTTTTAATCTCTTAAAGACTCCTGCTAGAAATAAAAAGCTATTCATAGGGTGACATTCTTTCTTGAAATTATATACAGAATCATACCAGCATATGCTCGCTTCACTTTTCAAACAGCTATATTTCTTTTGAAGTAGAATCTTTGATTCCTCTTGATAGTAATTAATAATTCCCACAGATACAGTTTACAAGGCAAAACTGGAAAATTGCATTGGATTCTCAAACAATAACCCCACATCAGACTTTAGAAGTCATCTCACTTGCCATCCACATACATCAAATGAAGTAGTTAATAGAATGTTTAAGTATAATAGAAATCTTACCTCTTTTTCTGTATACGTGAATTTGTATGAATTGGATATTTCTGTTTTGGTGACGACAATCTTTACCTCTGTGTGAAATGTGTATGAGTCTTTGTGAAGAACTTTACAATCTCATATCCTCTGTCAACATTCTTTAAAGAACGTGAAATTCAAAAGTATATCGAGCCTGAAGAACCTGAACCTGAACCACAACCAGAAGAAATACCAATACCAGGTATCCAGTTAACTGGACTTAACTCTTCATCATCGCATTCTTCATCTTCACATACGCATACATGTTTTCTGTTGTTCGGCATGTCTCCCTGCGTCCGTGTGTAAGATACTCTGTTCCAAGCGTGCATTTCATTCTTACGCATCCATGTCGTTTGTACTGTTGATCTCAAGGTGGTGTGGCTTACACGGATGCTTCCGTTGTTTTTATCAGTGCCTTTGCCGTAGTTCTCATCATCTGTGTATAGTGTTTAAATTTTTGTGTTTGATGTTCGTTACTGCGTTTTGTTTTATGTTGGAGGCGAATAGGAATTTAAAAAGCAAACTTTTTTCTTGATATATATATATATATATGTTTAAATTTCTACTGAAGAGACTATATATTCACATGCTAACTAACATACACATATACTAACCCTCCTGAAATACTCTTTCAAGAACCTGAACCTGAACCTGAAAAGAAGGTTATTGAGAAACCAAAACTCAAACCGAAGCCTGCAGCGCCTCCTCCTGCTCCACCAAAGGAAGATGTGAAGGAGAAAATATTCCAACTTAAAGGTATAAAGTGCCACTCCCAAGTTTTATTAACCTGCTTCAAACTTCTAGTCAGTCATCTGAACGGTGCTTGCAAGACGTGTTATTTTTAAAAGTGTGTGCTTTCCAATGTGATCGAGCTGTGGGAATTGCATAGCGACCTGTTTTCTGCTGCCTTTGGGTGCTTTGTCAGGACGTGCCTGACAGAAAGGGCATCATTGCTCATTGCTGGCTTCATCCTGGACATCTGGATGCAGGGGCAGTCCAACTAACTTTCTCATGGAGGAAGGGTTTTCCGATTTCAGAGTGTGATTGCTATGCATATCTTTGGGATCTTGCGCATTTGGAATGTATAAGAAAACTTTGCATGAAACTTTTAATGTTGCAGTAACAAATTTATACAACAGCCAAAACTTTGTTCTTAAAGAATTTCGTGTTTTTAAATACACTATAAGTAATATATTTATGGCATTGATAGCTACTATGTGCTCCTATACCATCAAAGGAAAGCATATGAATGACCCATCACTGCTACCCCACTTTTTTTTTCTTTTGCAACTTAATAAAGGCCCAGACTGTGTCTTGGTGGTCCTTGGCATAGGCAGAAAGAGTGATTATGAGTACATTTGATATCCAGCATCTCTTCTCATTAAATATCCCTTCATTCTTTTTGTGTTTAGCTATTTCTTTGAATTGATGCAATATTACTTAATTTCTTAAAATGACATCTTTAAAAGCTGAAATAAACTGGTGAAAGCATATTATTCTATTTATGGTAATACAATGTTGTCTTATTGGTAGTGTCATGAGATTTCTCAATCTAAAATAATCTAGATATAATCTTAGATGAGCACTTTCACATGCTCACCTACACATGTACAAAGCCAGAATCTTCCAGAGTAAGACTGCTTCTCGTGGTTCTTGCCCCTCTTCAACCCTCCTGGCCAGTAAGGGTAATTCTGGCATTTTTAGTCAGACGTAGGAAACGGGCACCTCTTACGTGGCTATCCATCTGTGAGTCCTAGTCGAAGACACACACTTAATACACTTTCCTTAATACAAATTTATACTTCAAGGAAAATTTCTTCTTCCTGCAAAGAACAAAAATTATCTTCTTTCTCTACCAGACTTAAACTTACTGCTCACCATCAGAGTGAAAGGGCAATGTTTTTCATGGTTTGAATGCTTCTTGTGTGTTCCTTGGTGGCTGCTCTTGGCTGTTATCAATGCTGTTTGGCTGTAAGCAAAGCTTGGTTTTGATTCTTGGAGCAGATATTTAATAATTTGCTTCAGATTCGTCTAAATGTACAAATAATAAAATTAAGATCATATTCTTTAAAGCTGTTCCAAAGAAGAAAGTTCCTGAAAAACCTGAAGTTCCAGAAAAAGTGGAGCTTAAGCCTCTGAAAGGTATTTCACAATCTGGAAAATGTGTTTCTATGCAGTATCCCTCCATTGGGCTCCTTCCTCTTCCTGTCTTCTAGAATGTTCTTTTTTTTTTTTTTAAATAATCAGAGTAGTCTCATTTATTTCTTGTATTTTTGTAGTTTTTATGGTCCTGGCTCATGAGTGTTGCTTCCTTTGTCTCCCATCAAATTTCATACATTCATGGATATTGTTTATCTTTGTCTCATCTACATATGTCTTCTTGCATTTTCCTCAACTTATGAATATTAAATATTACTGATCAGCTGAAATTAGTTTCAGAATATGCCTTAGGTTAAAATGCAGAGAGCTAATAGTAGAAAGCTTTGGAATTTCACCTGAACAACAGTATTTTAGCCAGTGTTAGAGAGCTAAAAATAAATCCTGTCCTCCTTGTATACTATTGAGATGATTCATAGGGATTTCCTCTAGGCTTTCCTGTCACTGTCTCATCACTGACTCTAGGGAGCATTCAGGATTGCTGCAGATCATTTTTCAAAATTCATTTCTCCTGACACAGAATTTTCCCCAAGTAAACTTAGACCCTAAAGAAAAATAAATGGATCATAAATTTTAGAAATTTTCCGTTAAAAATGAAATTATTAATTTTTCTAGTAAGTATAATGGGTAGCAGCATTCTGTTTAAGTAATAACACATCCAGATCCAGAAATTGAATCTGTTCTTGATCCACTCTGGAATTTTAGAAAAATCACCCATTTGAATATACATTTCCTGACTTACAAAATGGAGATTACAAAATAATATTACCATGGCTGTTAGCTAGTAATTGAGGAAAAGCCACTTAAACATTAAAATGACATGTAATGACATATAATAACTTTAAAAATAATAGCTGCAATGGTATGGTTCTGTACCTGAGTCTAAAATGTCAAGACCTTAAAAATAAAATGATAATATAGAAAAACAAATGCAAAGATGTATTTCCACTATGTCCATTATATAAGTAAAGGATATATGCCATCCCTACATTAATTAGATGCATGGTTGTCTTTCCACGTTTGAGCAATGAAAGTAGTTATAAATTGAGAATATTGGTAACTCTAAAATAGTATTGAAAGCCAGCACAATTTAACATGGATAAAAAAATTTAATGCTGAAGTGTGAAATTTTACTTAAAATACTTGACAGAAAAAATCATTATTTAAAATGAAATACATATTTCCCTTTTGTATATTTAAATTTTAAAGTTAGGCAAAGTTATCTTTATCACATTTAAAAAAATCTAGGGGCACCTGGGTGGTTCAGTCATTTTATATCTGACTCTTTTTTTTTTTTATGTTTTTTTATTATATCTGACTCTTGATCTCAGCTCAGGTTTTGATCTCAGGGTCCTGAGTTCAAGCCCCGTGTTGTTTAAAAAATTAAAAAACATAAACAAAGCAAAAGAAAAACCTAATTAATGAATTGCAAATATCCTGCTTAAAGCACCAAATGGGAAATTTTTTAGAAATAACTAAAAATTCAAATTTCACATGAGTAAACAAGTAGGATGTTAAGTGATACCAATGTTTTAAACTGATTTTTATTGACATCACTAGAGAGGTAAAGTGGTTCAATAATCATCCAGCATTTCTCTTTTTTCCTCTCAAATCCATGAGGGTTATAAGAAAGGAGGAGACTGCTCTATATATCATCCATCATGTCCAATAGTCACTGAAGATGCAAGAGAGAATGAACTTAGAATGCCTTGGGTCCTTTTTAGTCTAAATTCAAGAACATTTTCTTATTCATTAAAAATGAGCTCCAACACCAGCTCTCAAATTCTATAGTTTTATACTTTTAGGTTAGTGTTGTTTAAAAAAGGAGATCTTAAGAAACAACATTTCCCTTCTGTTAAGGAAGTGAGAGTGGTCCTTTCCCAACATCAAGGTCATCAGCCAGATCCCTTGGCTTTCTTCTCTCCCCAGTGGAGAAGATTGGATAATGACACTAACACTTACCAGTATCATTTTAATGTAATAGATAGCTGGCGAGATGCCAGTGTAGACTTGAACAATCTACAATTGTAGATTGGGGCAAAGATGCTGTCAAGAACTCTGTATTTGGTCAAAGATTCATTAAGTCAATATAGAGTAACATCTTCTACCCTCATTTAAGATGACTATATTTGCTTACAGTAAATGCAACGGAATTTGTCACAAGACAATATAAATGTTTGCAGAGAAATAACTTGAAGTGTATTATTTGCTTTTAAATTTTGTGATGTTATTTTGCAACAAAAATTATTATGCACTGTAGTTAACTAGTTTTGAAAGAGAATTTTTTCTTGTTGAAATTTACTTTTATATGAATTTACTTCAAAATTTGAAATCATATTCTTTTAAGTGCCTGGAGTTGAAAAGAAAGTTCGCAAATTACTTCCTGAACCTAAACCTCAGCCAAAAGAAGAAGTTGTTCTCAAAAGCGGTATAGTATTTTTCAATTGTTTTGTTAGCTTTAAATTTACAAAAAAAAAAAAAATAGACTTGAAAGCTTACAAAAATATTTCTGTCTCTTGGTTTTCTTTTAATCGGATTACCTATTTATCAAAATTCATTGATAGTTGCACTGAAAATTGGGAAGGCTATCATTTCCATAGCTTTTTTTAAAAGAAGACAGAAATTTTGTGAGCATTCACAGTTTTGAAGTTTACATGCATAGACATAATGAAATTGATCATACTCTAAGCTAATAATGATCACAGCTGTCATGTTCATAATCAAATTATGTAGTAAAATGCACTAAACCTATTAAATATTCTAAATTAGACCAAACCTTTTAAGCCTAAATTCAGTATTCAGTTTTAAAGTATGATGCAGGATCATGAGAACAAAAAAATAACATTTTTTAAAAAACTGAACATTTCTTTCTACTAATAAAATCTTAACTGGAAGCAAGATATTCAAATGAAGAATCAAATTCTAACATTTTCTTCACACAGAATTATGGGTATCTAGACTACATTTCTTTGGATATCTCCACTTAAGTAAACTTTATACTTATTTAAATACTCCCCATTACATTACAGTGTTGAATTATGAATTGAATTTGTTGCTATTCAAATTATTCATTTTGTGTTTTGGTCATTTTTGCAACAGTATTGTCTCTGAACAGCAGATTGTCTATGTACATGGATATAAAGTGTCTCCCAGTGTTATTTTAATTAATTTGACAACCTTTGATTAAAAAAAAAACAAAACAAGCACTTCTAGCATAAAGGCTAACTGGCCAGTGCACCAGGTCGCATGCTTTTCATTTTCCTTGCTTCATGTATTATTGCATTTGTCGAGCGTGCTCAACATCTTCATTAGTTTGTCTTGGTTTACATATAAACCTTTTTGTCTTTTAAGTTCTAAGAAAGAGGCCTGAAGAAGAAGAACCTAAAGTAGAACCTAAAAAACTAGAAAAAATTAAAAAACCAGGTAGGAATCTCAGTAACAATTATCTTTTAACAAAGTGGACATGTAACAAAAGGTTTATCTTGTAAACATCATCGGAGTTAAATATAAACATAGCTTCATATTTCGTCTGTGAAACAGTCTGTGCTTTCCATTGTCTGCTTTCTGTTTAAATATCTTTATAGTAATTTCCAAATCCATTCATGTATTTTCCCACACTTCATTATTTGTTATTACCTTGCCCCTTATTCTTCTGGTAGCGGTGATTGTGAAATAATCAGGTCGGCCGCAAAATAACTTCATGGGAGGGTGTCAACAAATGTGGCACAGAATTTGGGGGCTTTTAAGTGGGTTGATTGTTGTCATTAGCCTATTCTCAAAAGGTGTATTTATTGGGAACTGTTACGGAAGCAATTTAGGAAGAGAGAGCTCCTGGAGTTGGGATGCAAGTGGGTGGAATAAGAGAAAGTAAAGTAAACTGAGGCATAGTCAAGGAGAGAAAATAGAAATTAATTGATACAGAAATGAATTGATACAATAGAGCTTTTGAAAAATAGTTTGATCTGATTATTTCAGGTCAGTTGATTTCTAAATATTCAAATAACACTAGAAAATAATCTCATTATTTTAAAGTACCAGAGCCACCTCCGAAAGCTGTTGAAGAGGCTGAAGTACCTCCAGCTCCTGTTACCAAAAGGGAAAGGAAAGTTCCTGAACCAGTAAAAGGTACAAACTTAAGGGCACTTTCTGAGTTGTCTCTAAAACTGCAAATATGAGTCATTTAAAAAACCATCACATTGGCATTAAGATTTGAACACACGACCTTAATCTACTCATCACATATGCTTTGATTTTCTTTACCATTTCACTCTTAGGTGCACTTAGCTAATAATGATCACCCATTTGTTAAAGTTAAAGTAAGTTTTAAGCACAAGGGAAAAAATAGATAATGAGATGAGTAACAACATTAGAACCAATAAAATGCTTTACTATATTTTCCAAATATTTTGTTTCATATGCAAAATAAACTTAGATCAAATACTTCATTTGGTGACCATATGTGTTTAAATTCTACTATCTCCCAAGATATATTAAGTCTGCTCAGTTTTGGTTTAATTTTGTGAAAAACTTCAAAAATCTTAAAAAAAAAAAAACCTTCAAATAACCTGCTTACAACTGTGAATTATTTTAGTGCCTGAAATTAAGCCAGCAATACCTCTCCCTGCGCCTGAACCAAAACCAAAGCCTGAGCCAGGTAAGCAAGCCCATCCCCAATGTCAACAGCATATTCCTTCATGCTTCTTAAAAAGAAGTCAACTAACAAAATTCAGCCAAGCAAATATGAAGATCCAATTGGCTTTACTAAACCATGAAGGGGACAGCACCCTGTCTAGCAAATTGGAGAGGCACTCTAAGGAGTTAATACAAAGTGGAAAGTTTTTATAGTCAGAGGGTGAGGACGGAAAAGTCATGAGCAAAAGAAAAGGATTGTTCCAGAGGAGGTTGTCTGCTAGAGGAAAAAGCAGTGTTTTTTTTAATCATGTAGATTATCTCATTCTTTCTTTGGGAGATAGAGAGGACCCAAAAGACTCATTGGCGCTCACGGAAAGAAAAATTTGCTGGCTGACCAGTTAAGGCCACATGTCTGTGGGGAGGTTGAAACTGCAATTAGACTGGGTACTGAGTCCCATTTTGGGCACTTGGTCTAAGTGACACCATGTTGAGCCTGTGTGTGTGTGTGTAACAAATATGTAGTTATTTTAAAAAAGGAAGTAAAAGTCAGCATGCATCAGATGATTTATAATGTCCTAATATATTTTAGAGTATATTATTTTTTATTCCATATAATTAAATCTATTGGAATATATTGACTATATTATTATGTTACACTGTATATAGATCATGCTGTAGTTGGAATATACTATTCTCTGTAAAACTAGTGATTTGAAAATTTTAAAGTTACATCAGAAAAGGCAAATAGGCCACCAAATGAAATTTTAGGAAGAGACAAATGGATACATTAATGCAATGGACATCTCTCTACAGAAGTGAAAATAATCAAACCACCTCCGGTGGAGCCCCCGCCCACCCCCATCGCCGCCCCAGTGACGGTGCCCGTGGTCGGAAAGAAAGCAGGTAGTTATTCTGTAGTTTTCATTTGTTTGTTTTGGTGGCTTAATAAAAGTTTTCATCCTTCATTAAAATGCAGACCCTCTTTTGTTGAAACAGGCATTATTAGCTGGGAGGGGTGGGTCATAAATTCTGGATTAAATTTTCTTCATCTGATGTTCTTTCCCAACCTAATCTCTCACCCATGGGTACATATTGTGTTTTGATTGGAATATGCATTCCTTCAAAGCATCATTGCTTTATATGCTTTTAAAATTAAGTAATGAGTATGTTCAAGGCTGATGAAATCCAAGAAAACAGACACCCTAAGGACATACATATAGGCAGCATGTGGATATTCAAATTTCCCACGTGCCCTGTAGGAATCATTTGTCATTTTTTTAAAAAAAGACTGCATATTGACAAAATGAAAAAGTTCTGGAAGTGGATAGTGTTGATGATTGCAAATTGTGAATGTACTTAATGAAACTGAATTGTATACCTTGAGATGGTCAAAAAGGTAAATTTTATGTTAGGTTTATTTTACCACAATAAAAAAGGGAGAGACAAAAAATAGGAGTAGAATAAAGGCAGTTGCTGAAAGTAATTTTTTAATCCTAAATATGCTGGTAATTTAGCTTGGTCACATCATTGACCAGAATGATACTGATCAAAATATGCTTTCTTGGAAATATCACAGTATTCTCCGTGGAAGTCAGATAAATGAAGCCAATTTCTCTTCATGCATTAATATTTATAACAACATGACTCACCCCTCCTGGTTTACTACTAAACATAAAATCGGTCTGAAAATTGTTTAAATGACAAGTTTTCTTTTTATTTCAGAAGCCAAAGCACCTAAGGAGGAGGCTGCCAAGCCAAAGGGTCCCATCAAAGGTAAGAGTCATTTCCCTGCACCTAAACTGTAACCTTTCACTCTGAGAAACTTTACATTCAAGGGGAAAAAAGTTTCAAAATTTATAACAATCTTTATTATTTCTGATTCTGATAAAACTAATATGTCTTCTGCTATTTCAAGTAATAAACCTCTAATATTATCCAAGTGGGTATTATGTATAACCAACTATATTTTAGCATAATGAACCCTATAAACTCTTAGCTTAATTCCTCATATACATTCCTCATAAGTTCTCCACAGAACTTATACAGGACAGATAAAATAATTAGACCTTAATTGGGACATTTGATATTCGGGTTTAAAACTTGAGAAAATGAAGAACATTTCTTATTCATGGATTCCTTATGCTAGCTCACTTTCCTATCCGAAAGAAGGCAGTATAAATTCAATTGGCCTTTCAATTTGCCTGCTCTTTCATTTTCTGTTCTCATCTTCCAGTTGTGCTATCACTGGTTCCATCGAGAAGGCAGCCAAGTATGCCCTTCTGACCCTTATGAAAATGCTAAATCCACGTTTAACTTTCTTTTAAATTAGGTGTCGCCAAAAAGACTCCTTCACCAATAGAAGCTGAAAGGAAAAAGTTAAGACCAGGAAGTGGTGGCGAGAAGCCTCCTGATGAAGCCCCATTCACTTACCAGCTAAAGGCTGTGCCCCTGAAGTTTGTGAAAGAAATCAAAGACATCGTCTTGACTGAAGCAGAGTCAGTGGGGTCTTCTGCCATCTTTGAATGTTTAGTCTCCCCCTCCACTGCAATTACGAGCTGGATGAAAGATGGTAGCAATATCCGTGAGAGCCCAAAGCACAGATTCATCGCAGATGGTAAAGACAGAAAGCTGCATATCATGGATGTCCAGCTCTCTGATGCCGGCGAATACACCTGTGTTTTACGTTTGGGAAATAAGGAAAAGACCTCCACAGCTAAACTTGTTGTAGAAGGTAATTTCCAGTCTGCTGAATATGATCCCTATTAAACTTTAACACAACAAACCTAATTTTTATTGTAACTTGAGCCAAAACCTCTCATTTCCAAGTTTTTTATCATTGAAGAGATTGTATGTATATTAAAAAGTCTTTGCAGATTTTTAATACCGAAATTCTCCACAGAACTTCCTGTGCGTTTCGTGAAAACACTTGAAGAGGAAGTCACAGTGGTCAAAGGACAGCCGCTGTACTTGAGCTGTGAGTTAAACAAAGAACGCGATGTCGTCTGGAGGAAGGATGGGAAGATTGTGGTGGAGAAACCTGGCAAGATTGTGCCCGGCGTCATTGGCTTGTTGCGAGCCCTGACCATCAATGACGCAGATGACCAAGACGCTGGAACATACACAGTTACTGTGGAAAATGCCAACAACCTGGAATGTTCATCCTGCGTCAAAGTAGTAGGTTAGTACTTGGCTGGGAAATTGTGTTTTGCTTATTATACTTATTGGTACTTATTATTATGTTAACAAAACGGAAGAGAGAATTTTATTTCCCAGCCTTGTACCTTATCTAAGATGGGGGAATAGCAACCCATCATAGCAAGTTAATTATATCCAGTTTTGAGAATTTTTTTCTATTTCTGAAATTTACTAAGGACGTTACTGCTATTACTTGTTCAGATCATGACTGTTTTTTTCTGACCTCATTTTCGTGCAGAAGTCATCAGAGACTGGCTGGTGAAACCAATACGAGATCAGCATGTGAAACCGAAGGGGACGGCTGTTTTTAGCTGTGTAATAGCAAAGGATACTCCAAACATTAAGTGGTTCAAAGGATATGATGAAATCCCGTTGGAACCGAATGATAAGACTGAGATAGTCAGAGAAGGAAAACAACTATTCCTCAAAGTCAAGAATGCTACACCAGAAGATATTGATGAATATGCGGTGGAAATTGAAGGGAAGAGATACCCCGCGAAGCTGACACTTGGAGGTATAAAAGTCTTTCCTTATATTCTAAAAGATTAGGTTTTGTGTGTGATTAAGGCAAAATAACACACCAAAAAAAAAAAAAAGGAAGAAAAAAAAAAGACAGCAGTGTCATTAGGTTGTTAAAAGCATTATGATTTTTCATCCCTGACCAATACAGATCGTGAAGTTGAATTGCTTAAACCAATAGAGGACGTTACCATTTATGAGAAAGAAAGTGCAAGCTTTGATGCAGAAATCTCAGAGGCAGACATTCCTGGACAGTGGAAACTGAAGGGAGAACTTCTTCGGCCTTCACCTGTGAGTCCCTTCCCATCTTAAGTTGTCAGTCACATAAAATATCCACATTCTGTCTTCAGTTTGACATTCACATTTCAATGACGATAGAGTTCTTTCAGGATTCTGAAGTCTCAAAGAGGGGAAGAACTTTGATGCACTGTTTGTGGACAGCTCTGGCAATTTTTTAATATTTTATGACTAGACATTTTTACTCACTTTTATTAGTAGTAGTTTTTAAGACATCTGTAGACATGTGTATCTGAAACATTTCTCCTCGCGGGAACTTACCTCATTCAAGTGCTAACCAAGACCATTATTTTCCAGACCTGTGAAATCAAAGCGGAAGGTGGAAAACGCTTCTTAACTTTGCACAAAGTCAAACTGGACCAAGCTGGAGAAGTCCTTTACCAGGCACTTAATGCGTTTACCACTGCCATCCTGACAGTAAAAGGTATGGGCTTTTAGAACACATGGGGTGGACTCGACTTCATTTCACAGCCCCTTGGATTCTGGAAACCTCATTCTTAATGTTTGATTTTCAGAAATCGAACTTGACTTTGCTGTGCCCCTGAAGGACGTCACTGTTCCAGAAAGGCGACAAGCTCGATTTGAATGTGTCCTCACTCGAGAGGCGAATGTGATATGGTCTAAAGGACCTGATATAATCAAGGCATCTGACAAGTTTGATATCATTGTTGATGGAAAGAAACACATTCTTGTCATCAATGATTCTCAGTTTAGCGACGAAGGGGTTTATACTGCTGAGGTGGCGGGCAAGAAGAGCTCAGCACGATTATTTGTTACAGGTAAGAGCTGACGAGATCTGGCTATAGTATCCCACATTAAGCACACGAACATACAACTTTAAAGATAGAATGCTTTGTGGGCCATTCTCAGCCTATCGAGAACAGGTATTGTGGCTGGACCAACCCTTGTGGTTCTTACTATGCTTGCAAGATGCCCTCAACAGTAACCATCAGGAAACGTTGAAAGAGACAAGGTTTATTATTTAGAGGACCTGGAAATTACATAGCACTCCTGGGGCCACAGAGCCAGGGGTTTTTTGGTTTTGGTTTCCTTTTGTTTCGTTTCATTTCGTTTTGTTTTGTTTTTGTTTTGTTTTGTTTTGTTTTGTTTTGGAGGAGGGGGTGAGGGGTAGAGAGNATTTAGAGGACCTGGAAATTACATAGCACTCCTGGGGCCACAGAGCCAGGGGTTTTTTGGTTTTGGTTTCCTTTTGTTTCGTTTCATTTCGTTTTGTTTTGTTTTTGTTTTGTTTTGTTTTGTTTTGGAGGAGGGGGTGAGTGGTAGAGACTGGGCCTGGGGTTCCGTTTTTATTGTGGCTGAGGGTCGGGGTCTATGGTTTATGGGCTTACTACTCCTTGTGGTGAATTTAAAACATAAGAGCAGGAAGTTAAAGTGAGGGAAGGGGAAAAAAAAAAAACAAGCTGCCCAAGTGGTCAGTTATCAAAATCAACCAAGGTCTCAGACACAGAGGGGCCTGTGGGGCATGGTGGGGAGGGGCCCAGCCTGGCTCCTGCTCCGGCCCTGTGGCTGGCAACGTGTATATGCAAGATGGCCATCTCTGAGGTAGATGCCTAGCAGGCAGAGCTGAAGTCAGGTACTTGTGTTACCGAAAGAAAAGCCAACTCTTAAGGCTTATGCCACAAACACCAAGTTCTAATAGGGATAAGTGACAATGGGCACCACAACTTTGCTGTCACATTGTCACCAAAAGAAGCCCCTTAATTTTTTTTTAATGGAGGATAGATCCATTTGAAAAGAATAAATAAACACTATGCAAAAGGGATCCTTTTGACCTTGGCAGATTAGAGTGGACTATTTTAAAGGTAAACTGTGTTTCTAAGCACATTCTCCATGTTTACACTGCAGGTATAAGGTTGAAATTCATATCGCCTCTTGAAGACCAAACAGTGAAAGAGGGCGAAACAGCAACTTTCGTTTGTGAGCTTTCTCATGAAAAAATGCACGTAGTCTGGTTCAAAAATGATGCCAAACTCCACACGAGCAGAACCGTACTCATCTCATCTGAGGGCAAGACTCACAAACTGGAAATGAGAGAAGTGACACTGGATGATATATCCCAGATAAAAGCTCAAGTTAAGGACCTGAGCTCCACCGCAAACCTGAAGGTCTTAGGTAAACATGACCAATGATGACTAGATAGCCAGTCTGGGGATGGTGAGAGGGGGTGGTCTTTGCGTATTTTGCCACTTGTGATTCCAGTAAACTTTAATCTTCACATTCTCCTGATGATCTGCTGACTGGCTTTTCCAGAGGCCGATCCCTATTTCACTGTGAAATCACGACAAAACTGGAGTCGAGAAGGATGAGATTATTCTGAAGTGTGAAGTGAGCAAAGACGTGCCAGTGAAATGGTTCAAAGATGGTGAAGAGATTGTACCTTCAACAAAATACTCTATCAAGTCGGATGGCCTGCGCCGCGTCCTAAAAATCAAAAAGGCAGACCTTAAAGATAAAGGCGAATACATGTGTGACTGCGGCACCGACCAGACAAAAGCAAATCTTAACGTTGAGGGTGAGTTGCTCAGAATTTTTCAACTCCCCCTATGTGTACACAAAGTGTATTTGTTCAGTCATCCCAATGAAACTCTGTGTACTTTCAGCCCGACTGATAAAAGTGGAAAAACCTCTGTATGGAGTAGAATTGTTTGTCGGTGAAACAGCTCGCTTTGAAATTGAACTTTCTGAACCAGATGTTCACGGCCAGTGGAAGTTAAAAGGAGAGCCTTTAACTGCTTCTCCTGTAAGTCAAGATCATTCGATCACACAGGCAGGGGCTTGTTCGGTTGTTTGGGGTGAAAAAAGATAGACTTTGGGCCTAAAATGTCTGGATGATTGGTAGGAATCACCAGTTATGACAATGACATTCTTCTTGCTCTGTCCTTCTTCTCCCTCTCACTGCAAATAGGACTGTGAGATCATTGAAGATGGGAAGAAGCATATTCTGGTCCTTTACAACTGCCAGCTGGATATGACAGGGGAGGTCTCCTTCCAGGCTGCCAATGCCAAATCTGCAGCCAATCTGAAAGTGAAAGGTATGCTCCGCCTGTCAGCCACCCTTTTGTTATTTTCTTTGCAAGACTTCGAGACCCTGACCTGATTGGGGGTCATGAACGGAAGCATAATCTGGCTTCATCCACCCTGTTCTCTCTTTGCAGAACTGCCACTCATCTTCATCACGCCTCTCAGTGACGTTAAAGTCTTTGAGAAAGATGAGGCGAAGTTTGAGTGCGAAGTGTCAAGGGAGCCGAAAACATTCCGTTGGCTGAAAGGAACCCAGGAAATCACAGGTGATGACAAAGTTGAGCTGATAAAGGACGGCACTAAACATTCCTTGGTGATCAAGTCAGCTGCTTTTGAAGATGAAGGAAAATACATGTTTGAAGCTGAAGATAAACACACAAGTGCCAAACTGATCATTGAAGGTAAATATTCTTTATGAAATAGATCACATTTAATTTTTTTTTTCTTTTGCTTTTTTGTAGTTCCTCCTGAAGGGCAGGAATTAATGAGATTTTCTTTTCTGGATAGGAATCCGACTCAAATTCCTCACCCCACTCAAGGATGTAACAGCCAAAGAGAGGGAGAGTGCTGTATTCACTGTGCATCTGTCCCACGATAACATCCGGGTTAAGTGGTTCAAGAACGACCAGCGCCTACACACCAGCAGGTCGGTCTGGATGGACGATGAAGGGAAGACTCATTCCATCACATTCAGAGACCTCACTATCGATGATACCTCTCAAATTAAAGTGGAAGCTATGGGGCTAAGTTCAGAAGCTAAACTCACAGTGCTTGGTAGGTGCTTTTTTTTCTATTTATTACATTAAACTCAGCAGAAATTTGTGGAGTATCTATTATATAAAACAGTCTTCCAAGGGTTTATATTGCATGGAAGCAGCCCCTGTCCTTGAAAACTATCACATTGTCAGGCGTCTTTCTAAAATATTTTTACCTAAAAATATGGGGGACTTTCAAGTAATGAAGACTCGGGCTCACAAAATAGCCAGTTCAGATCAGAAATAAAACTCTTAACTATTGAGCCCTGTCATGTTTAAAATAGGGCTATAAATACTTCCCATCTCCTCACTTTATCAAAATGATTTCAGAAAAGTGTTTTCAAATTTCTAATAAGAGAGAAAACATGGAAATTATAGTCATAAAAGTCATTGTTTCTCTTGGCCCCTTATATCAAGTATGTAACATACGAAGTCTAACATATCTAGAAACTATAAATGGCAAACTATTGATAGAAGAAAAACTAACAATGTGAATCTGAAAGCTTAAAGATGGACATAATGGATTTGCTAAGGAATTAGAAATTTAGCTGAGTCATGAAGGAACACGTCATTATATTTGAAGCTAAATTTCATAGTGTCTTTCAAACTACTGTCAATAACATACTTCAAAATATAAGATATATGGATTAGTTCTTGATAAATCACATGCATTGGTTCCCTTGCTAACATATAGAGAACTTCTGAACATAAACATGTTAAATAAGTGAAAGCTTGGTACAGTTTTAAAGTATACCCAGAACTCTGTGAGCTGCCTCTTGAACATTCCCAGGGATTGCATTTCCTTGGTGGTTAATGAAATGTTTCCCTTATACTTCACTTGCAGAGGGAGATCCATACTTTACCGGAAAGCTTCAAGATTACACTGGCGTAGAGAAAGATGAAGTGGTTCTACAGTGTGAAATTAGCAAAGCAGACGCACCGGTGAAATGGTTTAAGGATGGGAAGGAAATAGAGCCATCTAAAAATGTAGTTATTAAGGCAGATGGCAAGAAGCGCATACTCATCCTAAAGAAAGCCTTGAAATCGGATATTGGACAGTATACCTGCGACTGTGGCACAGATAAGACCTCAGGAAAGCTTAACATCGAAGGTGAGGAGATTTCTGTGAGTTCCACTCTTGAAGCCGCCGGGGTTGTTTCTGCCAGAGGCCGATGACCCATGCCGCCCCTTCCCTTTTCTAGATCGGGAGATCAAGCTGGTGCGGCCTCTGCACAGTGTGGAGGTGATGGAGACTGAGACGGCCCGCTTTGAAACCGAAATCTCTGAGGAGGATATCCATGCCAACTGGAAACTCAAGGGAGAGGCACTACTCCAAACACCTGTGAGGCTATTTCTGAACTTGTCAACACCTAGCAGAGCTGTGTGAAATAAAAAGGACAGGCAAAAAGTCAGAGTGCGTGCAGGGCATTTAAAACATGATATTGGGTTCTCTATCAGGCCGTAAGCCAAAGAGAGACACTGGGATCTACAAATGCGCACAGACTACACATTTGCCTTCTTTTTGACGCAGCATAGTGGTATAAGGTCGTAGGTACCCCACGATGCTGCTAGTTGGTTCCGAATTGCACAGATAGAATGCATCTTGCTTTTTTGATAGTACCTGCAGACTTTATTTCATAAAAAAGAGCTTAAAATTATATCAAATCTCCCTGCTAATTATTTGTAATGTTCCTTTCATTAAGCGAGGATGGCCTCAGAAGAAAATACCAAAGATTGTTTCCTACGAAACCTTTTTTTCTCTCTTGGCACAGGATTGTGAGATCAAGGAAGAAGGCAAAATGCACTTCCTGATTTTGCACAACTGCCGCCTGGACCAGACTGGCGGGGTGGATTTCCAAGCTGCCAATGTGAAATCTAGTGCCCACCTCCGAGTGAAACGTAAGTCGGATGTGTTTCTGGTGAAAAGAAAGGATGTGCTTTTGCAGAAAATGAATGTAACATTAATTGGAATGATTTAATGAATTAGAAAACATTATTGAATCCAGAAACTGGCTTTCTTGCATTTACTTCTTTGACATCCTACCATACACAAGGTTCAAATTCCAAAGTTTTGGAAATTTCTCTGACCTTGCTTGCCCTTGGAACAAAAGAAAATCGAGCAAGTCATATTCTCCTGCTGTGTCCTCCTTCCATTCAGAGTAGTAATGCATGCCACGAGAGTCTAACTCAGCGCTCCGAAAGACCACATCCCTCGATGGCTGTTCAACTATAGCACTACAGAAAAACTCAGCTGTGTGGGCACCTCAGGCTCAAGAAGGGAGGTGGGGTGCATGAGCTAACATTTTTGGAAGGTGCAAAGTGTTTGATGGATATGGACAGGCTATGTGATCTCAGGGCCCCTGTCCTCTCCCAATCACAGTGTTAGTTATTTTGGAAGTCACATACCACATGTAGCAAGAGGAACTTGATGCCTGGCAGAGAGACAGATGCAGCACAGATTTCTTGCTGACCTCGTGTATCACCACGAAAGGGCCCCTACAAATCCCCACCCTCCGGCCATCAGCTCTCCCCCTCTCGGCACCAAGGGGCCACGTTCACATGAGAGTTAAACCAGTGGCCAGTCCTGCAGCTCTTTCCTTCCTGAAGAGAGCAACCGTGAAGATTAGTAATTAAGTGTATTTATTCTTTTGGAATTACAAAATGAGTGATCCTGAGCTATTTCCTTCTTCTCGCAAAGCACGAGTAATTGGTCTTCTGAGGCCTCTGAAGGATGTCACGGTGACCGCAGGGGAGACAGCCACCTTTGACTGCGAGCTCTCTTACGAGGATATCCCGGTGGAATGGTATCTCAAAGGGAAGAAACTCGAGCCCAGCGATAAGGTAAAAAGCAGGCGTGTGGTTGCCGTGACCTGCTCTTCCTTTTTCTCTCATGCTCTCTTCACCTGTATGTTCCTGGTCTTTGCTCTTTCTAGTGTCCCTTCTTCATCCTTTCCCTTCCCCATCCCTACTCTAGCCTGATTTCTGCCGAAATTGTAAAGCAGATGCATCACATCTTTGTTGGATTTAACCTGATGGTATTTTTATTGAAATGGAAATAAAAATGTTAAGTACTATAAGGTTTTTCGTTTTTTGAGGAAAAGGCAAACGCTGATTAGCTATCAGTGATAGTTTGTTTGATTAACCAGAAGACACGAGGGATCAAAAAGGCCTTCTGATCAGAGATGCCTTGTAACAACAGCCCACATTAAGTTTTGTGACTAATTCTCTCCCTGCTCTCTAGTGTTCTGCATATAAGGGGATTAAGAAGAGAAGATGGAAATTCCATTTCAGGCAGTTGATCGAGTAGTTGAGATAACTTCTGGGCAGATTTGCTCAGTTATTTTTCCAAAGCTATTTTTAACCCTCAAGTACTTTGAGCTGTGCAAATTCCAGAATGCCAAGTGGACTATTTACAGTGCAGCTGACAGTTGTGACAAGAAGGAGGGCTCTGAGGTTATCCACATGCGTGAGCAAATATACATTAAGTTTGAGGAAATAACCAGCTCTCAGTGTTAGCTCTTCTTTGCCCAAAATTTGGCCGTAAGTAAAAATTGAGATGACCATTCAGATAGACCCAAAATACAATTTCCCTAAATTGAGCTATCTCTTCTGTCTCCCATAACAGTCTGTATGTTTAAATTATCTTGATAATTCTCCATTTTTTTGAATTCTTGGAATAAAACCTACAGAGAATGTCCAGCATGGGTTGGAAATAAAGCATAGGGCAGTACATTATTCTAGGACATTTTTTTCCCCAATATTTAAAAAAATAATATTGAAGATGGCATCATGGCTTCAATACAAATCAAACTTTTAAGAGGTGAAGGGATATAATTTAAAAGGGATTCAGGTAACAAAGAGCCACAAAGTTGAGTAAAGTAATGAATAAGAAGGCAAATGCCTTTGGACAACTGTAGTAAAACAAACAAAAAAACAAGTGTTCTACCAGAGCAATTAAAGGGGAATTCAGTAACAAAGTCCGCCTGTTACACAGACAGTGCTGGCCAACCAGTCTCTTTTTTTTTACCAAGGACAGTAAAAGGCTCTGTGCATTCAAATGGCAGCATGAGAATTAAGTTACATGTGAGGACACTTCCCCTGCAGCGAGGTCTTCTAAATACTGAACTTGGTGATAAAGGCATCTCCACCTTCAAATTTGCTCTTCTTTTTTGAAATGTACATTTGTCCTATGAAGTGTGGTTTCATTGTTTTCATGTCCAAATGCAGAGAACTGATTGACTTTTCGAGATCCTTTGGACATTTGTAAACTCAAGATTTCAATAGAGGAACACGGCTTAAGGACAATATTTTTCTTTTGCTACTGAGTATCTTTTGGTCAAATTGAGAGCTTTTTAAATTAAAAGATCAGTCTCATTAGTTCTAATGTAAAAAAAACTCTACTATTTTATTTGAAATGTAGGTTCCTAAAAAATTTATCCACACTTCTTTTATTTTAAAAAAGACTATATATATATACATTATATACATATAATGTATATATATAAAATGTATGTATATATAATGCATATAATGTATATACACATTGTGTGTGTGTATATATATATTTATACACTAAACTTCTTTCTGGGAATAAAAAAGATCACCTTACTACAATTCTCTGGGGCCTCCTTGTGTCTCTTTTGGCATAAGAATTTTAATTCTTTACTTTAGCCATCCAAAACATTTCAGTTGTTTCTGAACTTGTTCTTGTATTACTTCTATGTCTCTCTTATAAAAGAACTTAAAGAGGGGTTCCTAGGTGGCTCCGTTGGTTAAGCATCTGCCTTTAGCTCAGGTTGTGATCTTAGGGTCCTGGGATCAAGTCCCTCATTGGGCTCCCTGCTAACTGGGGAATCTGCTTTTCTGTCTCCTACTGCCCCCACCAGCACTCATGTTGTCTCTCTCAAATAAATAAATAAAATCTAGAAAAAAAATTAAATATAACTGTGAAGTAATAAAGTCATTTATTACATTTTACAGGTTTTGTTTAAATCTCTCATAACAAATTTGCTAATGCCAATTTAATTCAGGCCTTTCAACTTCGGTTTGCAAAATGTTTAGCCTCCAAAACTACACTAAACAAATACAGGTGATTGGAACAGGAAATCAAAAAAGAAAATTTTAGAGAAAATGAGTCCCACTCCCACTTTGGCCATCAGTCTGAGAAAGCACTGCTAAGTCCTAATTGGCCTTTTAATAATTACGAATTTAAGCTTAAACAGCTTGGTCACAGTCATATGCCTTATTACAGCAATTTGCATCCATGATAGGTTAACAATATTTTAAAAGGATCATCTCTTAACATTATCCTTACAAACATAAGCCACCAGAAAATTCAGCTTAGTTTTTCCTTTTTTAACATAAACAGGGTTCATTGTATTTATTTATTTATTGAGCTATTTATTGAGAACCACTGTTCTGAGACAAATTCTTGGTAACAGAATATTCTAGAGCAGCCTCAGAGGAATTTAAATGATAAAACAATGTGTAAACCAATAAGTTATATCTGTGGATTGGTTGGAATCTGAAATACTTTAAAAGAATAGCCCTAATTCACAGTCCAAAATTTATTTTGAAATATCATGACAAAAACAATTTTTTCCCATTCAAGCACCATGTTGAATAAGTAGCTATGATGCTAGGACGTATCTTAATTACCTTCTCCTGTCTGTTTGTATTCCCTTATTATGTTTTCGACCTTTCTCAATTATTAAGGTCGTTGTATTAGCAGCCATGCCCTTCATTAAGGAAAATCTTCATATGAAACTTTATTCTTGACCTCTTCTTTCACACCAGAATAATAAATAGTTTCACTGGGAAAAAATTTTACATTACTCTTAACTCTAAATGAACTCTTAAGTAGTGCAAAATCGATCTCGGTGACAGGGCACAGGATCTTGCAGACTTTCCTCCTGCAGAACTAGAAAAAGCCCTGATCGTCTTAGCGTTATTACTGCGAAGATGGCCCTGTCTGCAGGCTGATTTTTAATTGTGCTAAGCCACAATTATGGGCCCTAATGACAGCACATATCAACGTGGTATACTGGTTTGGACAATTCATTTTCCTACAGACTCTCTCTTCAAACCACCTAAGGTTGCATTTACAACAAGAATTTCTCATCCAAATATTAACAGTGATGGCAGCATTTGTCTTGATATTCTAAGATCATGATTTGCCACTTACTATGTGCAGTAATTTTTTCCTTCCTTTCATGATTTAGCTTTTCTAAGTTCTATCATATATATAAACTCAGTAGCAGAAATGGAAGAAAATATTTACCTATCTATATAAATACATATACAGAAGTATAAACAGAAATTTGCCTAGGTATTTCAATATAAAAGGCCACCCAATAATTATGTAAAGGTACTTAGGAAAGCCTAAAACTTCCTTAAAAGATTCCAAACTACTGGTTAAAATCATTTTCAAAGGCATATTGCTCTATATATGATTATACAACTTGGAAAGCACTATTTCAAATTATTTACCTAAATGAGTTAATTGTACCTATGTATGTATTGAACTGCTGTTTCATATAGTCTTAAACTGTACTTTTTTTTTTTTAATAAAAACACTAGGTGGTCCCACGTTCAGAAGGAAAAGTTCATACACTTACTCTAAGGGATGTAAAGTTAGAAGATGCTGGAGAAGTCCAACTAAGAGCAAAAGATTTCAAAACTCATGCCAATCTCTTCGTGAAAGGTAATTACAAGGCTTATTTTTAAAAACATGCATACTGCAGAGGTTCATAAATGATGTCAACTCTCAATTATGATGAGTACCACAGATGATTAAAATCCATCAAATATCCAAATTTTACTTTTTGGCTTAACGAAATAGTTCACAGGCTATTTAAAAAACAAAGAGTCAAAATGGACTAGAATATGTTTTACTTCCTCTTTCTGTCCCCCCGTTTATGTTGCTTTCAATAAATGGCTTGAGGAAGAATTATTATCAAACAGGGTATCTATCACTTTATTAACCAAGGCTCGGCTACTACGTCCTTGATGTTTCATATTGTTTAAGACAACACCTTTCCTCTGTATGTACAAATAATGATGAAACATCATTATTAGAGGAAAGCATCCAAGTGGAATCAAAACGTACAATGAAATTTAAAAACAGAAAAAGCCCTGGCAATTTCAGAAGAAAGTTGAGGAGGTGCTCAAAGTCTTGGAGAAGGAAAGGAAAACTACCTTGGCTAATTAGTGTGATTCTTTCAGAACCCCCCGTTGAGTTCACTAAGCCTCTTGAGGACCAGACGGTCGAAGAAGAAGCCACCGCAGTTCTAGAGTGTGAAGTATCCAGAGAAAATGCTAAGGTGAAATGGTTCAAAAACGGGACAGAAATTCTCAAAAGCAAGAAGTATGAAATTGTGGCTGATGGCAGGGTCAGAAAACTTATTATACACGGCTGTACCCCAGAGGATATTAAAAAGTACACTTGTGATGCTAAGGATTTTAAGACTTCCTGTAACCTGAACGTCGTGCGTAAGTATTCTTCTTACACGGGACTTTTCATTTGCAACTCTTTGATAACAACAACAGCAACAACAAAAAAGCCCTGCCACCTTTTGCATGCCCTTCTTGGCCTAACTGCTTTCTTGGCAACTTATAGTATCAATAGTGACATAACCTGATCCTTTATGTGTTTAAAAAAAAAAAGGAAAGAAAAGAAAAAAGTCGTTCTACTACATCTGGTCTGATAAGGACATGTTGATCACTCTCACTATGCTTCTGACTAGTGAGTAGAGGTGCTCGTTGTCTACGGGGGTAAAGCTACTATAGGAATATCCTGAGACAGATAAGGACACATTGAATGGAAGAGACGAGAAAGGAGTCATGATTTTAAAAAAGAAAAAAAAAAAGGAGAGAAAGAAATGCAAGCAATTTCCACTTGGAAAGAAATGAATTCTCAGGTGTGAGGAACAACGAGAAAATGAGCATGAAATTTCAGTTTGAATAGGATTACGCTAAAGTCCGCTGTAATATAAGACCCACTCACATAATGCTATCTCTGAAAATAAAGGATAATAAGGTGGCGTGAAGCCTGGATTCTTGGAGTCCTGTGAATGAAGAGAACGCTAGTGGTTTTTAGCATTATTTCTTCCTTTGGTGAAAAATACATCTTGTTTCGAAATGTCACATGCTAGCTCCTTTCTTCCTTCATTCATTTGTCCAGTGATAACATTTTTCAGTGTGTATTTTTGTGCAGTAGCTGCTCTTTGGTTTAGTGGCTTCCCATCTGTCAACAGCTACAAAATAGTGGCTTTGATTGTGCTTCATGCATCTTGTACTGTTTTATTCTTTCGTCTTTGTGGTCGCTCTGCTTTTAGCTAATGAGGGAGTAGCTTCTTGGGTCTCCTTCATCCCCTTGTCATCTACTTTGTTGCCACGCCAAGAAGGCTCAGCCACCATGAGCATATCTTCAAGCCTACTGGCCAGCATTTGTGTCCCAGAATTTCACTGATCAACAGCGATCATCCTGGGAAGGACTCACAAGGAGCCCTAAAAGAAGGAAGGACAGGGGGGCAGGCAGCTCTCTGATCCTACGCGTCTGCTGACTTTATTCTGGGAATAAATGAAACAAAATATAAAAAAACAAATCAGCCACCCATACAAAACCCATTGCTTGTTGCACTAATAGATGCCTGACTTATGTGTGATATCTTTGAAGCTGATAAAAGAAAAAAAAACTAAGCATGTGTGATTTCAATTGCAGACTCCTTCCTCTTAGCCATAGGCAAGAATGGCTATAGCACTTCAAGCTGCATTATCACTGAATTCTGCTCATTTCTCAAAGATTATGGAGCCTGCCTTAAATAAAATAATGTTTCTTGGCTACTGGTGTTTCCTTTGACAATATCAGCTTTCAACTCTGGAGCAGTATCAAGGAGAATTTTTCTTTCAGCTGTCATTCAGGAGAACCTTGTTGGTGATCGATAGGTGATATAGACATATAATCAGCTGGACATATAGTATGCCACATAGTTTTATGAAAGCTACAGGGATATGTAAAATACAAAAGTAAAGTATCATGCATGAATGGCAGCTCCAAGTGCTTTCAAAGTGTGTTATAGCCTATTAAGATGGAAAGGCCCTGCAAAAGACTAACTTTTTTCTTAATATACACCGCAGTAATGTAGAGTAAATTGTTATAAACCTCATTTTGAATTCTGATGATCTTCTCTTACAGCTCCTCATGTGGAATTCTTAAGACCACTCACCGATCTTCAAGTTAAAGAAAAAGAAATGGCTCGGTTTGAGTGTGAACTTTCCAGAGAAAATGCTAAGGTCTGTGACTGTCTGACTTCTCTCTTGTCAGATACCTTTGTTTACTTTTGGCCTAGACAAAATGGAAAAAAAAGAAAGTGAATCAAACCTATCTCTGAGTATCACTTTGCCTTTAGATTAAATATTATTACTTTGGTGTGAAATACATACTTGATTTCATTGTTTTCTTTATAGTATTATTCATCAACTATAACTTGAAAAACAATGGACTCACAGTCAGGAGATTCAGATATTATTGCTATGGGCCATGTGAAATTGCTATGTTCTTAGACTATGAACAAATACCTGCAGTTTCATGTGTCTCATTAACAACCATTGGCAAGTCAACTTTGAGTCTCCTTTTACACATCCAGAAAACAAAGGACTTAATCTGCATGATATCTAAAGCCCTGAATGGCTCTAAACTTACAGGATCCCATTATCTTTAATAACTGATAGTAGCACCACAGCAGCTCACTTAATAACTGAAGAAGTTTGTTCCTGCCCTTTTGGCTTTAGGTTATTTGTATTTACCACTTTGGTTCTTCTTCACACCATAGTCCTGTTGGTGATTTTCAAAAAAACTCAAAAGCCTAATTCCTCTTAAGGACATTTATGTGAAGGAACAATAAGAAAATTGATAAAAGTATCTATGTATCTCAAATATAGGTTCAGTGGTTTAAAGATGGTGCTGAAATTAAAAAGGGCAAAAAATATGACATCATATCTAAGGGAGCAGTGCGCATTCTTGTCATCAACAAATGTCTCCTGGATGATGAAGCAGAATATTCCTGCGAAGTAAGGACAGCAAGAACTTCTGGCATGCTGACCGTACTGGGTAAGGCTGAAGTCTTTCTTTGCAGAAGCATATGTTTTGAAAAAAAAAATAATTTTCAGTTTAACTCAACGTTGTTCTTGTTGCTACTCTTGCAGAAGAAGAAGCTGTCTTTACAAAAAATCTTGGCAACGTTGAAGTTAGCGAAACAGACACTATAAAACTGGTTTGCGAAGTCTCCAAGCCCGGAGCAGAAGTGGTTTGGTACAAAGGGGATGAGGAGATCATTGAAACAGGAAGATATGAAATCCTTACCGAGGGACGAAAGAGAATCCTGACCATTCAGAACGCTCATCTTGAGGATGCTGGCAGCTACAACTGCCGACTCCCAAGTTCGCGAACTGATGGCAAAGTCAAAGTACATGGTATGAAAATTACATCATAGTTTAAGAACTCCTACTTGATGCATTTAAGGTACCAATGCTGAAGTTTTTAATACTCCCACCTGCTTCTTTCCAGAACTTGCTGCCGAATTTATCTCAAAGCCTCAAAACCTTGAAGTACTTGAAGGAGAAAAGGCTGAATTTGTCTGCTCTATATCAAAGGAAAGCTTTGAAGTCCAGTGGAAGAGGGATGATAAGACACTTGAATCT